>NC_092736.1:10069159-10419979 GCF_047496885.1 Scyliorhinus torazame | reverse complement strand
CAATCCACCTAACCTGCACATCTTTGGACTGTGGGAGGAAACCGGAGCACCCGGAGGAAACCCACGCAGACACTGGGAGAACGTGCAGACTCCACACGGACGGTCACCCAAGGTCAGATTCAATCCCGGGTCCCTGGCGCTGTGAGGCAGCAGTGCTAACCACTGTGCCACCCATCACTGTCAATAGACCCCCCCCCGCCCCCAGTCTTAAGGGTCTTTATGTGGGGTGTGAGAGTTGTGTGAAGAAGCACTTCCTGACAGCATTGCGAAACGGTTAATTTTACGGTTATACCCCCCCCTTGCTGTATACTCATCCCCACCTCCCCCCCAATCCCACCACCGCCACCACTCTCCACTACTCCACTGCTAGAGGGTACAAGCCAAATTCTCCAGCCGTGTTGAGTTTCTTCCCGCTGGCAGAGCACCCCCTCCCGCAGGTTTCCCGGCTGTGTGGGGTGGTTTCAATGGGACATCCTATTGCCGAACAGCGGGAAGATAGAATCCCATCGCCAGCGAACGGCACCACCGAGAAATACGCGGCTGGGGGACTGGAGAATCCGCCCATTGGTTCTTTCTGTCCAGCCTGATATGGACCCACCCCGGATCTGGAAACTGTGGCCAAGCCTCTGGACCAGGACTTGGAGCTCGTGACTTGCTGAGTGGGAGGCGAGACTGTTTGCCTGGATACTCGAGGCACAGCCGTGACCCCCAAGACTTATCCGTCCGCCCGCTCGTAACATCCGCGAGCCCACGAACCTTCGCTCAGCAGACTGAATCAGTCGAAGGCCCGGTTACAGATGAAGACCCGTTGGAAATGGTCCTGCTGTCAATGACGGGGCAGATCGCACCCTGGCTGCAGCGGAATTGATCACACAACCGCTGCAATTGACAAATGCAATTATCAGGCCTGGTTAATCACAGGCCCATATAAAAAAATATTTTTTGAAACCGTCACACGCACGCACATGTGCGCACACACACACATGCACGCGTACACACACATGCACGCACTTACGCACATGCACACACATGTACAAACATGTTTGCACATGCACACATGTGCAGACATACACATGCACACAGACATGCATGCACTCACGCACACACATGCATACACATACAGACACACACATGTACACAGACACACGCATGCATACACCGCACGCACATATGCAGGCACACACATGTATGCTCATGCATACACACATGTGCGAACACACACACGCCACCATTTTCTTCACTCATTGCTGATTAAAATAAGTGAAAAACCAGCAGAGGTTTTTTTATAAACTTGCATTTATTTATTTTTTCCAAGACAAATTTATTAATGACATTGTATAGTACTGTACAAAAGGAAAAGCAAATAACGCATAGTACAAACCACAACTCCGTTCTCGCAAGGACCTGCCTAAACCACCCCCTAGACTACACTATAAACTTGCATTTATATAGTACCTCAGGGTGCCCCACGGCATTTTAGCCCCAGTGAGGTGCTTTTGTAAGTGTAGTCATTGTTGTAACGGTGGAAATTGCGGCAGCCAATCTTTACAGAGCAAGCTCCCACCAAACAGCGAACAAAAATACTTTTTAACATCTTTACTCGAAGTTTGGAAATATTTTGGAAATTTCCAGAAAGTCCAGTTCATGCAAGGCTGGACTGGTTTGTCTGAATCAGAGGGGGGAGATTCCTGTCACGCCTTTAGTTAGGAAAATGTTGCGCTGGCGAAGGTTAAACTTGGATTTTAAAGGTTAAATGTCGAGAGGTCCCGTGAGATTGAAACGAGTCCAACTTTACGCCATTGTCTGTGGGGCAGTCCCTCAAATGTTATTGTGAGTTCCTTACCCCCCCTCCCCGCCGAACCACACAAGCACAGACAGGACCGCGGGAGAAGGGGTCACAGCAACCCACTACCACCCGCCCCGCCCCGCCCCCCCCCCTCCCCCACATCAGGTTGTGACCACCCTAGACCTGTGAATGGCCATGCTGGTCAGGCCCAGGAAGGGGGCACAATCAAATGAACTCTGCAGCAAGAAGCAGGTGCAAAAGCATTTTTTTAATTTAAAAAAGCTTGAGATGCCAACCAGGGATATAAGCAGCTGAACTAGGAAAGGCTGGGAGGTGGAGGTGGATTTGGGGAGATTGGGTGCTGTTAAAGGATCTAAATCAGCGGTGGCCAACCTGCGACCCAGGGTGGGTGGGGAGGGGGGCTGCACATGCAGCCCACAGACATTTTGTTGACCACGTTCCACGACTAGGGTCGCCACATTCCACTGATTTCCGTCCGGGTAGTTTTTTTCCTACCAGTGCGACTGAAATGATTCACACGGAAAGGGGGAGCGAGTGAAGCTGATTGCTCACAACATTGACTGTGAGAGCCGTGAGATCTCCAAAGTGTAAATGTTTTTTTTGTTTTTACCATTTGATGTTGATGACAGTTCTATTAATATATAAATGAAGAAGCACTTTCTATAACTCATTGTGAAATATTTGGGGTGAGTTAAATGCCTTTTTTAAAAATATATTTTATTGAAAATTTTTCGATCACAATTTTTTCCCCTTACACATCAAACATAAAAAAAAGAAAATTTAACAGTGAACAAATGGCTAACCAACATGGTAAACTAATCATTTAACATAAAATAAAACTTTCCACCCGCCCCCCCCCCCCCCCCCCCTCCCCCCCTCCCCCCTGGGTTGCTGCTGCTGGTCATCTGTCTTCCCTCTAACGTTCCCCTAGGTAGTCGAGGAATGGCCGCCACCGCCTGGTGAACCCTTGAGCCAATCCTCTCAGCGCAAACTTCATCTGCTCCAGTTTTATGAACCCCGCCATATCGTTTATCCAGGCCTCCAGTCCGGGGGGTTTCGCTTCCTTCCACATGAGTAGGATCCTGCGCCGGGCTACTAGGGACGCAAAGGCCACAACGTCGGCCTCTTTCGCCTCCTGCACTCCCGGCTCATCCGCAACTCCAAATAAGGCTAACCCCCAGCCTGGTTTGACCCGGACCTTCACCACCTTCGAAATCACTCCCGTCACTCCCTTCCAATACTCCTCCAGTGCCGGGCACGCCCAAAACATATGTGCATGGTTTGCCGGGCTTCCGCCGCACCTCCCACACTTGTCCTCCACTCCGAAGAACCTGCTCAATCTTTCTCCCATTATGTGTGCTCTATGTAGCACCTTGAATTGAATCAGGCTAAGCCTGGCGCACGAGGAAGAGGAATTTACCCTGCTTAGGGCATCAGCCCACATACCCTCCTCTATCTCCTCCCCGAGCTCTTCTTCCCACTTTCCTTTTAGTTCGCCCACCAGCTCCTCCCCCTCTTCCCTCATCTCTCGGTATATCTCTGACACCTTGCCCTCCCCGACCCACACCCCCGAAAGCACTCTGTCCTGGATCCCCCGTGTCGGGAGCAGCGGAAATTCCCTCACCTGTTGTCTTGTGAACGCCCTCACCTGCATATACCTAAGGAAGTTTCCCCGGGGCAACTTATACTTTTCCTCCAATGCTCCCAAGCTCGCAAACGTCCCATCTATAAATAAATCTCCCACCCTCCTAATTCCCAACTGGTGCCAGCTCTGGAATCCTCCATCCATCCTTCCTGGGGCAAACGTGTGGTTGTTCCTGATTGGGGACCCCACCAGGGCTCCCCGCGCACCTCTCTGTCGCCTCCATTGTCCCCAAATATTCAATGTTGCCGCCACCACTGGGTTCGTGGTAAACTTTTTTGGTGGGAGCGGTAGCGGCACCGTCACCAGCACCTCTAGGCTCGTCCCTTTACAGGACTTTCTCTCCAGTCTTTTCCACGCCGCTCCCTCTCCCTCCATCATCCATTTACGAATCATCGCCACATTGGCGGCCCAATAGTAGTCGCCCAAATTCGGTAGCGCCAATCCTCCTCTGTCTCTGCTACGTTGTAGGAACCCCCTCCTTACCCTCGGGACTTTCCCTGCCCACACGAAGCTCGTGATGCTCCTGTCTATTTTTTTTTAAAAGGTCTTAGTGATTAGTATAGGGAGACATTGAAATACAAATAAGAACCTCGGGAGGACCATCATCTTAATTGCCTACACTCTGCCCGCCAACGACAGTGGCTGCATGTCCCACCTCTTGAAGTCCTCCTCCATTTGTTCTACCAATCGTGTCAGATTAAGTCTGTGTAAGGTTCCCCAGCTCCTAGCGATCTGAATCCCCAGGTATCGGAAGTTTCTTTCCACTTTCCTTAGAGGCAGGCCTTCTATCTCTCTACTCTGGTCCCCAGGGTGTATCACAAAAAGTTCACTCTTCCCCATGTTAATCCTATATCCCGAGAAATCTCCGAACTCCCTCAATATCTGCATGACCTCTGTCATCCCCCCACTGGGTCCGTCACATACAACAGTAGGTCATCTGCGTATAGCGACACTCGGTGTTCTTCTCCCCCTCTAATCACCCCTCTCCATTTCCTGGAGTCTCTCAACGCCATGGCCAGAGGTTCAATTGCCAACGCGAACAACAATGGAGATAGCGGGCATCCCTGTCTTGTTCCCCTATATAGTCGGAAATACTCCGATCTTTGCCGACCCAGTGACCACACTTGCCGTTGGGGCCCCATAAAGGAGTTTGACCCAGCTAATAAACCCGTTCCCGAACCCAAACCTCCTTAGCACCTCCCATAAGTACTCCCACTCCACCCTGTCAAATGCCTTCTCTGCATCCATTGCCGCCACTATCTCTGCCTCCCCCTCTACTGGGGGCATCATTATCACCCCTAATAGTCGTCGCACGTTGACATTCAGTTGTCTCCCCTTTACGAACCCTGTCTGGTCTTCGTGCACCACCCCGGGACACAGTCCTCTATCCTCGATGCCAGTACCTTTGCCAGCAATTTGGCGTCCACATTCAATAATGAAATAGGTCTATAGGACCCGCACTGCAACGGACCTTTATCCCGCTTCAAAATTAGCGATATCGTCGCCTCCGACATTGTCGGGGGTAAAGTCCCTCCTTCCCTGGCCTCATTAAACGTCCTCACCAACAGCGGGGCCAACAAGTCGACGTATTTTCTATAAAATTCCACCGGGAACCCATCTGGTCCCGGAGCCTTCCCTGCTTGCATATTCCCCAGCCCCTTAATAACCTCGTCCACCCCAATCGATGCCCCCAGGCCTTCCACCTCCTGCTCCTCCACCCTCGGGAACCTCAATTGATCCAGGAACTGCCGCATCTCCTCCTTTCCCTCCGGGGGTTGGGACCTATACAGTCCTTCATAAAAGGTCTTGAACACCTCGTTTATCTTCCCTGCTCTCCGCACCGTAGCTCCCTTTTCGTCTCTAATTCCCCCTATCTCCCTTGCCGCTGCCCTCTTTCGCAGCTGATGGGCCAGCAGGCGACTCGCCTTTTCCCCATATTCATACCTCCTCCCCTGTGCTTTCTTCCACAGCACCTCCGCCCTTCTGGTGGTCAAAAGGTCGAACTCCGTCTGGAGTCGTCGTCTCTCCCTGTACAGTCCCTCCTCCGGGGTCTCCGCAAATTCCCTGTCCACCCTTAAAATCTCCCCCAGTAATCTTTCCCTTTCCTTGGCCTCTGTTTTCCCTTTGTGGGCCCTAATGGAGATCAGCTCTCCTCTGACCACCACTTTTAGTGCTTCCCATACCACTCCCACTCGGACCTCCCCGTCGTCATTAGCCTCCAGGTACCTCTCAATACATCCCCGCACTCTTCCACACACTCCCTCATCCGCCATCAATCCCACATCTAATCGCCAGAGTGGACGCTGCTCCCTTTCCTCTCCTAGTTCCAGGTCCACCCAGTGTGGGGCATGATCCGAAACCGCTATGGCTGAATACTCAGCTTCTTCCACCCTAGAGATCAACGACCTTCCCAGAACAAAAAAATCTATCCGGGAGTACACTTTATGGACATGGGAGAAGAAGGAGAACTCCCTGGCCCTCGGTCTAAGAAATCGCCATGGATCCACTCCCCCCATTTGGTCCATAAACCCCTTGAGCACCTTGGCCGCTGCCGGCCTTCTTCCAGTCTTAGATCTGGATCTATCTAACCCTGGGTCCAGCACGGTGTTGAAGTCCCCTCCCAATATCAAGTTTCCTACCTCCAGGTCCGGAATACGACCCAACATCCGTCTCATAAATCCCGCATCGTCCCAATTTGGGGCATATACATTAACCAGCACGACCTCCATTCCCTCCAGCCTGCCACTCACCATTACATATCTACCTCCGCTATCTGCTACAATGCTCCTTGCTTCAAATGCTACCCGTTTCCCCACCAGTATGGCCACCCCTCTATTCTTTGCATCTAGCCCTGAGTGGAACACCTGTCCCACCCATCCTTTCCTTAACCTAACTTGGTCCGCCACCTTCAGGTGCGTCTCCTGGAGCATAGCCACGTCTGCCCTTAGTCCTTTCAAGTGCATGAGCACTCGGGCCCTTTTAATCGGTCCATTCAGGCCTCTCACGTTCCACGTGATCAGCCTCACTAGGGGGCTACCTGCCCCCTTCCCGTGTCAACTAGCCATCACCTTCTCTAGGCCAGTCCCATATCCCGCTTCCGCGCTCCCACTCGCTCCCCAGGCGTCGCATTCCATCCCCGTCCACCCACTCTTTAGCCATTTCCTCTTTGATTTCCGCAGCAGCAACCCAGTTATTCCCCCCCCTCCTCCCCCCCCCCACCCCGCTAGATCCCCCTCTAACGTGATTGCTCCCCCCATATTACTTCCGCAAGTCAGCTGACTTCAACTGACCCCGGCTACTCCTGCTCCCTCCTTGACCCCCCCCGTGTGGGGAACTCCCATCTACCTTGCGCCTGTCTTCCCGCCATTATCTTTCTGGCGCGGGAACATCTGACCCGCCTCTTGTGGCGCAGCTCCCTTTCCCCTCCCACTCCCATTCCTCATTCTCCGCCTATGTCCCTTCTTTCCCCCCCCACCGGCGCCCACATTTCTTAGTGTCTCCCCCTTCCCAATTTACTTCTCTATTTACATCGACAATAACATTCCCTACAGTATCAGTCCCTCAGTTCCGATCCAATTTCTCATCTTTAATAAAGGTCCATGCTTCTTCCGCCGTTTCGAAATAGTGATGTCTTTCCTGGTACGTGACCCATAGTCGTGCCGGCTGCAGCATCCCGAACTTCACCTTCTTTTTGTGTAAAACCTCCTTGGCTCGGTTAAAACTCGCCCTCCTTCTCGCCACCTCCGCACTCCAATCCTGGTACACCCGTACCACTGCATTCTCCCATCTGCTACTCCATACCTTTTTAGCCCATCTCAGGACCTCTTCTCTATCATTAAGGCGGTGAAATCGCACGATTGTCGCCCTAGGTGGTTCTCCCACTTTTGGTCTTCTCGCCGGGACCCGTTGAGCCCCCTCCACTTCTAAGGGGACCGCAGGGGCCTCAGCTCCCATCAACGAGCTTAGCATCGTGCTTACATAAGCCCCGCAATCCGCTCCTTCCACTCCCTCAGGGAGACCCAGTATCCGAAGGTTCTTCCTTCGCGCTCTGTTTTCTAGGGCCTCAATCCTTTCAATGCACTTTTTGTGGAGCGCCTCGTGCGTCTGTGTTTTGACCGCCAGGCCCAGGATCTCGTCCTCATTATCCGTCACCTTCTGCTCCACCACGAGGAGCTCTGTCTCCTGGGTCCTTTGTGCCTCCTTAAGCCCCTCAATTGCCTGTAGCATCAGGGTCAGCACCTCCCTCTTTAGTAGCTCCACACACCGTCTCAAGAATTCGTCTTGCTCGGGCCCCCATGTCGCCTGGGCTTTCTCCGCCGCCATCTTGTGTCTTCTCCCTTTCTGTCCCTATCGTCGAGGATTCCTCGCGCTGCAGCCGCCGCCGCCGATATTTTCCTCTTTCGTTGGGGGGGGGGGACCCCCTACTCACTCACCGCACACCGGGTTGTGTCGCGCGAAAATTTCCCGTTGGGGCTCTTAAAAGAGCCCGAAGGTCCGTTGGAGCTGGAGCCGCCAAAACGTGCGGCTTAGCTGGTCATCGCCGCAACCGGAAGTGAGTTAAATGTCTTTAATCTTATTCACGGGGTCACGGTTAGTGAACAAGCCCCGATTTCAATCTTCCAAAGCACTGAGATGAGGGAGGGTCATCAGGCGACCCACTCACTGGCCCATGTTGCCCGTCACTCATCTAAAGAAAAGCAAAGATGGCTCATCCATCGAGATCTGTTTAGATTGAATAGAAAATCCTAATTACACGATAGGGGACCAGCATTCAACAGCTTAACTCAACATCTTAAGGACACAACATCAGGCGAGTTGGTCCTCTGAGCTCTGGCCCCCCCTGGTGGCCGAGCTCCCAGATTACACGCCTGAGGCAAATTCTACGCAAAGCAGGAGTTTAAACTGCATCGGTTTCCTTTTCCAGTTTTATTCCTTGGCTCCACATTTGGTGCAGGCAATAAGAAACGTGAGCAAAAATCGAAGGGTCATTGTCCCACTGAGACATATTCCCCCTGCCTCCCAGTACAGCATCCACCAAGATTTGAATATTCCAAATGATTCATCCTCACCTGTCCCACCAGACAGGTCTTTCGGATATTTTGAGGAAAAACGTTATTCCCAATATCTGATCAAATTTAAGGCCTGCTACAGGAGTGCAAAATGCCTCTCTGTGCATCATTCTAATATAACCAGGCTTAATTTTCGTTTTTTAATTATAGGGGTGGCACAGTGGTTAGCACTGCTACCTCCCAGCTCCAGAGTCCCGGGTTCAATTCCGGCCTCGGGTCACTGTCTGTGCAGAGTCTGCACGTTCTCCCCGTGTGTGCGTGGGTTTCCTCCGGGTGCTCAGGTATCCTTCCACAGTCCAAAGATGTGCAGGTTAGGTGGATTGGCCACGATAAATTGCCCCTTAGTGTCGAGGGATGTGCAGGTGAGGTTACGAGGGGATCCCTCACAAATAGATGGCCTGATCTACAGGTGAATGGACATAGTTGTCACTCAGGACAACAAGGGATATGGAAAAATGAGGCCCTAGCGGTGTCACCTGCACCCCAAGTTCAATGATGGAATGTTATAGCACAAAGGAAGGCCTTTCAGCCCATCAAACCTGTGCTAGCTCTTTGAACGATTAGTCCCACTGCTCCCCCCCGCCATCCCGCTCTTCCCCACGGCCGTGGGATTTACTTCCTCTTCAAGTATTTGACTAAAGGGGCGATCGTTTAAAACAGAGATGAGGAGGAATTTCTTCAGCCAGAGGGTGGTGAATCTGTGGAACTCTTTGCCGCAGAAGGCTGTGGAGGCCAAATCACTGAGTGTCGTTAAGACAGAGATAGATAGGTTCTTGATTAAGAAGGGGATCAGGGGTTAAGGGGAGAAGGCAGGAGAATGGGGATGAGAAAAACATCAGTCATGATTGAATGGTGGAGGAGGCTCGATGGGCCGAGTGGCCTAATTCTGCTCCTCTGTCTTATGGTCTTATTTATCCAGTTCTCTTTGGAAAGCCGCTTTTGAATCTGCTCCCTCCACCATTCCAAATCACAACTCTCAGGGTAAAAATATGAGCGGGATTTTCCCGCTTGACGGGCCCACCCAATCCCTCCAGCGGCCAATTGCGAGCTATCTCCGTCGCAGGAAAACATGCTACATAATGGGTGTGTGTGTGGGGGGGGGGGGGGGAATCCTGCCCAATGTCTTCTAACCTCCCTTTCTGAGTCTTTGACAAATGAACTTAAAACTGTGTTCCCCTGCATCAGAAACCCGCTGTCTCCGGGAAACAGCTTCTCCTTAACCAACCAATCTAAACCCTTCTCTATTCTGTCTGGCCGCCGTCCTCCTTGCTGTCGGGGGAATGATCCCGGCGCACGACACGCTGGACGTAAACAGGCAGCGTGTTGTTGAGGGTCCCCGCGATCTGTCTTGCTCCTCGCTCTTGTGATCCGCCTCTGACAAGCGTGTGGCTCTCACTCTTTCAGCTTACGTGCTGCCGGTAAAGGTGGAGATGGAAATGGCCGTGCAGCAGTACGAGAAGGCCAAACAGGTCCGGGAGGAGCAACTCGAACGACTCACCCAGATTTGCCAAGAACAAGCGGTGAGTATGTTTGGGGGGGGGGAAGAGCCAGCATTTATAGAATGCCTTTCACAAGCCGGGATATCAGTGTAGGAATCAATTTGTGCACAGCAAGCTCCCAACAGACAATGAGATGGTGACCAGCGATGTTGTTTGGGGAGGGGGGTAAATATTGACGGGGAGGATTCTCCAGCTCGTCTTCGAAATGGTGACGCGGAATCTTTTTCGTCCGCTTGAGCGGGACGATTTTGGTTCAAGTCTCACGTTGGCACTTGAGAAGGAAAAGAAGACAATTGGGGAAGATGAGGCCAATTGTTTTTCAGACTGGCGCGACGGTGGGGCAGTGGTAACAACACTGAACTAGTGATCCAGGGTACCCAGGCTAATGCTCGTGGGGACACGGGTTTAAATCCCACCACGGCAACTGGTGGAATTTAAACCCAATTAATCAAACCTAGAGTCGAAAGGCTAGTCCCAGTAATGATGGCCATTATCATCAAACTGGCATTGATTGTCATCAAAACCCATCTGGTTCACTAATGTCCGTCAGGGAAAGAAATCTGCCGTCCTTACCCGGTCTGGCCTACATGTGACTCCAGACCCACAGCAACGCGGTTGACTGTTAACTGCCCCCTGAAATGACCGGGCGAGACACTCACTTCAAGCGCAGCTAGGGATGGGCAACAAATTACCCTGCCAGTGACGCCCACGTCCCACAAAACAAAAACATGTTTTTTTAAACTCTGGTCTGAACCTGGAAGAAGAAGATTCAGCCGTAACTTCTCAAAGGCAATTAAATATATTAGGTTTAAAAAGAAATAAGTTCCGGGTTCTGGGGAAAGTGCAGGGAGCTGTCTGTAATGTTCTTGTCGGATGGCCTGATTTCTATTACAAGAACACTTGCAGCTAAAGCTTTAAAAGATGTATTAACATTAACTGTGGCTAAACTATATACAAAACAACAGATGAATAACAATAAGATCTAGCACAAGCAACCTCTCTCTTCAGCTTCCTCCAGCCAGTCTGAGGGGGTCACCTGACTGTAACATTCACTCATATACTAATGTAGCATTGTGGTTAGCACAATTGCTTCACAGCTCCAGGGTCCCAGGTTCGATTCCGGCTTGGGTCACTGTCTGTGCGGAGTCTGCACATCCTCCCCGTGTGTGCGTGGGTTTCCTCCGGGTGCTCCGGTTTCCTCCCACAGTCCAAAGATGTGCAGGTTAGGTGGATTGGCCGCGCTAAATTGCCCTTAGTGTCCAAAATTGCCCTTAGTGTTGGGTGGGGTTACTGGGTTATGGGGATAGGGTGGAGGTGTGGACCTTGGGTAGAGTTCTCTTTCCAAGAGCTGGTGCAGACACGATGGGCCGAATGGCCTCCTTCTGCACTGTAAATTCTATGAGACTCCTAGTGGTCAGTCGGTGAATTACAACACAACCGTGATATCACCATAGTGTCTGCGACAAATTGGATCGCCGTTTCAAAGAGCCATTACGGACCCTCTTCTGCGCTGTCAGGTTCCTCTCGGGATGCCGACACGGCCTCATTTGTCGCCCTGAGTCCGTTATGAGCAGAATGGGACTGGAGTCACAAGTAGATCAGACCAGCTGGATGTACGATCCAAAGGTGTGCAGCTTGGTGGGGTTGCGGGGATAGATCGGGGGAGTGGGCCGAGGTGGGCCGGTGCAGACTCGATGGGCTGAATGGCCTCCTTCTGCACTGTAGAGATTCTGTGATTTTATTTCATCGCAGGAGAATGCTGGACATCTGACAGTCGCTGTCCTTTCCCGAAGAAGATTAGTGAACCAGTTGGGTATTTAGGACAATCTGCCACCTTATCTCCTGACAAAATGCATTCCTTATGCTACAAACCACAGGCAGGAGATCAGTAAGCCAGAGCAAAAAAAAACCTTAGACAAAGGGAAAGTAACTTTTAAAAGCCAATTTTAAGTATCAGGAAGTCAGTGTCTGAGGAACGTATTTTATACCAGAGGCTGAGATATACCAGTAGGTTTCCAATGTTAAACTGATTCAGCTATCACTCAGTTACTGTCAGTTTGAAAATGAACTGAAATGAAAATCGCTTATTGTCACAAGTAGGCTTCAAATGAAGTTACTGTGAAAAGCCCCTAGTCGCCACATTCCGGCGCCTGTTCGGGGAGGCTGTTACGGGAATTGAACCGCGCTGCTGGCATGCCTTGGTCTGCTTTAAAAGCCAGCGATTTAGCCCAGTGTGCTAAACCAGCCCCTAGTTTTAGCCCATTCCCATAAAGCGAGCTCAATAGATCAGACAGGATGCACAGAAAGAGGTCACTGCGAAACCACCAAATGGTTAAAATTCAGATATACTGAACAGCAATTGAAACCAAACTGTTTGGCAATGAGACAGGTTAAAGCAGCACGGTGGTTAGCACTGCTGCCTCACATCGGCAGGGACCCAGGTACAATTCCGGCCTCGGGTGACTGTCTGTACAGAGTCTGCACGTTCTCCCCGTGTCTGCATGGGTTTCCTCCGGGTGCTCCGGTTTCCTCTCACAGTCCAAAAACGTGCAGGTTAGGTGGATTGGCCATGATAAATTGCCCTTCGTGACCAAAAGGTTAGAAGGGGTTATTGGGTTACGGGGATAGGGTGGAAGTGAGGGCTTAAGTGGGTCGGTGCACACTTGAAGGGCTGAATGGCCTCCTTCTGCACTGTATGTTCTATGTTCTATGAGAAACCTTCAAAGATCGGCCAGGAAATTTGGAAATATAAATCCCGCTGATTATCATAGAATTTACAGTGCAGGAGGCCGCCATTCGGCCCATCGAGTCTGCACCGGCTCTTGGAAAGAGCACCCTACCCAAGGTCAACACCTCCATTCTATCCCCATAACCCAGTAACCCCACCCAACACTAAGGGCAATTTTGGACACTCAGGGCAATTTATCATGGCCAATCCACCTAACCTGCACATCTTTGGACTGTGGGAGGAAACCGGAGCACCTGGAGGAAACCCACGGACACACGGGGAGGACGTGCGGACTCCGCACAGGCAGTGACCCAACCCGGAATCGAACCTGGCACCCTGGAGCTGTGAAGCAATTGTGCTATCCACAATGCTACCGTGCTGCCCATTTTGCTGATCATTTTGACCATGGCCTGAATTTAATGTCCAGCCTGAGGGCAGGAGGAGGTCACAAGGGATTGCTAAGCGGGGCGCGATGACATCGGGAGAACTTGCCGATGTCTTTGGTCCGCCTCGCGGTATTTCGGTTGGCGGGCGTGCCCGAAAGTCGCTAGCCAGCTCGCCAGCAATTAAAGGGTCAATTACAGCTATTTTAAAAAGCAATACACGGGGGGTTTTGAGCATCCTAGTGCGCTTGAACACTTCGCCATTCAGCCAGATGGCCTTGACGTTTTTCGATCAATCTACATCCAGGGCAGAATGAACGGCCCAGACGATGGTGTAGAGCCGAGGAGTCAGGAATGTTGAAGTGAGTTGGGACCATGGGGATCACCGTTTATTTTTGGAATATCTTCTGCTCATCTGGATAACTCCAGGAGGGTTAAATCTGTCGCAGAGGCAAACAGGGCCATTCATTGTTCAATCCCGTGCAAGCAGAAGTTCAGACATGGGTCGAACGCACTCTAAAAGAAGGACCTCTTCAGAGGAGGAGGAGAGGGCAGTAACGGAGAGGAGGCCATTTACCCTCAGGCATTCATCTGAAGAGGTGGGGGCGGATGTTAGGAATGGATTAAGAGACATTCCAATTCCATGTCAAATTGAGGTTAAGTATCCAATAATTGACACAGATATGTAAAGGGGTTGCAGGTGGCACTTGGTGTTGTGTGGTGATAGAGTTTTGTATAGAGTGTGTTCAACGAAAATAAAGGTCTTTGGGAAAGGGACAGATCTCTTGACTCTTCACTGAACAGCAGCCAGGAGGTAACAGCGGAGGGTGGGGGACAATCGGCTCCAGCCATTGCCAGCACGTCCGGTGTGCGTTCTGGGTCCACAGGAGATTGCTAGTGTTCCTGCCGCACTCCTGCTGATAGAGCCCGCCTGACAACCCCAAAGTCCAGGCCCATGGATAAGTGGGCTCCTTCATCGGCTCGGTGCAGCTGCTGCACTACAGTTAGCTAACAGCAGGGGGCAACAAACTCACACCAACTGATTAATACCAGGCTCTTATCGAGGAAATGCCTCTTTCCTTGGGAGCAAGCTGTGCTTTTTGAGTTGTGCACAGTGCACACACCCTGTCACATCCCGGTGCTGTATTGAATTTGATGTTTGACTGTTTGCCTGTCCAGCGCACTCACTGCAGCCAAGGACTCCAGCACAATTCTATCCCCCAAACCCAACCCCTGCTACTTAACCAACTAAAGCCACACTGTTTGTGCGCAATTTCCCGGGTCGGTATTTGTCCTTCAACCAACGTCACTGAAAGACGTAGACTGAAAGAAATAGACCAATCTGGTCATTTGCACATTGCTGTTTGTGGGATCTTGCTGTGTGCACTTTGGTTGCAGGTGTTCCTTACGTTACAATAGTTCAGTAGAGTACCTTCAGGTTCACGATCAGAGGCAGAAGGGGGATTTGAGGGAAATCTTTTTTACCAGGAGAGTGGTGACGGTCTGGGACGCGCTGCCTGGGACGGTGGTAGAGGCGGGTTGCCTCACATCCTTTAAAAAGTGCCTGGGTGAGCACTTGGCAACATCTTAACATTCAGGGCTACGGGCCAAGTGCGGGTAAATGGGATTAGGTCGGCAGGTCAGGTGCCTCTGTGCAGACTCAATGGGCCCAAGGGCTTCTTCTGCGCTGTATTATTCTGTGATTCTGTGACGTGCTTGAAATGATTTGGAAGGTGCTACATAAATGCAGGTCTTTATTTTCTTTCTAATCCACCAGTTTTTGGATCTCTCTTTTCAAACCACTTCACCAGCCACTTCTCTCCCTTGTTTGCTTCATTTGTTTGTTTGACTGTTCTGTGTTCAATCATACATGTCTGGTAACTGAGCTACGTTCACTGCAGGGTGGCACGGTGCCCGCGGTGGTTAGCACTGCTGCCTCACGGCGCCGAGGTCCCAAATTCGATCCCGGCCCTGGATCACTGTCCGTGTGGAGTTTGCACATTCTCCCCGTGTCTGCGTGGGTCTCACCCCCACAACCCAAAAGATGTGCAGGGTAGGCCGATTGGCCACGTTAATTGTCCCTTAATTGGGGGGGGGGGGGAAATTGGAGACTCTAAATATATTTTTTTTAAATCTATGTTCACTGCACTTGATTAGTTGAGGCTGGGTGTGAACTCAGAGCAAAGCAAACAGACGCCACAGAAGCTGCTCGAAGTTGGATGTAAATATTTTATTCTTGCAGGGGGATTTCAAACTCTGCTGCACACTTCGAAGCCAGTGTCGTAACCAAGGCGAATCACACCTTTAAAACATATAACACCGCCGACCTAGAAAAGTCTCTGAAAAACGTATCCGGTGAAAGGCTTCTGCCTAAACACCAATCTCTCTGGAACAGCAAGCTCCTCGTGTGGTAACGTGCCTCCGCTTTTTGTCTCCGCTCTGTGTAGTTTGAGATCAGGCAGCTGCGGGCCCATCTTGCTCAGCAGGACCTGGACCTCGCCGCCGAGAGGGAGGCTGCCCTGGAGATGCACCACGTCTGGGACAAGCAGAGCAGCAAGTTTCAGGTGGTGGACGGATCAGCGACTGGAGTGTCCGACGACGAGAGCCCCGACAGCATCGTCGACCCGCGCCAAACCCAAAGTAAGGAACAAAGTGTTTCCCCAACACCCCATCAAGGTTTAAAGCTGGGGGGGAGGGTTGCGATGGGGGAGGGGGGGGGTGGTGGTTGGACAGATTATCAACCTGCAGAATCATAAGTTCAGAAGATATGGGAGCAGAATTAGGCCATTCGGCCCATCGATCCCGCTCCGCCATTCGATCCTGGCTGATCTGTTCCTCATCTGCTCCCTACAATGTTACAGACCAAGAGCTGGATTGCAAAATCAGCCAGAGCATCTCCTCCCTAGAACATGCAACCTAGGAGCGGGAGTCGGCAATTTAGCCTCCCGAGCCTAACACCCTCAATTGGATCATGGCTGATCCCATCCTGACCTCAACTCCCCCGTCCTGCCCGTTCTCCATAACCCTTCAACCCATTACCAATTAATAATCTGTCTAACTCCCCCTTAAATTTACTCACTGTCCCAGCAACCACCGCACTCTGGGGTAGCGAATTCCAGATTCACAACCCTTTGGGAGTAGTTTTTTCCTCAAATCTGTTTTAAGTTTGCTACCTCTTATTCTAAGATTATGGTCTCTCGTTCTCGAGTGCCCCACACGAGGAAGCAGCCGCTCCACGTCTACTTTATCCAGACCTTTTAGCATCTTGTATACCTCAATTAGATCTCCCCTCATTCTTCTAAACTCCAGAGAGTATCGGCCTCAACTGTTCAATCTCTCCTCATACGACAAACCTCGTGGGCTGGATTTTCCGGTCGCCGATGGCAAAATCTCATTCGGCGATCAGCCGGAGAATCAAAGTTCCCGGCCGAATTGGGGGTGATACTCCGCCCCTTCCAAAGCGGCATACTCACAGCGTCCATGCACACGAGCGGCCACGGACCCGGCAATTCTCGGGCCATATCGGCATCTAGAGTCGGGTGCTCTCCGCTGCCTTGATGCTAGCCCCCAGCTACACGGAGGATCGGCGGCCGACACCGTTCCCACGCCGGCTTGGGGACATAGCCTCAGAATCTGAGAATCCAGACCCTAATCTTTGGAATCAATCTAGTGAACCTCCTCTGAACTGCCTCCAATGCCACTGCACCTTTCCTCAAATAAGGCGACCAAAACTGTGCACATTTCTCCAGGTGCGGTCTTACCAATGCCTTGTACAGCTGCAACAACACTTCCTTACCTTTATACTCAATTCCTTTTGCTATAAATGCCAATGTTCCATTTGCTTTCCTCATTATCTGCTGCCTCTGCACCTTGTCACGTACACCCCTTCTGTGACCAACAGGTCCTGGAGTGGGAGATGTACACCAAGCTCCCGGCTCAAAGGCAACCTACTGAGTAACAAGAACTTGGCAGTGAAAGTAATTAGTTAGAAATATGTCCATGATGTACACCAGTGACGGGCGACCTAGGCTCCAGAATGCCGGGCGCGATTCTCCCAAAGGGAGACAAAGTCCTGATGCCAGAGTGAAAACCGGAGTGTTTCACTCCGGCATCGGAGCCCGCTCCCAGCCCCCTATTCTCCCGCCCCCGGGGGGCTAGGAGCGCGGTCGCGTATTTTACGGGCGCTGGGCCTTGGCGCCACGTTAAAAAGCGGCGCCATGTAAATGACGCGGCCGGCGTCACGTAAATGAAGTCACCCGCGCATGCGCGGTTGCCGTGCTCCCCAAGGTCGCCCCGCAAGAAGATGGCGGATGGATCTTGCGGGGCGGCGGAGGAAAGGAGGTCCTCCTTTAGAGAGGTCGGCCCGCCGATCGGTGGGCCCCGATTGCGGGCCAGACCCCATCGGAGGGGCCCCCCCCACCCGGTGAAGGAACCCCCCCCCCCCCCCCCCCCAGGGTTCCCGCACAGTTCCCGCCGGCAGCGGCCAGGTGTGAACGGCGCCAGCGGGAACCTGTCGTGTCGGAGCGGCCGCTCAGCCCATCCGGGCCGGAGGATAACGGGGGTACCGGAGATTCGCCATTGTGAGTGTCTTGGGCGGTTCTCCGGCTGGCGCGGCGCAGAACTCGACGGGGCTGTTCTCGCCGGTTGGGAGAATGGCGGTACGGCGTCGGACCAGCGTCGCCCGATATAATGGTGCAGACGGCGATTCTCCCAACCGGCGCGGCATCGGAGAATCGCGCACGCTATCTATCTCAGTCTGGAAGATTTAAAGGGCGCATCCAGTATTTAAGGAGGACGGAGCCACAGAATTACCCTACCTTTTTTGAGGAAAAGTGTTTCCTGATTTTTCCGATGAAGTCGCAAAGCTCCAATTTTACAAACTCCTCGGTTTGGATTCGTTCCCGACGAAAAAAATGTCTCATTTTTACCATTTCAAGGACCTGAGGGAGGTGATTCCGCAAACCTTGTAAGCTCTAGGGAGCGCAAACCATGTTTATGGGAGCTGTCTCAGAATTCACTCCTTAAAACCCGGTATCATTCTCCTGAATATCTGCAGTACCCTCTCCAATGTCACCTCAGGGAATCCACACTCAAAGTGGTGTTTGGGTCCCTGGAAATTGCCACTTTAGGTGAAACCCCATTAAGTGAAGCATGGTTTCCCAGAGGAACCAGTGTTAAAGCCAGAGTTAGGTTCCTGAGGACCAACATTGCCCAGAAAAATCTACGTAAAAATGGAAGCACTGCACCACACAGAATCCCTTAACTACTACAGGGTACAGTAATAAAAAACGTTTAAACATGAAGTTTGGTTTAGTATGGGAGGGGGGTGTCACCTGAAAATACAGCAATATCTCCCCCTCCCCCTCCCCCCCGATATTCCTCCAGTCTCGGGATGTGATGGCGCCATTAGTCTGTGCGCACACTTTATAATGGGGAACGCTGCACTTAAAATGGAACCCAGACGTAAAAAGTAAAGCCCTTTGAAACAAGACCACTTTGGACACTTTAAACAGGGATTTCTGACATTTGTTGTCCTGTGCTCCAGATGGGATTTGACTAAGGTCTTGTTCAACTGAGGCATCACTTTGTTTTATAATCTTTTATTATTGTCACAAGCAGGCTTACATTAACACTGCAATGAAGTTACTGTGAAAATTCCCTAGTCGCCACATTCCGCCGTCTGTTCGGGTACACGGAGGGAGAATTCAGAATGTCCAGTTCACCTAACAAGCACGTCTTCCGGGACTTGTGGGTGGAAACCGGAGCACCCGGAGGAAACCCACGCAGACACGGGGAAAATGTGCAGCCTCCGCACAGACAGTGACCCAAGTCAGGAATTGAACCTGGGACCCTGGACACCACTGTGCTACGTGCTGCCCACTTTTGTACTCCAATATTTTTAAGATTAAGCTCAACATTCCATTTGTCTGTTTGTGTTTCTAGTGAGTTGTCCACGTGGAGACCCAAATTCCCCTGCACCGCGCCCCCCCCCCCCCTCCCCCCCTCCCACCCAAAGCTCAATCTCATACCATTAAGGAAATACTCCCCTCAATCATTTGCAGATTCAAAACAGATGATCACACCCACCCCTCGCACGCCGAACTCCATCTACCATTCTCTCAGCTTATTCTGCATTGTAACTTCCTGCACTTGTGGACCCAAGCCACTGTCCCTTGGAACAGAACTGGATACCCAACTCTCCACTCCCTCATTGACACCCGTGACGAAGATCTGAGGCCACACCACAGATCTCTGCTGCACATCACATGTCGCAGGCCGCCAATCCGAGGACATCCCATCCATCCCTCCCAGGGGTGGGGGGGATAATGGGAATGTTCCGTGTGGTGATGTGTACCTCCTAATAATTACCAGCCCTGTCACAAGGTTTCCCCAATTCAATTCACGCATTTTCATCCTTGCCAACAGTTTCCTGTGCGGAATCTGAAAAGTCCACTCAAAGTCCACATGGATCAAATCAACAAATATCCTCTAATCCTCCAGGTTGGACATTGCAGGTGTACCTCAAAATCCTCAATTGTCTCATTCATTATTCCTCTACGCTAAAAATGTGCATTTTCACAAACTGTCCAAACCCTTTAATGACAGACCAGACAGTGCTTTAATTAGAATGACAATGGGTCACACCAGCAGAATGCTGAACTGCAATATAAAGGCAGACAAATAATATTCAGAAATACGGTTTTAATGTGTGTAATCAGAGCTTTTCCTGAACTGATATTCTGGTTAAAACTATCAATCTGTGATTCAAATCTCTTGAGGTTTGAACTCAAAAGCTGATATATAGGACTAGATTTTCTGATGACAGAATCATCATACAAATGTACATTGGAAGATTGCCGTCCACTAAATCAGCGGCTAGGAAAGTGTGGGCGGTGGGACTGAGCATTTCCATTGTATATTCAGTGACCCGGGAGACCTTTTTAAAAAAAATTTAGAGTACCCAATTAATTTTTCCAATTAAGGGGCAATTTAGCGCGGCCAATCCACCCACCCTGCACATCTTTGGGTCGTGGGGGCGAAACCCACGCAGACATGGGGAGAATGTGCAAACTCCACACGGACAGTGACCCAGAGCCGGGATTGAATCTGGGACCTTGGCGCCGTGAGGCCGCAGTGCTAACCTACTGCGCCACCATGCTGCCCGTGACCCGGGTGACTTGACTGTGCTCCAGATACAGCTACTATTTCAGTGTTAGGAGCACAGTGAGTCAGCGCTGAAACTGAGCACTTGGGGCAATAACCTCTTCATTCAGGACCTTGGACAGCGAACAACCATCTGCCTCATGTTGGAGTTACCTCGGTTTCCTGGTGACATTGCCAGCCACGTGAAATAAATAATCTTCATTATTATCACAAGAAGGCTTACATTGACACTGCAATGAAGTTACTGTGAAAAGCCCCTAGTCGCCACATTCCGGCGCCTGTTTGGGTACACAGAGGGAGAATTCAGAATATCCAATTCACCTAACAAGCACGTCTGTCAAGACTTGTGGGAGGGAACCGGAGCACCCGGAGGAAACCCACGCAGACACGGGGAGAACGTGCAGACTCCGCACAGACAGTGACCCAAGCCGGGTAATCAAACCTGAGACCCTGGCGCTGTGAAGCAACACCGCGAACCACTGTGCTATCGTGCCGTCCGATGTAGCACACTGCCAGGCATGCAGTACGTCAGCAATCACTGATAATTGAAGATGTGGCTTTGGATTGTAGTTAATCATGCAACAAGAGATTGGGAGTAAATCAGTCTTCGAGGTCTTATCAATTTTCCATTAATGCCTGATCAACTTCTTAAATACCCCAGTTCCATTTTGTAACTTCACATTTGGTCTCGACAAAACATACAACAGACTGGACTGCCTTTCGTGAGCGTTCATCTCACGAGTATGACTCAAGGTGTTTACTAAATTGAATCAGTTTCTGCCTTCTAATATACTAATATGTATACAATATACTAATCACTTACCAGCACTAATTATTTAAT
The DNA here is from genome assembly GCF_047496885.1 of Scyliorhinus torazame. Lineage (NCBI taxonomy): Eukaryota > Metazoa > Chordata > Chondrichthyes > Carcharhiniformes > Scyliorhinidae > Scyliorhinus > Scyliorhinus torazame. The sequence continues at coordinate 10,398,843 of NC_092736.1, read as the reverse complement.
AAAATGAACTCCATCACTATGTATTATTGGATTGGATTTATCTTTGGAAAAACACATAGTATCAGTCACAATGACCCATAAACTAACCCATTGTGTCAGTCACACTGACCCATATACTAACCATTGTGTCAGTCACACTGACCCAAATACTAACCCATAGTGTCAGCCACACTGACCCATATACTAACCCATTGTGTCAGTCACACTGACCCAAATACTAACCCATAGTGTCAGCCACACTGACCCACATATACTAACCCCTAGCGTCAGTCACACTGACCCATATACTAACCCATTGTGTCAGTCACACTGACCCATATACTAACCCATTGTGTCAGCCACACTGACCCATAGACTAACCCCTAGCGTCAGTCACACTGACCCATATACTAACCCATTGTGTCAGTCACACTGACCCAAATACTAACCCATAGTGTCAGCCACACTGACCCATATACTAACCCCTAGCGTCAGTCACACTGACCCATATACTAACCCATTGTGTCAGTCACACTGACCCATATACTAACCCATTGTGTCAGTCACACTGACCCATATACTAACCCCTAGCGTCAGTCACACTGACCCATATACTAACCCATAGTGTCAGTCACACAGACTCATATACTAACCCATAGTGTCAGTCACAATGACCCATATACTAACCCATAGTGTCAGCCACACTGACCCATATACTAACCCCTAGCGTCAGTCACACTGACCCATATACTAACCAATAGTGTCAGTCACACAGACTCATATACTAACCCATAGTGTCAGTCACACAGACCCATATACTAACCCATAGTGTCAGCCACACTGATCCAAATACTAACCCATAGTGTCAGCCACACTGACCCATATACTAACCCATAGTGCCAGTCACACAGACCCATATACTAACCCATAGTGTCAGTCACACAGACCCATATACTAACCCATAGTGTCAGTCACAATGACCCAAATACTAACCCATAGTGTCAGTCACAATGACCCAAATACTAACCCATAGTGTCAGTCACAATGACCCAAATACTAACCCCTAGCGTCAGTCATATTGACCCATATACTAACCCATAGTGTCAGTCACACAGACCCATATACTAACCCATAGTGTCAGTCACAATGACCCATATACTAACCCATAGTGTCAGTCACAATGACCCATATACTAACCCATAGTGTCAGTCACAATGACCCAAATACTAACCCATAGTGTCAGTCACAATGACCCAAATACTAACCCATAGTGTCAGTCACAATGACTCAAATACTAACCCCTAGCGTCAGTCACATTGACCCATATACTAACCCATAGTGTCAGTCACACAGACCCATATACTAACCCATAGTGTCAGTCACAATGACCCATATACTAACCCATAGTGTCAGTCACAATGACCCAAATACTAACCCATAGTGTCAGTCACAATGACCCAAATACTAACCCATAGTGTCAGTCACAATGACCCAAATACTAACCCATAGTGTCAGTCACAATGACCCAAATACTAACCCATTGTGTCAGTCACAATGACCCATATACTAACCCATAGTGTCAGTCACACAGACCCATATACTAACCCATAGTGTCAGTCACACTGACCCATATACTAACCCATTGTGTCAGCCACACTGACCTATATACTAACCCATAGTGTCAGTCACACTGACCCATATACTGACCCATAGTGTCAGTCACACTGGCCCATATACTAACCCATAGTGCCAGTCACACTGACCCATATACTGACCCATAGTGTCAGTCACACTGGCCCATATACTGACCCATAGTGTCAGTCACACTGACCCATATACTAACCCATAGTGTCAGTCACACTGACCCATATACTGACCCATAGTGTCAGTCACACTGGCCCATATACTAACCCATAGTGTCAGTCACACTGGCCCATATACTGACCCATAGTGTCAGTCACACTGGCCCATATACTAACCCATATGTCAGGCACCGATGTTGAAAAGGAGTGCAGGAGAACAGAAGGCGAATCAAATCCATGCTTGAGATTTTAAAACTTGGTGAGGTAAAGATTGGGGGAGATAATATTGTGGCTGAGTTACTGGAGTTGTGTTCAGGGGCCTAGGCTAATAATCCAGGGCCATGAGTTCACATTTCACCATGACAACAAGGGAAATTTAAATTCAATTTTGAGATTTAAACCTAGAAGCAGAAAGAATAGCCACGAAAGCTGAAAAGGAAACCAGCCCAATTCACTTACTGTCCCGTGTGGAGGATTGCCATCCTTCCCCAGTCTGGCCCCTGTTCAAGACCCATATGGTTGACTCTTAACTGCCCGCTGTACAGCAAGACTCTGGGGCGAAATTCTCCGGTATCGGCGCCTTGTCCGCCGACCGGCGCCAAAAACGGCGCAAATCAGTTGGGCATCGCGCCACCCCAAAGGTGCGGAATCCTCCGCATCTTGGGGGGCCCAGCCTTAACCTTGAGGGACTAGGCCCGCGCCGGACTGATTTCCGCCCCGCCAGCTGGCGGAAAAGGCCTTTGGTGGCCTGCCTGCTGGCGCGGAAATGACATTGCCGGGCGGCGCATGCGCGGGAGCGGCCGCTCACAGCATCCCCGCGCATGCGCTGTGGAGGGAGTCTCTTCCGCCTCTGCCATGGTGGAGACCGTGGCGAAGGCGGAAGGAAAAGAGTGCCCCCACGGCACAGGCCCGCCCGCGGATCGGTGGGCCCTGATCGCGGGCCAGGCCACCGTGGGGGCACCCCCTGGGGCCAGGTCAGCCCGCCTTCCCCCTCCCCCCTCCCCCCCCAGGGCCCCGGAGCCCGCCCGCGCCGCCTTTTCCCGCCGGTAAGAGAGGTGGTTTAATCCACGCCGGCGGGACAGGCATCCTAGCAGCGGGACCTCGGCCCATCCGGGCCGGAGCAACGCGGGGGGGGGGGGCGCCTACCGGCGCGGCGCGATTCCCACCCCCGCCGAATCTCCGGTGCCGGAGAATTCGGCAACCGGCGGGGGTGGGATTCACGCCAGCCCCCGGCAATTCTCCGACCCGGCGGGGGGTCGGAGAATCTCGCCCCTGATTCGTATCAAACTGCTCCCAGTCGTTTAAGAGTTTCCGCCACCATCTTCTCAGGGCAGCTGTCATTGCTCCTGGTGACTATCCACTTCGCTCTTACACTGCAGCAGTTCCAGTGAAGCTCAGTGTAAGGTTGAGGAACAGTAACCAATCTTTCTGTTAGCCTTCCGAGCTGAAGAATTTCAGACCGTAACCTCTACCCCACCTTTCAGACAGCAGCACCCCCTCCTCTCAGCAAACCTTTGTTCCTTTTCCTGCCCCGTCTCCATAGTCCTGCAGGACCACCTCTCCTGTCATTCAGTCTCTCCCGACTCCCACCCTATCACGGACATTCATCCGCTCATCCCCTGCGCATCCCCATCTTTTCCCAGCTCTGGTGAAAGGTCACAACCCAAAACATTGTCCGTGGGCTGATTCTCCGTCCGTTCACGGCGGCGGGATTCCCCAGATCTGCTAAAATCAATGGGAGATTGGGCCGAGCGGCAAATTCTCCGTCCTTGCGAGCTGCGGTAGCGGGCAGACTGGAGACGGAGAATCCCGGCCCCGACAGCAGCGGTAGCGGGTGGACTGGCGACGGAGAATCCCGGCCTCGCCAGCGGCGGTAGCGGGCGGACTGGCGATGGAGAACCCCGGCCTCGCCAGCGGCGGTAGCGGGCGGACTGGCGATGGAGAATCCCGGCCTCGCCAGCGGCGGTAGCGGGCGGACTGGCGACGGAGAACCCCGGCCTCGCCAGCGGCGGTAGCGGGCGGACTGGCGACGGAGAACCCCGGCCTCGCCAGCGGCGGTAGCGGGCGGACTGGCGATGGAGAACCCCGGCCTCGCCAGCTGCGGTAGCGGGCGGACTGGTGCCGGAGAACCCCGGCCTCGCCAGCAGTGGTAGCGGGCGGACTGGTGCCGGAGAATCCCGGCCTCGCCAGCAGTGGTAGCGGGCAGACTGGCGCCGGAGAACCCCGGCCTCGCCAGCGGCGGTAGCGGGCAGACTGGTGCCGGAGAATCCCGGCCTCGCCAGCAGTGGTAGCGGGCGGACTGGAGACGGAGAATCCCGGCCTCGCCAGCAGTGGTAGCGGGGGACTGGTGCCGGAGAATCCCGGCCTCGCCAGCAGTGGTAGCGGGCAGACTGGCGCCGGAGAACCCCGGCCTCGCCAGCTGCGGTAGCGGGGGACTGGTGCCGGAGAACCCCTGCCCCGCCAGCGGCGGTAGCGGGCGGACTGGCGCCGGAGAACCCCGACCTCGCCAGCTGCGGTAGCGGGCAGACTGGCGCCGGAGAACTCCGGCCTCGCCAGCTGCGGTAGCAGGGGACTGGTGCCGGAGAACCCCTGCCCCGCCAGCGGCGGTAGCGGGCGGACTGGCGCCGGAGAACCCCGACCTCGCCAGCGGCGGTAGCGGGGGGACTGGTGCTGGAGAATCCCGGCCTCGCCAGCGGCGGTAGCGGGCGGACTGGAGACGGAGAATCCCGGCCTCGCCAGCTGCGGTAGCGGGCGGACTGGAGACGGAGAATCCCGGCCTCGCCAGCGGCGGTAGCGGGCAGACTGGAGACGGAGAATCCCGGCCTCTGCTTGTCTCTCCACAGATGCTGCCACAGCTGCTGAGTTGTTTCCAGAACATATTGGCTGGGATTCTCCGGCCGATGGGATACCCTATTCCCGCTGGCAGCGCACGCCCGCCCGCGGGTTTCCCAGCGGCGAGGGGTGGCTTCTTTGGGAAATCCCATTGACCAGTGTGAGGAGCAGAGAACCCCGCTGCCAATCCCGCCCGTTGTTTTGATTTTACAACAATGAAGGTGAGCCTTTCCAGGGAATGCGAGGACAGAAAAATGAAATCTTTAAGCAAGAGTTTTGTAGCAAATGTCACTTGAAACCCTGCACATTGTAGATGGGCACATCGAGAAAAGGAAAGCTTTGAAGAGCAATTATTTAACCCTCCTTAATCTCAGAGCTCATTTCGTGGGCAAATGTGGTTGGCCAATTGGGTCCAATGATCGAAGTCTGTCGAGAGCTGTGTCGAGGACAATTCCATTAATAATGTAACACCAAAGCCTTCGCAGCATTAATGATGCAATCTAGTTTCCGGAATAAACTGAGAATAGTGACCAACAGCAGTTGACTCGATTAGGGGCGGCACAGAGGTTAGCACTGCTGCCTCACGGCACCGAGTTCGATCCCGGCCCCGGGTCACTGTCTGTGTGGACATTCTCCCCCTGTCTGCATGGGTCTCACCCCCACAACCCAAAGATGTGCAGGGTAGGTGGACTGGCCACGCTAAATTGCCCCTTAATTGGACCACTGACTGCGCCCATAGAATTGCATGGTCTAGGAAAGGCCTGTCTTGTCGAGTCTAGTGAGATCCTCACAGCGCGGAATCATGAATGAGAGGAATATGGAGGCTTTTTTTTCCAGCCCAACCCCTGCCACTCTTGTACATCCACATCTGGTCCCCAGGACTGGCCCCAGGCTACACCAAGGCATCACTTTAGAAATCCAACATTAGCAGAGTACAGAATTCTGACTGGAGGCATTTAGATGGAAACAGAACCCAGAAAAGCTTTTAAATGCTTCATGGAAGCCACAAAAACAGTTACATTCTCTTTGTGTGTCAGGTTCGATTGCCATCTCCAGAGTGCAACTATTTCAGGTACAGAGTGTTCAGTGGTTTGGGCCTTGTACTGCGGGGAAAGTGGTCCACAGAAAACATCTGTTTCTCTCACCAGCCGCCTACTCGCGGTTGTGACAGAGGGAGGCCCTCGGCCACAGAGGTCCCGGTGGGGGCTGGCTGTGAACCCGGATCACTGAGGCAGTCTCCGACATCGACGGAAGAATACTTTTCGGGGGCAGTGATAGTGAGAAGGTGGAATAATTCTCCTCGAAGGAAAACCTTCTCCCTGTTGCCGCGCTGTTGAACGAGGAGCTGCTAAGTGGCATTTTCTTTTTTTCCAAGAGCTGGGTGATGAATAAGGAATCACGAAAGATGGGTTATTGTGCCCACATCAGGGTTATCCCCAGTTATCTTCACACTCAACCCCCAAGATAATGGTGTCGCTTCTGTTTTATTCCACATTCGTGCGATGCCCTGGTTTCCTCACTGCTTTACTCGGTCATCTCCTGAAGCACACTTAACACTCCACACAGTGTTAAAAGAGGGAGCCCCTTTCCAATCTCCTGCCTGTCAGTCATTCTGAATGTATCAGTGAGAGTCGGCAAGCCCTTCGAGTGTGCACGTCTGTCACAGGTCCACGCCTTGCCTTCGTTTTGGACCCTCTCAGAAACAACAACAACTTGCATTGATGCAGCTTCCTTTAATGCAGCAGAATATCCCAAGGCACCTCACAGGGACATCCTGAGGTCGCAAAAGGCGCTATCTGAATGCACGTCCTTTTTTTTTAATACTTGGCCTAGGTCCCCCCCCCCCCCCCCCCCCCCCCCCCACTTTAACCCCTCTCAAAAGGTGACACAGATCTGGGTGGGTGTGGGAAGGATTGAAGATTGCAGCATATCAGACGCGGTGCTCCTGTTCCTGATCACCTATTTCTTAGGGCAGGGAACGAGATAAGGCACGACGTCGACAATACAGGATTAGGCAGGATAGATTCAGGAAGAATGTTCCCGATGGCGGGGGAGTCCAGAACTAGGGATCATAGTTTGAGGATAAGGAATAAATCTTTTAGGACTGAGGTGAGAAGAGATTTCTTCACCCCATCGCCACCACTGAAATTAGTTGAGGCCAAAGCGCTCAATCAACTCAGGCTCAGATGGAGAGAAATGTCTTCACTTCGAGGGTTGTGAATCTGTGAAATTCTCTATCCCAGAGGGTTGTGGATGCTTAGAACATAGAGTGCAGAAGGAGGCCATTCGGCCCATCAAGTCTGTACCAACCCACTTAAGCCCTCACTTCCACCATAACCCTGTAACCCAATAACCCCTCCTAACCTTCTGGTCACTAAGGACAATTTAGCATGGCCAATCCACCTAACCTGCACCTAACCTGTGGGAGGAAACCGGAGCACCCGGAGGAAACCCACGCACACACGGGGAGAACGTGCAGACTCCGCACAGGCAGTGACCAAAGCCGGGAATCGAACCTGGGACACTGGCGCTGTGAAGCCACAGTGTTAGGCACTGTGCTACCGTGCTGCCCATTATCATTGAGTATGAATTTTTGATGGGCTAGGGGAATTGAGGGATATGGGGATCATGCCAGAAAGTGGAGTTCATAGAATCATAGAATCACTACAGTGCTGAAGGAGGCCATTGGGCCCATTGATTCTGCACTAACCCTCTGAAAGAGCGCCCTATCTAGGTCCACGCCTCCACCCTATCCCAGTAACCCCACCTATCCTTCTTTGGACAATAAGGGGCAATTTAGCATGGCCAATTCACCTGAAAGTACAGCCATGATGTTATTGAATGGCGGGGTAGGCTCGAAGGGCTGAATGGCCTGTTTCCGCTCCGATTTCTTATGGTTATGTTTTTATGTGAACCCAATTATGGACCAAATATTGGTGCAAAAAAAGAGGGCTTGACAGAGGTGGTGGGGGAAGATTCATAAATGTCGGTCTCCAGGCATTCCTCCTGCCCTTTCAGCTAACACACCCGAAGAGGGCATTGGGAACCATGGACTGCCACTGGATTGGTACTTGGCAACATACTGCAGTGGTTTGCCGCTGCCTTCTGGCGTTGGGCAGACCACTCTTACCGCCTGCCGTGTACTGGAAGGACCCCCCCGCCGTGTACTGGAAGGACCCCCCCCCCCTTATGAACTCACCTTCTGTGGCCGTTAATTCCTGACGTGGGACTTGAACCTGGCGTTTCCAGCCCTACGATGAGAGAGAAAGGAGGGGGGGATGGGAGAAACACACAAGGAGTTTTGCTATGAGTGAAATGGAGATGGCAGGAAGTTAGCAGTGGATTTGCACAGCACTTAAGGAATGGAAACAGAAAGCAAAGCTGTAAGGACGAGAGGCTGCATATGGGGCGGCAGCAGGCTTCAGTCAGTCCAGCACAACTGTGGAGAGCTGGGCTTCTCTCAAACCCTGGCAGGGCAGAAGAAGGTCTGGCAGGGCAGTGTTGGCAACCTCACTCCATCTCCCTCGGGCGAGGGGGGGATTCGTTAATGGGCTGCCCTATCCTGCTTCCTTTCCCAAACGGACAGAGGATCACAGATGTCAGTACAATTGCAGGGCTCACTTCTCAGCAGAACAAAACCCTGTCTGCTCGCATTACAACTGGGATGCAGAGGCAGTGGAGAGGGTGCGGTGAAGCTTTACAAAGAAGATGCTCGGCGTGTGTGGGGAGACGAGCCAGGGAAGGATTGAAAAGAGACTTTCCTCACGGTGCCGAGGACCCGCGTTTGCTCGCCGCCCTGGGTCATTCTTCGTGTGGAGTTTGCACATTCTCCCCGTGTCTGCGTGGGTCTCACCCCCACAACCCAAAGATGTGCAGGGTAGGTGGATTGGCCACGCTAAATTGCCCCTCAATTGGAAAAAAAATAATTGGGTACTCTAAATTTATAAAAAAAGAGTCAACCACATTGCTGTGGTTCTGGAGTCACATATAGGCCAAACCGGGTAAGGACGGCTGCTCTGATTCCTCATTCACGTTTCAGCACTAAACAGGACCCCCAGCAAGATAAAACATGCACTTTCACTACAAAGGTACAAGAATAAGCTTTTCAGAATAAATTGAACATGAGGTGAATGGGGAAAGCTCAAATTTGTTCAATTAATTGTAACAATATGTATGGGAAATAAAGAGTTAACAATTTCATGTACATACTTCTTACCACCAGAGGGTGATCAAGAGCAGTCATATATAAATATGTGAGGTCCCTTGACTCGGGGAAGATGTTCAGGCGTGAGAGAGATTAGTTGCATATTTGAGAGTTCTGTAGTTAGAGATATCGCATAGTTAGTCCCCACAACCCAAAGATGTGCAGGGTAGGTGGATTGGTCACGCTAAATTGCCCCTTAATTGGAATTTCCTTTTTACCTAGGAATACGGTTGAATCCTATTTAAGTAGTGTTAATAAATCAGCTTTGTTAATTTATTTAGCTTGATGCTCTTTGTTCAACACGACGCATTCAAGGCATCCAGACAAACAAAACAAAGAACATCACATTAATGTGGCATTCATTTCCCAACAGTTTCGCTGAATACTAATGCTTTTTTTTATTCGTTCATGGGACGTGGGCAGCGGCAGGCTGTGCCAGCATTTATTGCCCATCCCTAATTGCCCTTCAGGGGGCAGTTAGGAGTCACATGTAGGCCAGACCAGGTAAGGACGGCAGATTTCCTTCCCTGAAGGGCATTAGTGAACCAGATGGGTTTTTACGACAATCGGCAATAGTTTCATGGTCAGTGTTTAAGACTTTTTTAAATTCCAGATTTTTATTGAATTCAAATATCACCATCTGCTGTGGCGAGATTTGAACCCTGGTCCCCAGAGCATTACTCTGAGCCCCTGGTTTATTAGTCCAGTGGCAATACCACTGTGTCACTGCCTCCCCTAAACTTGCTTATTATAGAGCTGTAGATGCTCATTCACTGAGGTTGTTCGTAGATCTTTAAACACTAAGGGAATCGAGGGATACAAGGAGGAAAGTAGGTATGAGGCAGAAGATAAGACAATCCAGTAATTACATGTTACCAACATTTTTATTCCAAATCAATTTAGTAAACTGAATTTAAATTACAGCAGCATTGGGATTTGAACTCAGAGCACCATAGAATTTACAGTGCAGGAGGAGGCCATTCGGCCCATCGAGTCTGCACCGGCTCTTGGAAAGAGCACCCTACCCAAGGTCAACACCACCCACCCTATCCCCATTACCATTATGTCGCTGTTCCCTCCAAACCTGTTTCTCCCCATTCTACTCTCTTAACCTCACACCGTGTTGCCCAAATGGGTTCAAGGTTATGTTGATGAGATGATGTGGTTGACGGTGATGTAAGCATGACATCAATAGTCAGATGACCAATAGGTTCCAAAGGAGCATAGCGCAGGACAGTCTGTGTCCTGGAAACTCTGTGCTGACCCTGAGGTCTTTGTAAGAAGGTCTTAATAAATAGTTCCATGAAAAATTATATACCGGGTGGGGCGGCACGGTGGCGCAGTGGTTAGCACTGCTGCCTCACGGTGGTGAGGACCCGGGTTCGATCCCAGCTCTGAATCACTGTCCGTGTGGAGTTTGCACATTCTCCCCGTGTCTGCGTGGGTTTCGCCCCCACAACCCAAAGATGTGCAGGGTAGGTGGATCGGTCACGCTAAATTGTCCTTTAATTGGAATTTCTTTTTAAACTATATACCGATTAGTGCACGTCTCTCACAGAATAAGCATCCATTGACTCCATCTACACCTCCCGCTGCCTGGGGAAAGCGGGCAGCATAACCAAAGACCCCTCCCACCCGGCTTACTCACTCTTCCAACTTCTTCCATCGGGCAGAAGATACAAAAGTCTGAGAACACGCACGAACAGACTCAAAAACAGCTTCTTCCCCACTGTTACCAGACTCCTAAACGACCCTCTTATGGACTGACCTAATTAACACTACACCCTGTATGCTTCACCCGATGCCGGTGTATTGCAGTTACATCGTGGACCTTGTGTTGCCCTATTATGTAGTTTCTTTTATTTCCTTTTCTTCCCATGTACTTAATGATCTGTTGAGCTGCTCGCAGAAAAATACTTTTCACTGTACCTCGGTACACGTGACAATAGACAAATCCAGTCCAATCCAAAACCTCATCAAGTTATGTTGAGACAATGAAACAAGGTGACGGTTAGAAACAGCAACAGCTAGTGAAGTACTTTAGAAGTATTGTCATAACTGCAATGAATTGGAGACTCCTACATACTGAGGGAAGAAGCGAGTTGGTGACTTCTGGATCAGGTGATCAGTGTCAACGTCGCTCAGCAATTTCACAGATAAAATGATCCTGATAATGACCGACAACAGCTAAAAGCAAGCTTTACCAGAATAGACTCGATGATAGGATTCCCAGTTCCGTTGAAGTGAGAGCGCCACAATGTGCTTCACTTGTCACATTTTATCTTGCAGAAGCAGCCACAAGGGACGACATGAACAATTACATCAGTCAGTACTACAGTGAACCCAGCAGCGGTGAGTACAAAACATCCCCTCATCCAGCCCCACCACAGCCTCCTCTATCCAACAGAAATACTGACCTGATTTCCCCGATGAAACGGAATCAAAAGATGGGTAGCAAAAGTCAAATTTAGGAAGGTCTGTGCCACATATCAACAGATAGAATGGACCTCCGGCAGTGGACCATTCAGCCCCTCCAGCCTGTTCCAGAAATTCCAATCACCTGAATGGACCTCATCATCCAGGTCACTTATTTATGATGCAGGATCCCAGCTATTAAAGGATCGAATCCTCAAAACACTGGTAGAAATTCTGGAATGAAGAACTTGTCATATGAGGAATATTTGAGGACTCTGGGTCTGTACTTGGTGGAGTTTAGAAGGAGGAGAGGGAATCATTGAAAATTACAGGACACTGCGAGGCCTGGATAGAGTGGACCTGGAGAGGATGTTTCCACTTGTAGGAAAAACTAGAACCAGAGGGCACAATCTCAGACTAAAGGGACGATCCTTTAAAACAGAGATGAGGAGGAATTTCTTCAGCCAGAGGGTGGTGAACCTGTGGAACTCTTTGCCGCAGAAGACTGTGGAGGCCAATTCACTGAGTGTCTTTAAGACAGAGATAAATAGGTTCTTGATTAATAAGGGGATCTGGGGTTATGGGTAGACGGCAGGACAATGGGGATGAGAAAATATCAGCCATGATTGAATGGCGGAGCAGACTCGATGGGCCGAGTGGCCTAATTCTGCTCCTATGTCTAATGGTCTTATGGCCCTTAGTGTCTAGAAAAGGTTAAGTGGGGTTACGGAGATAGAGTGGAGGTGTGGGGATAGGGTGAAGGTGTGGGCTTAGGTAGAGTACTCTTTGCAAGGGCCATTGAAGACTCGATGGGCCAAATGGCCTCCTTCTGCACTGTAAATTCTATGAAATTACAAAACCCAGTTCTGACAATTAACCAGTGGGTTTGTAATAACGATGGTCCTATTGATTAGAAAAGGCCCCAAATGAACTCTGTGCCTGTACCGTGTTGGCGGTTGTATTAACACAGTTAAGTACCAGTACATTGACTAATGGTACAATTTTTTGGATTGAATTAATCACAAATTATCAATATATATATATTATGGAAATATATATTTCCAGATCTCATTTCCCCACATTGTAGTTCTGGGTGTTTTCTCATCTGAAGTATACGGGTGTTTGGCCAAGTTTTTTAACGAGGGACTGGGGAAATGGTACCACCCACATTATACTGGAGAGTCACACGATAGTGGACTGAGTGCAGTAGTAATCTAGAAGAAGAATTGGAGAAGCTGGGACTATTGTCCTTGGAGAAGAGAGGATCAAGAGGAGATTTGATAGAGGTGTTCAAAATCATGAGGGAGTCTGGATAGAGTAGAGAAGGAGAAACTGTTCCCATTGGTGGAAGGATCAAGAACAAGATGCCACAGATTTAAGATGATTGGTGAACGAAGCAATGGGGACACGAGGAGGAACCTTCTCACACAGGGAGCGGTTAAGATCTGGAATGTGCTGCCTGAGAGTGTGGTGGAGGCAGGTTCAACAGAGGCTTTCACAAGAAAGATCTACAGGTCACGTTACGTCCGAAAGGCAGCGCGATGTGACCGGTAGATGCCATGAGAACCGTCTTCCGGGATCTAGCCGTCTTGCCACGCCTCGCGATATCTAAAGCGATCTCGCGAAACGTCGCGATGTGAATCCTGCCCATTATAGGCAGGATCACTGACTGGCAAATCTGCCTATCAGAGTGAGACAGCTAGTCTCACTCTAATATGCATTCCCTAGATCTAACCAAGGTGTGGGACCTAACCCCCTCGCCTTGGAGACCGTGGGTGAGCTCTGTTCAGTGCTGGTCTCCACTAACAGGGACCAGATGGAACGGCATTCGTGGGGGTCTCCCAGGGGATCAGATGCCCCCAGGTGCATACCCTCTGTGCAGGGTGGCACCATGGCAGAGTCACCTGGGTGTCAGCCTGGTACTGCCAAGGTGCCCAGGTGCCACTGGTGGGGAAACTTCCAGTCTGGTGATGCAAAGCTGCCTTTTTCTTGCAACGGGGATCGAGCGCGGGGGAGGCCGAGGACCCCTTATGGGTGAGTTGGGGCTTGTGGGTGGTTCGGGGGTCACATCGGAGGGTCGAGAAATCGGGACAGCATTTAAAAGTGGCGTCCCGATCTCTCCCTGCACTGAGGAGTTCCGGCAAGATGAGCTCCTCAGTGTAGAAAATAGGGCTAAGTGCGGCCTCAGTCACACATTCCCCACTAAGGTCCCCGATCTACCCACATGGCCGTTCAATAGCATGGTGTATCTCAGCGTTCCGAGCGCCAGGAAACACACCGCTAAACGCACTACGGGGCTCTGTTCGGGTAGATCACATCCTATATCAGTATCTGAATTGGAAACTTTTCAGGGGTAGGGGGAAAAGGTGGGGAGGTGAGACGAGATGAACTGTTCTTGCAGAGACCCAGCATGGAAATGATGGGCCGAATAGCCTCCTTTGGCCCAGCAACCGTTCTAGGATTCTATTAGATGGGGAGTGGAGGGGAAGGCTTTAGGAAGAGTTTAGTCTGGACACTGTGGCCATTGTGCTGTGGGGCAGGCTTGATGTTTCAGCTGGACTTTTCCGATCCTTCGTTATCAAGGATTGATCGAATCAGAGAACGGTTACAATGCAGAAGGAGGCCATTGGGCCCATCCAGAACATGCCAGCTGACTAGGAGAGGAATTTAGCTGGTACCAGTGCCCTGCTCTTGCCATGTGACTCTGCAAATTAGTTGTTTATCAATTCCTTTTTGAGCCACAGTTGAATCTACCTGCACCCTTCCAGGTGGCACCCACTGTGGCCGCGTAGAGAAAGCTTTTCCTCATGTCGCCTTTAGAGCTTCAAATACATGTCCCCTTGTACTTGATCCTTCCACCAATGGGAACGGTTTCTCCCTATCTCTTAATTTTGAAAAGCTCGGTCAAATCTCCTCTCAATCTTTCTTCTCTAATGATACCACCTCCAACCTCTCCAATCTGTCCAAGGACCCGAAGCCCATATTGTGTTCTTTGCTGACTTCACTAACGGGCTTCCAAACACCCATTGAGTTATCTGATAAATGGAGTCCCACCATCTCCGGAGAGGAGATAGTGGACGGACTCAGTGATCCCATCCTCGAACCGGGCAGGCTCTCAGTGTTCCAAGGCTCTGCCGCTGGAACCAAAAAGGCCGGACTCAACACCGAGCATCTGGGACCCTTCACACTTAACCATAGCTGATCCTGCAGGTCAACGACCCAACTGGCGGACAACCTGCTTACATTTCTGCCTCGAGGATCTGCATGTTTTAACTGGTCCACCTCCTAACAGTTCCAAAACCTCACGCTCACTAACCTGCGCCTGAGCAATGCAAGTCCCGATAACATGAAAGTCTACACTTAGCAGTGGGCAAACATCAATTCTACAGCAGATCTATATCTCGGCAAGGAAACTCTTAAAAGTCATGACAGGTTTCCGTACACGTTGAAAGGGAAACTAAAAGAAAGACTTGCATTTATATAGCGCCTTTCGTGGCCTCAGGGCAACGCAAACGCTTTACAGCCAATGGAGTACTTTCGAATTGCGGTCATGTACTGTTGCAGTGTAGGAGCTCTGGCAGCCACCTTGTGCACAGTAAGATCCCACTGATAGCAATGTGACAATGTCCAGATCATCTGTCTGGAGATTGAGAAATAAATACGAAGCCAGGACAACAGGAAGAAATGATCTTCTCTTTGGCAAAACAGTACCACAGGATTTTCGAGGTCCACCTGAGAGGGCAGACAGAGCCTCTTATCTGAAAGACACACTCCCTCTGAGTGTGAGGGAGTGTGGCACTCCCTCAATTTTGCGCTCACGTCCCTGGAGGCGAGATCCAACCAGCAAATCTTGGACGCGGAGACAAAAGAGTCCCCATCCAAGCCACAACTAACAAAAGCAAAATCGTAATGCAGAGCGCAAAACCTTTTCCACCATCAAGCGATGATCATTTCTCTACTAATTCACAACTATCGCTCCTTCGTGTCCATCATGAGGTATTACAGAAATGGTTAATGGCATAAAAAGTGGCCAAGGTTTGTACAAAAGCCCCGTGTCAATGAGCACAAACTATATCCTGTAGTTCGTGGCAGCTGGGAACGTGAAGAAGACGGGGAGAAATCTGAAGTGGGAAAAGGCCATACTAACCTTCAAAGCCCAGGGGCGGGATTCTCCGTCCCTCCAGTCCCGTTTTCCAGCATGGCGCGCCACCGCCGGCAGCGGGATTCTCCGTTCCCGCAGCCAGCCAATGGGGTCTCCCATTGTGGTCACCTCACGCTGTCGGGAAACCTGGACGCGCTGCCGGCGAAACGGAGGATCCCGTCATCGGAGACTCCCGCAGCATCGCGTCCAGTGTCCGTGACGGATCATCCGTCTGTCGGCTCCTAAAACCAACAGTACATGTTGTTCCCCTAATCTAGAGCAAGTTCCTTTCCTTGAAAAGCTACCAAATGGTATCATTAACATCTCTCTGGTCCTGAACAGCTATCGATCCAGTACCTTTACATAAGTGTCAGTAACCCAAAACAAGCATCTTCTCTGGAAGGTGTACAATAGGCTGATTTGGAGGCTGTAATATAATCTCTGGATTCAAATGACAGTTATAGACTTTCTGCTCGCATATTCTGACAATGCCTGGATCCCTTGATTAGATTACTGCTATGTAATCACTTTCAGGTATCTATTATTCTATATATAAATCATCTGAGTTGTTTGATTAGATTACTGCTTTTTTCAATTGCTCTCAGCATCTATTACTCTATGTTGATGCAGCAAGTAATCGCCACAGTATTACATGATTCAGTTGTAGCCCTCTAAGCTCTGAATCAGAAGGTTATGGATTCAAGTCGCACCTCTTAGACTTGAGCGCAAAACTCGGGGTAGTATTGAGGGTTGCTGCACTGTCAGAGGTGTTGGGCTGGAATCTCCGATTTCCAGGCTATGTCTGGAGGATCCTCTCTCCGGTGAGGGGCTAGCAGCCGTGCCACGTAAAACTCCCGGCCTCCACGAAATAAACGGTCGGAGAAATGCCCCCCCCGGCTAGCGGCATGCCCCCCCGACACAGTTGGCAGCCGCTACACCGGGTTCCCGTCCACACGTCCCCCACGCCGTCGGGAACTCGGCCCATCGGGGCCAGAGCATCGGGGGAGGGCCTTCAGGTGACGTCCTGAGGCCGCATTTTGGAGGGGGCGGAGCATCAGAAAACAGGCTCCGCCCCTGATTCCGTCGTAAAAATGGATTCTCCGCCCAATCGGCGATTACGAAATAGGCAGCGTGAAACAGAGAATCCCACCCATCATCTTTTGGAAGGGATGTTAAACTGAAGCTTTGTCTGCTCTCTCAAGTGGACAGAAAATATCCTGTGGCACTATTTGGAAGAAAAACAGGGGTGAAAGGATATACTTGACATAGAGAGAGAGTGCAGCGGAGGTTCAAGAGGCTGACACCGGGGTCGGTGGAACTGTCCTATGAGGAGAGATTGGGTCCACGGGGCCTGAATTCACTGGAGTTTAGGAGGATGAGAGGAGATCTGATTGAAACGTACAAATTTCTAACAGGGCCGGACAGACCAGATGGAGGGAGAATGTTTTCCCTGGTTGGGGAATCCTGAACCAGGGCCACAGTCTCAGGATACAGGGTAGGCCATTTAGGACTCGGATGAGGAAAGACTTCTTCACTGAAAGATTAATGAGCCTGTGGAATCCTGTACCATAGAAAGATATGGAGCCAAGTCACTGAATGTATTCAAGATGTTTTAGATGTTAATGGTTTCAAGGGTTGTGGGGAGAAAGCGGGGAGATGATCGAGGATCACATTGAACGGCGGAGCAGGCCCGAAGGGCTGGATGGCCTCCTCCTGATCCTAATTTCTGTGTTGGCCAATATCTTTCCCTCGGTGAGCGTCACCCAAGGGGTTCTCTGCTCGTGGGATCTTCCTGTGCTCAACCTGTCTGCCTGGTTTCCCTAGATTACAACAGTGACTCGACTTCAGGAGTCCTTCACTGGGCTTTGGGGCATCTTGGGGGTCATGAGGGGTGCTATAGAAATGCAGGTCTTTCCTGGCGCACTCACGCTTCAGGAAGGTAATCATATTGCAAAGCCAAAACTGCCTTTTATCAATGTTAAATTTGGAGTTTGGCTTTCGAACCCTGAGTGGGTGGCAGAGAGAAGCAAAGTGGGAGTCCCTCTTCCAAGTGGTTTTGCATTGCTTCTTCCAATGTTAGATTGAGTACTGGCTATTTGATGATGCATTTACACCATCATTTGAAGTTTAGTGTAATGTCATGATGTATCACAACTGTTGCATTATAAGTGACATTTTTGTGCCAATGACTCTATTTCCCTTAGAGATGGGAATTCCAGAAGGTGCCTCCCATGTCATCACAACAGCTGCCATCGATGTCCACCTTCCCAGTGTCCTTCACAATGCATCATCTGACCTATTAACAGTGGAGACGCCGGCAAAGCTCGAGAGGGCCAGCAGTTCGGCGAGTGAGAACTCGGGGAGTGCCTCCAGATCGATAGATAGTACCACCACACAAGCCCAAACCCTCAGCAGCCAAACCCTGGGCTCCTCCACGGACTGCAGCACCACCAGGGAGGGCTCGTCCGAAAGCTACCTGTTGGAAAGGCCTGAGATTCAGCAGCACAGCATCACGGAGCCGGTAGTGCCCAAGGACTCGAGTGTGGTGGTGCAGGAACTCCTGTCCACATTGTCGGAGGAGAAATGTCTGACTCAGAAAGGCCTGGACCCAGTAAACCTCAAGCTGCCTAGTCCACCTGGGTCGACTAATGCCAGCCCAGAGCTAGGACATAGAGTTAACATTTATAACAAGAAGAACCAAGACAATCTCTGCGTCTATCCAACAACGCCGGTCATCCAGATCCAGGGCAACGATATCACACTGGAGGAAAAGTACAGATTCCTGGAGCCTATAGAATCGTCAGTGAAGAGGCTGCCGGAGTCTTAGTCCTCGTTTTCTCAGGGCAGCACTCCCCTATTTATCAGGCGATGGGAGTTCTTCTCAACCTGGGTGGACGTGGATCCATCAACGGATAAAATTCAGGAAATGCAGCTCGAGTGAATCCCACGTCGGGTTGTTGTAACGAATGTCTTGCCATCGGCGCTGTCTCAAACACTGAGTAGGTGCAACACATTATGATGGACAATGAACTTTGGTTTTATTTTGAATGTCTTTTCTTTCCTTTGTATTGTTTGTCTTAAAGTGCTGAACCATGACAGCTGTGGAAGAACGAGCTGGGAGGGGTCACACTCAACAGACGCAGCGGAAAGTACACGAGCGCTGACAGACCACAATGAATGTATTTGTAGTGAAATGAAGTAAGCTTGGCCGCATTGTTGGGTTTCAGTGAGTCTAGCAAACCTGTTTCTGCCGATGGCGATGTGACTGGTACTTAAGCCTATAAATAGAGGGTAGGGTCGCATAATGGTACTGCCGCTGAGCTAGTAATCCAGAGGCCCAGACTGATATCCCAGAAACGCGAGTTCATGTCCCATCGGGGCAGCAGGGGGAAATTTAAATTCAATGAATTAATAAATCTGGAATTTATTGAAATACTAGTCTCATTAATCATGATTGCAAAGCTACCAGATTTTTTGCAATATCCCACCTGTTCCCCCTTCAGGGGGTGGGGGAGGGGGGGGATCTGACACCCTTACCTGGTCTGGACTACAGACTCTGGCTCCATAGAAATGTGGTTGCCCTCTGGAATGCCCACTCGGTTATCAGGGACTCACCACCACCTTTACAAGGGCAGTCGGGGAGGGCAATAAATGTTTGGCGACACCCACATCCTCGGAATTAATTTTAAAATTTTCCGCATTGTGACATCAACATGATGCTCAACACATTTGCGTGAACGTTACTCCTCTGATTTTTTAATAAGGCGATGTCCCACCACTGCCCCAGCTAGCAATGAAAGCTTCACACGAAAGCGTTGAGGTTTAACATCAAGAACAATAATATTCCAGGGGCGGTACGGTGGCGCAGTGGTTAGCACTGCAGCTTCACAGCGCTGAGGTCCCAGGTTCGATCCCTGCTCTGGGTCACTGTCCGTGTGGAGTTTGCACATTCTCCCCGTGTCTGCGTGAGTTTCACCCCCACAAACCAAAGATGTGCAGGTTAGATGGATTGGCCATGCTAAATTGCCCCTTAATTGGAAAAAAAAAGAATTGGGTGCTCTAAATTTCTTTTAAAATACCCTATGGTTTGAAGCTTAAATATTCTGCCTTGTTACAGATGTTGGCGTGAGTTCAAAATTAAAGATTGGAAAATTAAGATTTCAGCAACGCAGGAGGCCAGAAATAAAGGGAGAGATTATATAATTTGGGCCAAACAGAACTTGTCCTCTGCTCCCAGACTGTGTTGCTTTGAGATTTTCATAAATCATTTATTTTTCTTGTCTTAAAAACCAAAATATTGGGTGGTGGAGGGGGAGTGATGTGTGAGCAAGAATGGATGCAAGCACAAATTCCTTTGCTCAAGTTGATCAGATTTCACGATGACTGACCCCTGGGACGGCAGGATTGTCGTATGAGGAGAGATTGGGTCGGCTGGGCTGTATTCAGTGGAATTTAGAAGCACATGAGGGGGTCTCATTGAAACGTATAGAATTCGGACAGGCCGGACCGACTGGATTCAGAGATATTGTTTCCTCTGGCTGGGAGGGTGGGGGGTCAGAACAAAGGGTCACAGCCTCAGGATACAGGATAGGCCATTTAGGACTGAGGTGAGGAGAAACTTACTCACTCAGTGGTGGTGAACCTGTGGCATTCTCGACCACAGAAGGCTACGGAGACCAAGCCACTGAATATATTTAAGAAGGAATTAGATAGATTTCGAGACTCTAAAGCAGTGTTTTACAATTTTTTTTCCGGGGACCCATTTTTAACCAACCGGCCAACCTTCGGGACCCAACCTGGCCGACCTTCGCGACCCACGCCGGCCGACCTTCGCGATCCACCATTTTCTCTTACCTTGTTTGTTGCTGACAAAAATGGTTTTGGGTCCCTTTGGCCCCCCGAACCTGAAAAAAAAAAAGGCTGCGACCATATAAAAAAAAATGTGGCCACACTGCGCATGCGTGCCTGATCATCGGTGCGCATGAGCATAGTTTTGCGCATGCGCACCGATGATCGGGCACGCATGCGCAGTGTGGCCGAATTTCTTTTATCTGTTCCTGGCCATTTTGAAGGCCACTCGCAGCCGGCATTATTAGAAGCCGGCTGCTGTGGCGGTTGCGCGCAGATTTGCGAGATCGGGAGCGCCACGGCGGACGGATCCGCAATCCTCCCAACACCCGCCCGCGACCCACCCACGGGTCGCGCCCCTGAGTTTGACAATGCCTGCTCTAAAAGTGTCAAGTGGCATGGGGAAGGCATGGGGGTGTGGTATTGCGATAGAGGATCAGCCATGCTGGTAACGAACGCTGGAACAGGTTCAAAGGGCCGAATGGCCCACTCCTGTTCCTATTTTCCATGTTTCTATATCTCTTCAGATCAAAGGATTGGCAAATTCCAGCAGTGAACAATTTTTCAGTATTGAGAGGACATCGTTTTGAATGGGCTTTGAGCTTTCTTCATAAGGCCACTTGTAGGATCTATCCTTCAATCTGCTCTGATTTGAGTTTAATCAAGTTCGACGATGACTTCATTGGCTCTCTGCAGGTACCTGAGCAAAAATAGCTTTCCAAGAAAAAGTCTGAATTTCCAGGCACTGTGCCACCTGCAAGATAATTCTGCCAATAATTAGTTGCTATTTAAATACTGACTCGCAATGTTTTAACACTCTTAACGCAGCAGTGCCAACATATGATCACAAAATTACACAGACATGATTGAGTCACTTTAAAAGAGTCCATAGTCTTGATACTTTCAGTTAGGATTGTATTCGCTGGAGTTCAGAAGAATGAGGGAGATGGGATCTCATAGAAACCTATCAAATGGACAGGGAAGATGCAGGAAGGATGTTCCCGATGGTGGGGGTGTCCAGAACCAGGGGTCACAGTCTGAGGAGGCGGGGGGGTGACTATTTAGGACAGAGATGAGAAATTCCTTCGCCCAGAGAGAGGTGAATTTGTGGAATTCGTCACAACAGAAAATAGTTGAGGCCAAAACATTGTGGGTGGGATTCTCTGTCGGCCGGATCCTACGTTTCGCCTGGCAGCGCACTCACGCCTGCGGATTTCCCGTCGGGAAACCCCATTGGCCGGCTGCCGGGACAGAGAATCCCGCAGCTGGTGGGGGCGCACCGCATGGGAAAACGGGTGCTGCGGGATGGAGAATCCCGCCCGGTCAAGCTGGAGTTCGAACCAGTGACATTTTCTCAGAAAGCACAGCTACGTGGCCATGGGATGAGAATAGGGTTAGGCTTGCGGCCAGAATCGCAAAATGTTACAGTGCAGAAGGAGGACATTTGGTCCACTGTGTCTGCACTGGCTCTCCAAACGGGCATCCTGACTTAATGCCGCTGCATTGTTTCTATTCAAATATTCATCAAAAGCCGCCTTGACTGCCTCGACCACACTTCCAGGCCGCGCATTCCAGATCCACCCCACTCACTGTGGTCAGGTGCGGAAAGGAAGGGAGGGGAGTGGATGGGGTGAGGAGTGGATGGGGTGAGGAGTGGATGGGTTGAGGAGTGGATGGTGAGGAGTGGATGGTGAGGAGTGGATGGTGAGGAGTGGATGGGGAGGAGTGGATGGGGAGGAGTGGATGGGGAGGAGCGGATGGGGAGGAGCGGATGGGGAGGAGCGGATGGGGAGGAGCGGATGGGGAGGAGCGGATGGGGAGGAGCGGATGGGGAGGAGCGGATGGGGAGGAGCGGATGGGGAGGAGCGGATGGGGAGGAGCGGATGGGGAGGAGCGGATGGGGAGGAGCGGATGGGGAGGAGCGGATGGTGAGGAGCGGATGGTGAGGAGCGGATGGTGAGGAGCGGATGGTGAGGAGCGGATGGTGAGGAGCGGATGGTGAAGAGAGGTTGGGGAAGAGCGGGTGGGGAAGAGCGGGTGGGGAAGAGCGGGTGGGGAAGAGCGGGTGGGGAAGAGCGGGTGGGGAGGAGCGGGTGGGGAGGAGCGGGTGGGGAGGAGCGGGTGGGGAGGAGCGGGTGGGGAGGAGCGGGTGGGGAGGAGCGGGTGGGGAGGAGCGGGTGGGGAGGAGCGGGTGGGGAGGAGCGGGTGGGGAGGAGCGGGTGGGGAGGAGCGGGTGGGGAGGAGCGGGTGGGGAGGAGCGGGTGGGGAGGAGCGGGTGGGGAGGAGCGGGTGGGGAGGAGCGGGTGGGGAGGAGCGGGTGGGGAGGAGCGGGTGGGGAGGAGCGGGTGGGGAGGAGCGGGTGGGGAGGAGCGGGTGGGGAGGAGCGGGTGGGGAGGAGCGGGTGGGGAGGAGCGGGTGGGGAGGAGCGGGTGGTGAGGAGCGGGTGGTGAGGAGCGGGTGGTGAGGAGCGGGTGGTGAGGAGCGGGTGGTGAGGAGCGGGTGGTGAGGAGCGGGTGGTGAGGAGCGGGTGGTGAGGAGCGGGTGGTGAGGAGCGGGTGGTGAGGAGCGGGTGGTGAGGAGCGGGTGGTGAGGAGCGGGTGGTGAGGAGCGGGTGGTGAGGAGCGGGTGGTGAGGAGCGGGTGGTGAGGAGCGGGTGGTGAGGAGCGGGTGGTGAGGAGCGGGTGGTGAGGAGCGGGTGGTGAGGAGCGGGTGGTGAGGAGCGGGTGGTGAGGAGCGGGTGGTGAGGAGCGGGTGGTGAGGAGCGGGTGGTGAGGAGCGGGTGGTGAGGAGCGGGTGGTGAGGAGCGGGTGGTGAGGAGCGGGTGGTGAGGAGCGGGTGGTGAGGAGCGGGTGGTGAGGAGCGGGTGGTGAGGAGCGGGTGGGTGGTTTTTGGGATGTGCTGAATAAGAGAACATTGGGGGAAAATACATTCATTGAAAGAAACATCAATAGTAAAGATAATATTTTTTTTTAATTTGGAAAAGTACATCTTTGATGTCTCGCAGCTCTAGACATAAACTGAGAGATAGTCTGAGAGGGTGAATAATAAAAATCACACTGTCTCGTTAAAAGGAAGTTCAATTAATGGACATGAAGGGGAAGAGTGTTTGAATTATGTATACCATCCGCTGAACACTAAGCTCAATAGTTCTCTGGGGACAATGCTGATGCGATAGGGAGGAGGAAAATACAGTGCATTTAAACACGGGCAGGACGAGGAGCAGTATGCTAAGGACTGTTCCCAGCACGGCTTCACTGCTACCTAGTTGCATTGTTCTCCAATTGTCAAAGAGCTGTTATCAAGGTGATTTAATTGTGGGAACATTGATGAACCTGCATGTGAACTAAAATGCAGTACACCCAGCCCTGCGTTTGAAACTCTGAAATGCTTCATTTATAAGATCGAAATTCTGTAATTAAAAAAAGGAATTTATATTGCAATGAGCAACTGTGGATAATATTATTAAATCTCTTTTTTAAAAAAGTCAACCTTTTTAATTGATTAAAGCAATTTTGTCAATTCTCTTTCTGTTTCTTTCGGTCTCCACTTTCATGACATACGTTGACATAAAGCTTGCAATGTCCCTCCAGACCCTCACCAAGTAACGATTCTTCAGCTAAGAGCTAGCAAGCAAACATCAGACTATTTGACGGTAGCACAGTGGTTAGCACTGTTGCTTCACAGCGCCAGGGTCCCAGGTTCAATTCCCGGCTTGGGTCACTGTCTGCGGAGTCTGCACGTTCTCCCTGTGTCTGCGTGGGTTTCCTCCGGGTGCTCCAGTTTCCTCCCACAAGTCCCGGAAGACATGCTTGTTGGGTGAATTGGACATTCTGAATTCTCCCTCAGTGTATCCGAACAGGCATCGGAGTGTGGCGACTAGGGGATTTTCGCAGTAACTTCATTGCAGTGTTAATGCAAGCCTGCTTGTGACACTAATAAAGATTATTATTATCACAGCTAAACCTAATCCTATTCTCAATCGATGTCCAGCCTTTCTGGCCAGAATTAATGGCTAGTGATCAAGGATTGGAATCCTGGTGATTTTTCGCCTGTAGTCCTGAGTACATATTATATACACCACAGAACCAAGATGTTCGGCCCAGTCAGCTTATGCTGTACTTAACCCAATTGCTTCTCCCACAAATGTCCTCTTAGCTAGTCACTGATTACAACCATCTCCATTTTGACAATGCTTTAAATATAGAAAACATACCAAGTTATTTGAAGGAGTCACACCAGCCAAGGATGGATTAATTAAGTAAGAGTTGTGGCAGAAGTGTTTTCAAAGAGGGCCTTGCGAGAGGAGAAGGAGATGAAGACGCCGAAGGTTTAAGGCGTGGATTCCAGAGAGTGGAACCTCGCTAGCTAAAGGCATGACCTTGAAAAGAGGGAAGGTGATAACACAGAAGGATGGAAACAAGGACATGGAACACAAACAGATGAGGGTGGGTTGGGTTGTAGGGCTGGAGGAGGTTATTGGATAGGGAGCGATGGAGTTTTGGAGGGATTTTGGAACTTGCCGCACCTCTTGCAAAGCTGTGCCAATGCAGCTACAACACTGGCATCTACCCACAGTGTGGAAAATTGCCCAGGTGTGCCCTGTTCCCAAAACAAAAGTGATGGAAAGGGTCATCAACAGTTCTATCAAGCAAAACTTGTTTAGGAATAACCTGCTCGCTGATACTCAGATTGGGCTTCGCAAGGGTTATTCAGCTCCTGACCTCATTACAGCCTTGGTTCAAACATGGACAAAAGAGCTGACACTGAGGTGAGGTGAGAGTCCCTGTCTTTGACATCAAGGCAGCATTTGACCAAGTATAAAATTAGGGGAACACCCTCCGCTGGTCAGAGTCATACCTAACGCAAAGGAAGATGGTTGTGGCGGTTGTTCAAGGTCAATCATCTCAGCTCCAGGACATTCCTCAGGGTAGTGTCCTAGGACCAACCATCTTCAGCTGCTTCATCAATGACCTCCCTTCCATCATAAGATCAGAAGTGGGGATGTTCATTGATGACTGCACCATTCGCAACTTCTCAGATATTCATTATGTCCATGTCCAAATATTATAAGACCTGGACAATATTCAGACCTGGCTGACAAGTGGCAAGTAACATTTGCGCCACACAAGTGCCAAACAATGACCATCACCAATAAGAGAAAATCTAACCATTGTTGCTCTTTAACATTCAATGGCATTACCATTGCTGAATCTCCCAATATCAACAATCTTTGACCACAAACTGAACTGGACCAGCCACATAAATATTGTGGCTATAAGAGGAGATGAAAGACTGGTAATCTAGTGGCAAATATCTCATCTCCTGACTCCCCAAAGCCTGTTCACCATCTACTAGGAGTGTGATGGAATACTCTCCACTTGCCTGGATGAGTGCAGCTTCCAACAACTCTCAAGAAGCTCAACACCATCTTGGATAAAGCAACCCCCTTGATTGGCATCCCTTCCACAAACATTCATTCCCCCCACCACGAAAGCACAGTAGCAGCCGTCTGTACCATCTACAAGATGGACTGCAGGAACTCATCAAGGCTTCTTCGGAAGCACCTTCCAAACCCATGTCCACTACCATCTAGAAGGACAAAGGAACTTGACTCATGTGAACACCATCACCTGGAGGTAACACTCCAAGTCACACGCTATCCTGCCCGAGAAATATATCGCTGTCGCTGGGTCAAAATCCCTCCCTGACAGCACTGTGGGCGTACCTACAACACAGGGACTGCAGTGGTTCAAGAAGGCAGCTCACCACCACCTTCTAGAGGACAATTAGGGATGGGTAATAAATGCTGACCTAGCCAGCAACGGCCACATCCTGTGAATGAATACAGACAAAATTTAAACCCAAGGAGAAGAGGAAGGGAGCTGATACAATCAATCTCAAATTGAGCCAAATTAGACACTTTACAAGAGACAGCTGAACCATCCATTACTTTCCTCGTTCACTGCCAAACCTCTGATGAGAATGTCCAAAACCACGTACTGCTTATGGTAATGGAAGGGCCACTCAAGGGTACTTCACTGGGGAGACTGATAAACATCCACAAGCTTTTGGGTTTGAGGTTCATTGAGAAATGAAACACTTACCTCTGGAAAATAATGTTCATTATCCAAGAAGATCCTTTCCTTGGTGCTCTGTTGTTAAACAAAACTGACATTAATCATTCAACACTTCATTCCAAATTGCCCAAACAATAATGACTGCTTGTGTTAATAAGAAATTTAGCAGAACACTGTCATTAGAGTCTGGCGTCCAGTTTTGGCTGCATGGGAGGCACTTTTACTCCGAGTGAGAAGGTTCAAGCCCCACTCCAGAGATTTGGACTGCGAACGTTGCACAAAATGTTAACCTGAGGCCCGTTCTGCCTCTCAAGTAAGACAAAACCTTTATAAGAGGAAGGAGGTACAATTTACCTAGTATCCTGGCCAATATTTATCCGACAACCAATATTACCGAGAAGAGATTAAGTTATTAACATGGCTGCGGTTTGGTTGGAGCTCACATGGCACCTATCACCCCAAACCTGAATGTCGACCCAGTCTTGCTGTGTGCAAGGCTCAGAACACTGCAGTGGAGAATGGTACTGAACACAGTGTAATCAACAGCAACCATCCCCAAGTGCTGACCTCATTTTGAGGGAAGGTCATTGATGAAGCAATTAAAGATGGTTGGTCCTCAGGTACGGAACCCTTACAGTGATGCCCTGTGGCTGAGATGATTGGCATTCAACAACCCATTTTCCTTTATGTTAGGTATGACTCCAGTCGAGGGCGGCGTGGTGGCGCAGTGGTTAGCACCGCTGCCTCATGGCGCCTCGGACCCGGGATCGATCCCAGCCCCGGGTGGAGATTACACATTCTCCCCGTATCTGCGTGGGTCTCACCCCCACAACCCAAAAGATGTGCTGGGTAGGTGCATTGGCCTTGTTAAATTGCTCCTTAATTAGAAAAAAAGAAAAGAATTGGGTACTCTACATTTTTGAAAAAGGTATGATTCCAGCCATAGGAGAGTTTTTTCCCCCCTTGATTCCCACTCACGCCATTTTTGCCAGGGCTTCTTTAAAACCTGGGTCAAATGCTGCCTTGGTGTGAAGAGCAGTCCGTACTCACCTGACCCTCTTCATGTTTGGACCAAGGCTACCATGAGGTCAAGAGCTGACTGGTCCTGGTGGAACCCAAACTGCACGTCAGTGATCGGATTATTGCTGAGTAAGTGCTGCTTGATAGCTCTATAGACAAGATTTGCTGAAGATTGAGTGTAGACTGATGAGGCAGTAATTGGTCGAGTTGGATTTGTGGATGGAAAGAAAAAGAAAGAAATTATCTTTATTGTCACAAGTAGGCTTACATTAACACTGCAGTGAAGTTACTGTGAAAAACCCCAAGTCGCCACATTCCGGCGCCTGTTCAGGTACACAGAGGGAGAATTCAGAATTCTCAACTGGTACGGGAATTGAACCCGCGCTGCTGGCCTTGTTCTGCATCACAAACCAGCTGTCTAGCCCGCTGAGCTAAACCAGTCCCTGCTACACACCTCAGCAAGTTTCACATTGCAGTTGTAACTGTACTGGAACATCCTAACTCTTACATATTTTGTGCAATCAAATGGGCAGGACTACACTTGACTGTGATTCTCTCTGGTAGTCAATCGGATCTCGAACAACGATGAGTCAGAATACAGGAGGGAGATAGGGAACCTAGTGCAGTGGTGCAACAACAACAATCTATCGCTCAATGCCAGCAAAACTGAAGAGTTGGTCATTGGCTTCAGGAAGCAAAGTACTGTACACCTATGTCTACATCAAGGGGGCCGAGGTAGAGATAGTTGACAGCTTCAAATTCCGAGGGGCGCACATCACCAAAAATCTGTCCTGGTCCACCCATGTCGACACTACCACTAAGAAAGCACAACAGCGCCTATACTTCCTCAGGAGACTAAGGAAATTCGGCATGTCCACACTGACTCTTACCAACTTTTACAGATGCACCATAGAAAGCATCCTATCTGGCTGCGTCACGGCCTGGTATGGCAACTGCTCACCCCTAGACCGAACCTGCCTCCCATCCATTGACTCCGTCTACTACCTCCCGCTGCCTTGGGAAAGCGGACAACATAATCAAAGACCCCTCCCACCTGGCTTACTCACTCTTCCAACTTCTTCCATTGGGCAGGAGATACAAAAGTCTGAGAACACGCACGAACAGACTCAAACACAGCTTCTTCCCCGCTATTACCAGACTCCTAAACGCCCCTCTTATGGTCTGACCCGATTAATACTATACTCTTGTATGCTTCACCCGATGACGGTGTCTATGTATTTACATTGTGTACCTTGTGTTGCCCTATTATGTATTTTCTTTTTATTTTCTTTTATTTTCATGTACGTAATGATCTGTTTGAGCTGCTCGCAGAAAAATACTTTTCACTGTACCTCGGTACACCTGACAATAAACAAATCCAATCCAATCCAAATAAAAATAATGGCCGACCCTTCAAAGGCGAGGCTCATGCGTGTACAGAGGTCCCTTAATCCGAGGCATTGGTTTCTATAGAATTTCTTCTGAATGAGTTAGCACCTGCGAGACAGAAAGGGAGAAAGTGGAGGAGAAGAACTGAATAAACAGCAAGCCAAGTCTGACATTTTACAATGGCTTCACAGGGATAGAAACTTTAAAATACTAAGGAGATTCGATGAACCCTTTGGGAGGAAGTCAGCACTCTATACATATTGCTAATGTTCCAGTAATTGTCTGTAATAGTTCAGTCAAGCTTTCTCCAACTTAAGCAGTAAAAACACAGGCTAATAGCCGAGCTACACTATGCTACAAAATTAATAAAAGATTAACATTTAATGGCACCACTCACAGTATTCATAAGTAACTGTTTTGTTATACGTTGATAGTTCTACACCAGTGAAAGTTATATAAAGAGACTGATTGTGATTCTGCCATTAGTAAGCTTGGAGCACTTAAGCTCAAGTGGGGAAGTGTAATCATCCCACTTAGCAACACAATCCTCAATTTTATACAAACGATCATATCTCTACACTTACTGGTGCCTCTTGAATCTCCTTTCACGTTGCATTTCCTGGTTTAAAGCTGATCGGAGAGTGCGATGTGATAATAACTTGATCATCTATGCTTTTTAAGTGTCAGTCGAGGGGTAGATATAAACCAGGACATCTTTGTCCAAGAATAGTGTCATGGGGTCTTTTACACCCAGCTGCAAGGACAGACGGAGCATCAGTTCAACATCTCATCTGGGAAACGGCACCCCTGACATTGCAGCACTCCCTCGGTATTGCACTAAGGTGTCAGTCTAGGCTTCGTGCTCTGGTTTCTTGAGCGAAACTTGTAGCCAATCTGCTGACTCAGAGGTGAGTGTGGGATTCACTTGAAGCAAGGTGAACACCATCCAAGTTAACAACCACCCGCATTTATATAGCGCTGTTTCAGACCGGAGAGGGGCTAACTTAAACAGCATTAATCTCTCATCTCACCACCCATCCATAAACAGAAAGATGTTCTGATTTGCTTCTCTCTTTATATAGTTACGGCGAACTTCCCAACTCCATGGCATTGGTGCAATCCAGTTTTGTATTCTTAATCCCACAGCAAACTCCAGATAGGGATGATCTCAAAGGGTTTATTTGCACACACCAGAAACGTGAAAAGAGGATCTGCTACATGCCCATACTCCCCCCCCCCTGCCCCCCGCCCGCCTCTCCATTCATACGAGACCACCAAGAAAATAAATGTTGGTTTGCGTGGGTTCCAGAGTCCGGAATCAAGGTCCAATTCAGGTATTCCTACACGGAGGTTGGTGGGCTGAAACCCGATGCTGGATAATTCACTTTTCCAGTGGCGTCGAAGTCACACAATGACACAGGCAGGCAGAGATGGGCCATTCCTATTGGTGATGGTATAGAATTGGCAGCAGTGCGGGCCACAGACCCCTGACTGTGAGGCTGTTAGTCAGATGACGAGCTGAGACTTCAAACCCACAGAATAGTGGTTAGGTTTTTTTGCCTGGGGGATTGTGGCGTTTTAATCGCACTTTTGCCTCTTTAGGGGATTCCAGTTCAGTGTCCGGTTCGAGCGTTAGCGCAGTCAGGTTTGCTTGCTTTGGGTGGGCACGGCGACAAATAGGCTTCTGAACCTGGACCTGCCTTTCTTTGCCAGATTGATAGGAAGACCACCTTCTGAAAGGGGTCAATCCGACATCCATATTCGGTAGGGCTACAGCGCTGTAGTTTGGGGGGTTGTTGTTACAGATCAGTTTAAATGCAGTGGGAAACCCTATCAGATTGCCTCGCAATTTTGCATTAGGGTGGGTGGATACAGGATCTAGGGAGGCAGTGGTGTAATGGTATTGTCATTGGACTAGTAATCCAGAGAGCCAGGGTAATGCTCTGGGGACCCGAGTTCGAATCCCACCAGGGCAGATGGTGGAACTTGAATCCAATAAAAATCTGGAATTATGAGTCTGATGAGAATTATTGTCGATTGTTGTAAAAACCCATCTGATTCACTAATGTCCTTTAGGGAAGGAAATCTGCCGACCTTACCCAGTCTGGCCTACATGTGACTCCAGACCCACAGCAATGTAGTTGACTCTTAAATGTCCTCAGAAATGGCCCAGCCAAGCCATTCAGTTAAAGGGCAATTAGGGTTGGCCAATAAATGTTGGCTTTGCCAATGGCATCCCGTGAATTAATTTTTAAAAATCTGATGTGCACTCCTCTGGGTGGTCAGTTTGGTGGAAAAAAAAAGGTTGGTAACTCATTCTGGTGAAATGACACAGTGCAGGTCATTGTTTTTATTTGTTAAGGGATATTTGCAGCCTGGTTTTCCCCCATTTCCCTCTTCCCCTTCTCTCCTGAAAGTGAAGGTTTCCAAGGCTACCAGCTACTTTGTAGCACCTCAACCATTCTTGCCTGATCCTAGACAGTGAGCCATTCCACTGTGCATCCGGTTTCTCCCTAATCTACGCACATACACATCATTTCCCAGCTGGAGTTACTAGCTAACATTGAGGATTGGGAGCCTGGGTGAATTTCTTTCCTTTATTCTGCTCCACAGGCTCGGGGGTTGTTTGTAGTGCTAATAGAAACAGAAGGCCATTTAGCCCCAAAAGTTCTGCTCGACAATTTAATGAAATCATGATTGATGCTTTTAGACACATTTTTGGGTTTTGCGAGGAAGTAATGAGTAGGGTGGATAATGGGGAGCCAGTAGATGTAGCATAAGGAGGCCTTGTGGCATTCCTGCCTCTGAGCCAGAAGTTCTTGGTTCAGGTCCCACCCTTGGGCTCGATGGCCAAGGGAGGTGCATTTATAATGCAGTCAAACAAGTTGAGTGTGTCAACCTTAAGATACTTCCAACACGTTAATGGCAGGCGGTAAGAACAGGAGAGACACCTGATCAACCATGCTTGATGTTGAGTCACTCCCCCTCAAGCTGGCAGCAGGTATAATCCAGGAATTGGTAGCTGTGGCAACAGACAAAGTCTGCCTTAGTGCATCACTCGGTGCTGTAAGAGAACTGGAATTGAGGCAGATGCCGTGTACCTAGATTTCCAAAAGTCATTCAATAAGGTGCCATTCAAAAGGTTTAATAGGCCAGACAAGGGCTTTAGGAGTTGGGGATAGAGGATTGGTTAATGGATAGAAAACAGAGAGTGGGCTTAAATGGGGCTCTTTCAAGTTGGCAGGAAGCGAATAGTGATATGTGGCAAAGGTCGGGTGCTTGTCTATTTCCATAGCTAGTAATTCCTGGATTATTCCTGTCGCCACTCCACAACAAAGGTCAGTCCTAGGACCTCAGCTATTTACAATCTATATTAATGACTTTGATGAAGCGACAGAATGATGTAACAAGGTTTGCTGATAATGCAAAGCTAGGTGGAAAGGTAAGCTGTGGGGAGGGCACAGGGACACTTCAAGGAGATATAGACAGGTTAAATGAGTGGGCAACAAGATGGCAGATAAAGTATAATGTAGGGAGGCGTGAAGTTATTCACTTTGATTGTAAGGATTGAAAAACAGAATTTTTGAAAAAGATGTGAAACTTATAATTGTTGATGTTGAAAGAGATTTGGGTGTGCTTGTCCAAGGAATGCAGAAAGTTGGCATGCAAATGTAGCAAGTAATTGGCCTTTATTGCAAAGGGATTGGAGTACAGGGCTAAAGAAGTGTTACTCCAATAGTATAGGATTTTGGCGATATCACATCTAAGTACTGTGTGCAGTTTTGGTCTTCATGTTTAAGAAAGGGTGACTTGCATTGGAGACGGTACAGCAAATGTTCACTAGATTGGTCCTGGGATTGAACGGTTTGTCCTATGATGTGAGGTTAAGTAATTGAGTTTATATTCTCTGTATTTCAGAAGAACATGAGACAATCGAATTGAAACGTACAAAATGCTGAAAGGACTTGATAGGGTGGCCACTGAGGTTGGATTCCACTGGTCGGGGAATCTAAAATGAAATCTAAAACACATTCTCAGGATATGGGGGTCGAGGGCAGCACGGTGGCCTTGTGGTTAGCACAGCTGCCTCACGGCGCTGAGGTCCCAAGTTCGATCCTGGCTCCTGAATGATCCACTGCCCTCCTTACCATAGGCCCCAGATCCCTGGCATGGTACTGGTCGTGGACCTGACGTGTAATATGAGGGCTTACCGAAGCTGACTGTGGCCATAAATGTGGTGGTATTGTAACAAAATCGGCTGTACCTTCTTTTCCCGTGACTGTGGCTGTAACTTTGACTGGCCATTCGGTCCCAATTAATGGCCGGTATTTGTCCTCCAACTCCCTGTTTTGTCTGGTTCTGTCATAGGCCAGGGTAACGTGATGCCGTGATGCAGTGAATGTTCAATGTCTAATGTCCACCACTGGGGGGTGATAGAAATATAGCACTGTTGTCTCATCCTCCATGATTGAACCATTACCCCTTCGTCTCCGCACTCTAGCTGTAGCTGGAAGATACAGAGTAAATCTTGGGCCAACAAGTTACAGTCCAATCCAGTAGTCACTACAAACTGATGATCTGCAGACTTATTCTCGTAAGTGACTGTCACAGGTTCAGAAATAGGATACTCACACACCTGTCCTTGGAACCCTGACAAATGCTGGGTGTGGTCGGATAGTGGTAGTCGAAGTTCTGATTGCACCGAAGACATGGCTGCTCCAGTGTCGATTACAAATGAGTGATGTTGATCTCCTATCTGCAGAGAGATAATAGGTTCCCTGTCCGATTGGAGAGTCCTTATGACTAAATTAGCTAGTCAATCCTGTGTTGGGAAAGGGTTTGCCTGGGAGAAGTCAGTGTATCTCATCTGTCCTCCCCTTGGTGGGTACCCCCTCCTTTGGGTCGAGTAGTCTCCTTCTGCTGCCTGTCTTTAAAAGGGGCATTCCTGTTGCCAGTGATCTGCACGGCCGCAATTAAAACATGAATTGTTCCCTCTATATCTGCCCCATCCTCTTCTCCCAGTAGACCAATGGCCCCTAAGAGGGGGCGGCGGTTGTAAAGCTGTTGGTGCATACGGTGGGCCATAAAGAGGAGCTGAGGGTCCATTTGTGTGGGTTTGATATCCTCCCCCTCGCTGATCCACCCACCCAAAGTCACAATATTGGGGTTCCAGCTGGTAAGCTACCGCTTCTGCCGCTTGTTGGGGTCTCAGATCACCCTTTTTCATTACATACTCAGTCTTAACCTTTGTAACTGAGCCTCCTTCCTGGCCTACACCGTCCTTCCAATAAAATCTGACTGCCCTTGCCATCTGGGAAGGGTCGTTCTCTGTCCAATTCATGTTATTACATTTCACAGCAGTAGCCACGGAAGGTGGTAGGCAATGCATTAACTTAGCACAATATTGAGGGGAATTCTGACCATTTTGATATGGCAAGTCGCCTGACTGTCCACGGTAGATTTCATTAAAACGTTCCAGAAATTCCTCTGGCTCTTCAATCTTTTTAGGTTTGAGGTCTAAGATAGCAGAAATATTTATGGGCTTTTGAAATGGGCTATTCAACGCATTCAGGATTTGTGTCCGTCTATCATCGTCCAACGCATGGGCTTGCTGAAGTGCGGCGTGGCTAGCATAATTCAAGTGATTAAGATGATTGCGGTACTCTGCTGGGGTTAAAACCTGCTGGACTAGGGCCCAGAGGTCCCTAGAATCAGCTTGATAAATTGAGATGGTAGTTCTCAGGGAATCCACGAAAGCAGCAGGAAATTTATTTCTATCTGGGATTGTAGCCATAATAGCCATCATCTCACTGGGTCTCCATGGGAAATAAACGTCTATCGTGGGCTGGGCCCCGGCCGTCACAGCGTCAGGGTTTGGTATCTTCCGAATCGGCAACTGTCTCCGAGTCTCACCAGGGGGCACTCTAGCTATTTCCTCTGGCTCTTCCAAGACTTCGACGTCCCTCCCTGCCACTAGAGGGAGCTCTTTCTCTTCAGAACCATCCCTGTCCTCTCCCTTTGTTCTAGGAGTTTGCTGTTCCCCCTTATCGGTCTGATGGGATTTAGGTGGTATGCTTGATTGTTTCTGGTTAGGATCAGGCCCTTCTCTCGCTGTCCGAGATCGGGTCCTAGAGCTAACTGGGCTTGTGGAACAGAGCTCCTCTTCCCTCTTAGATCGTGAAGATGGTAAATTAGGACCTACGCTATCAACCAAAAGGGCTGGAGTGACTGGCATGATTTGCATCTGGGGAGCAGTGACTGGATATAAATTATTATACTCTGGTGGTTCTGGAATTAGTGCAGACAGTGCTACAGGTGCAGTCGGAATCCTTGCCGACCTAATCAAATTGTCCAATTCGTCATATTCTGTCAATTCAAGGCCAGCCATTGAACTACGTAGCCCATCTTTTGTTTGACCCGAGCCTTCCCTGTCTTTACTTGCGCGTTTTTTGAATGCACATTCCTTTTTCAAGACTTGTAATGTTTTTTGGTTACCCCCTTCACTAATTGGAATTCCCATTTTAAGGGCATTGTCCTGCCTACTTGATAACATGATCTTATCTCTTTCCTCTTGACAATATTGTCTCCATAATCCAATTAATTCTTTTGCTTTCATACTTTGACTCTTTTTCCAGATGTGTCCCTGAATTTTCTTAATGATTTCTAGGTCTTTGGTGCCCCCTAGTGGCCATTCATCACCCAATTTGCTCCTCAACGTTGCTGACATTTTCCTGAAATTTTTTGCTTTATCCGGATAAATATCGCATAATATTTGCAGTGGCATGCCTGGATCATTTGTGTTATCCAAGCAATTCCCCATAATCTCAACTAGTCCTCAAAACTGTGTTTTTCACCACTACAGTCCAAGGGTACAATTTTAGCTGAATCAACTATAGATTTAAAACACTCACACATGGAATTGAATCATTTTCAGATTTAAAAACACTCATTGAACTGAATCCTCATCCTGAGGTCACATCAGTTATTCAAAACAGTCACATATGGAATTGAATCATCTTTGTTTAGATGTTACATTGACCCAAAACCTAACCCAAGCCGAATCAGAACTCACGCATGGAATTGAACCATCTTTTAGATGTTGCATCAACCCAAAACCTAACCCAAGCCGAATCAGAACTCACACATGGAATTGAACCATCTTTTAGATGTTGCATCAACCCAAAACCTAACCCAAGCCGAATCAACAATATGAAATCCCATCAATTAAATTTATAATCCCCAGACTGACCTTTGATTTCGTCGCGACGATCTTTCCGTACCAACCGCGAGTGACCAGACTAATCAGACGATAAGAAGAGGGGAAAAATCAATGCGCGGTCATTTTCCAGCTGTACATCGTGGGCCCTTTTTCCCACTCTCCCTGTTCATAATCAGTCTAATTCTGATTTTGCGGTTGGTCAGAACCGTCTTGAGAAATCCCGGGTTTCAGGCACCAAATGACAAAACACAATTTTCTTTACCCGTCAGTCTGGCCTCAATAAAAGTCGCGATGGATGTGCAGGGTATAGCATTAGTTATTTTATTTCACTTGCAAGTCTGACTCAGTTCACAGCAGTACAAAACACATCCTGCTTTCTGTACCTCCGGAATCGAGTGAGTCTGTAGGACAAAGGAATCTCTACTGATACATTCAAATGGCATCAAGTTTCACATACACGATTCCCATAGGTCATCCTATACCCCTCCTGACCTGGCCATACATCCTAATTGGCTCACTTCCAATCCCTTCCTCTGGCCCCCTATTACCCAGCATCCTTTTCTCCTCCTTTGCTGGACACTCCTCCCCCTTGCTTTGCCATGCGTTCTGAAATCCTTTGTCTGTGAACTCACCAGAATGAGACTGGCCTATCTCTACATTACAGTAACTAATATCTCTAAAACAATTATTTTATATCACATTCATCAGGGAGGCAGTGGCATAGTGGTTTTATCACTGGATTAGTAATCCAGACACCCAGGGTTTTGCTCTGGGGGCCCAAGTTCGAATCCCACCACGACAGATGGTAAAATTTAAATTCAATAAAATATCTGGAATTAAAAGACTAATGATCACCATGAAACCATTGTCACTTGTTATAAAGATCCATCTGGTTCGCTAATGCCCTTTAGAGAAGGAAATCGGCCGTCCTTACCTGGTCTGGCCTACATGTGACTCCAGACCCACAGCAATGCGGTTGACTCTTTACTTAATATAAATTTAAGAGTACACAATTTTTTTTTCCAATTAAAGGGGCAATTTAGTGTGGCCATACCACCTACCTGCACATCTTTGGGTTGTGGGGGTGAGACCCACACAGACACAGGGAGAATGTGCAAATTCTGCACGGACAGTGACCCGAGGCCAGGAACGAACCCGAGTCCTCGGTGCCGTGAGGCTGCAGTGCTACCCACTGATGTGGTTGACTATTAAAATGCCAGTCAGTTCAAGGGCAATTAGGCATGGGCAAAATGGTGGCCTTGTCTGCGACACCCACATCCAATGAAAGAATAATTTTTTAAAACCCTATTTCTTCTGTTGCGTGTTCTATATCCCAATTCTACCAACACTCTTGTTAATAAAGCCCTCCATATCCTTACCTAACAAAAATCTATCAGTTTCAATTGTGAAATATTCTGTTGTTCCCCCAACCGCCAAGAGCTTTTTGGGAAAGTTCCAGATTTCCATTACTTTTTACGTGAAGCAGTGCTTCCTGACATCACCTCCTGATTGGACTGATTCTAATTTTAAGGTTTTACACCCTTGTTCTGGACTTGCCCCACCAGAAGAAATAGCTTCTCTCTGTTTTGTTATGCTCTTGACGTAGCATAAGCTAATTCCTTGATGTACACTCTGACAAAGGAAGGTTCAGACTTGGAGATAGCTTTAACACATTTATTAAACTGTTAACAATTCTCCTACTTGGATTCGACTCTCCTGTTAATCCTGCTATAGCTACTCAGACTAACTAACCAGTCTGCTACAATCCACGTGGTGGGTGTGATGTGTTTCAATCAACCCTGTCTGTAATCACTAAGTGTCTCCACTGGAAAGAGAAAGATCATGTGTGCTGTGTCCTTATATATGGGTTGGTGTAATGCCCCCCCTGTGGTAGTGTCACGTCTGGGTGTGTCGTGACTGCCCATTGATCGTGTCCTATCTTACTGACAAAGAACAAAGAACAAAGAACAAAGAAATGTACAGCACAGGAACAGGCCCTTCGGCCCTCCAAGCCCGTGCCGACCATACTGCCCGACTAAACTACAATCTTCTACACTTCCTGGGTCCGTATCCTTCTATTCCCATCCTATTCATATATTTGTCAAGATGCCCCTTAAATGTCCCTATCGTCCCTGCCTCCACTACCTCCTCCGGTAGTGAGTTCCAGGCACCCACTACCCTCTGCGTAAAAAACTTGCCTCGTACATCTACTCTAAACTTTGCCCCTCTCACCTTAAACCTATGCCCCCTAGTAATTGACCCCTCTACCCTGGGGAAAAGCCTCTGACTATCCACTCTGTCTATGCCCCTCATAATTTTGTATACCTCTATCAGGTCGCCTCTCAACCTCCTTCGTTCCAGTGAGAACAAACCGAGTTTATTCAATCGCTCCTCATAGCTTATGCCCTCCATACCAGGCAACATTCTGGTAAATCTCTTCTGCACCCTCTCTAAAGCCTCCACATCCTTCTGGTAGTGTGGCGACCAGAATTGAACACTATACTCCAAGTGTGGCCTAACTAAGGTTCTATACAGCTGCAACATGACTTGCCAATTCTTATACTCAATGCCCCGGCCAATGAAGGCAAGCATGCCGTATGCCTTCTTGACTACCTTCTCCACCTGTGTAGCCCCTTTCAGTGATCTGTGGACCTGTACTCCTAGATCTCTTTGACTTTCAATACTCTTGAGGGTTCTACCATTCACTGTATATTCCCTACCTGCATTAGCCCTTCCAAAATGCATTACCTCACATTTGTCCAGGTTAAACTCCATCTGCCATCTCTCCGCCCAAGTCTCCAGACAATCTAAATCCTGCTGTATCCTCAGACAGTCCTCATCGCTATCCGCAATTCCACCAACCTTTGTGTCGTCTGCAAACTTACTAATCAGACCAGTTACATTTTCCTCCAAATCATTTATATATACTACAAAGAGCAAAGGTCCCAGCACTGATCCCTGTGGAACACCACTGGTCACAGCCCTCCAATTAGAAAAGCAAATTGGTTGAACCTATTGGTTGAATGTCTGTGTGTGTCTAGCTAGGTGTAGTGTGTTCACATTAACCCCTTGTGTATTTACAGTGATGCATATCACCACATCCCCCCGTTTTCGTGTTACATATTTTCTGTACAGTGTTAAAGAAAATTGAACAAAATAGGTAGATAAGTGATGACATGTACAAATCAAGATGAGTGATGATTACACAATAAGTCCAAATCGTATGTACGAGTCCAAAGTTCAGTAATTATTATGGTCGAGTGGCTTTCTTGTTTGGTTGATGAGTTGGTGATGTTGATGGTGGCATGTCCTTGTGAACACAGTCAGTATCCCTGTGCGTAAGGAACCAAGAAATGGTCAAATCACTTTGTTGTCTGATTTGGACTCTTGTTTTCTTTTGATGCTTGTGGTAGCGATGTATGCAATCTGTGTTGTCTTGCCATGGTATGTCATTGTACTGAGCTAAGCAGTAACAGTGTCCCTCATTTGCAGAGTTGCACCATGTCGTACCAGTCGTAGTTCCATTGGTGTTGTTTTTGTCATGCTTGTTGTCAACGTTGTTGCCTTTGGTACGCTTCTTGCTATTGTCTTTGATGTTGTTGTTGTGTTGGTTGGTTTTATTGTCGTGTTTGCTGCGCTCAAGGACCACACTCTGTGGATAATACAAGTCCTTCACAGTTACTCATGTCAGCGTCCTTTGTGGCATCTGCTGTTTCCTTGAGCGTGCCGTCACTGAGTTCGTGGCACTCCCCGTCTGGAGTCATGTCCAGCTTACTGCAATCAGCTTTGGCTAGTCGATGCTCCCCGTCTGGAGTCTGGTCTGTTTCACCTGAGTCAGTTTTGGCTTGTCGATGCTCCCCGTCTGGAGCCCTTTCTGGTTCACCTGAATCAGCTTTGGTTTCTTGACACTCCCCGTCCGGAGTCATTGCAGGTTCACTTGAGTCAGCTGAGGTTTCTTGTTGCTCCCCGTCTGGAGTCATTTCAGGTTCACTTGAATCTTCGGAGGTTTCGTGATGCTCCCTGTCCGGAGTCAAAACATTCAGGAATGCATTTGTTTGTGGAGAGGCTCAAGCAAATGAGGTTTGAAGTAACGTGGTGTCACCGGAGTCACCAGTAGTCTCACTGTGATTGTCGTGTGCCTCTGTACATTCTAGCTGAGGTCTGTCACGTTGCACATCTGGTATGGGAAGTGGGATGCCGTCATCGCTTGTCACACATACTGTGGGTAGAGCCTCAGTGTCTTCTTGTCGTTCACTTGAGCTGGGTAGACTGTCAGAGTCTTCTTCTGGTGGCTCAAACAATCTGGGTGGACTGTCATAGTCGCTTTGTTGTTCACCTGAGCGTGGTAGACTGTCATAGTCTGCTGCCGGTTGCTCAGAGGAGGTTGCTAGACCCTCATGGTCATGTTCATGCAAGGATTGCGCTCTGGAGTCTTGCGTTCCTTCCATCGTAGTCTGTCCGCGAGCTCGCGGTGGAGGCTTGTGTCACTCCCTCTGTGAAGTGTTGCAACGTTCCCTGTGTGGAATCGTGCATTGGTCTCACTGTGGAGACTGTCATCACTTCTTGTTCATGCAAGGACTGCATTCTGGAGTTTTGCATTGCTTCTATCGTGGAGGCTGTCCACGAGCTCGCTGTGGAGGCTTGTGTCACTGGAGTCGCTTTCTGTGTGGAGACGTGCAGTTGTCTCGCTGTGGAGTCTTTCATCGCTTTCTGTGTGGAGGCTGGGACCCTTCGTGGTGGATGGACCACTCTGTGTGGAGTCGGGGACTCTTCACGGTGCGTGGACCACATTCTGTGTGGAGTCGGGGACTCTTCGCGGTGTGTGGACCACTCTCTGTGTGGCAGTAGGCTGCTCTCTGTGGGCTTGTACCACGCTCTGTCTCTTGGCGTCAGGCCGCAGCATAATCCTTCACTCACGAGTCGGAATGTCATATATGCTGGGCTGAAGATCCTCAAATCCGAAGAACACATCCGCGTCTGTGTCGGATTCGTCACTGTGCAACACATCTCGTCGCGGTTCGGATTTGGTAGTGGGGTCGCCATCTCCAAAGATGAAATCATCGTCTGAGTCGTAGTCTTCTAGAACCATATCATCACATTTTGTGTCGGAGCTGGCATTGGGCTCGCGATGTCCAAAGAAGAAATCAAGGTCTGAGTCGTAGTCTTCAAGGACTGTATCATCTCTTTGGGCTGTGCTAACTGCTTGTTGCAGGGTTCTGCGGAGGTTACTTTCAGCTACTGGTCAAAGTTCAGGCATTGTGCTGTCTTTCCAGGTGAAAGAATCTTGTTTGGAGGTGGTTAAAAAAAAATCTTGTTTTGGGACATTTCCCCTTTAAGTGGGCGTGGTCCAGATCCTCTGACGTCACAAAACTTGTGACGTAAAGCGTAGGAAGCGATTGTGCATGCGCAGATCGCTGTTCTTTTACTTTGCGCCCTTCTCTCAACTGCGCATCTGCGGCACCTTTTCCAAGATGGCCACCGATCAAAATTGTCGTTCGTTGCTCGCCTTCCTCGGCCTCATGGTTAGTATTGGTGCCTCTTTTACCGTTTTCTGTTGGTTTCTTTGTGCTTTCCTCGCAGTATTGTTTGAACTTGTCCAGGACTGTCTGGAAGTCTCTCTTTTCTTTCCCTCTGGAGTACTTGAAGGTTTTGAAGATTTGTTCTGCATTTGCACCCGCAATTGTGAGCAGAAGCTCTTGTCTTTTCAGCATTGGCCACACCTTGTAGGTCGGCTGCTACCAGGAACATCTCAAACCTTTGCCTGAATGCACGCCAGTTTGCACTGAGATTGCCATGGCACCTGAGCCGCTGTGGACCCGGAATCTCGATCATCTTTCCTGGGTGCTGTTGCTGGTTGTCACGGTTTGCGGAGTTGAGACTATATGGATTTAAACAGTCACACCTTGATACCATGTTTTGTTATGCTCTTGACGTAGCATAAGCTGCTTCCTTGATGTGCACTCTGACAAAGGGAGGTTCAGACTTGGAGATAGCTTTAACACATTTATTAAACTGTTAACAATTCTCCTACTTGGATTAGACTCTCCTGTTAATCCTGCTATAGCTACTCAGACTAACCAGTCTGCTACAATCCACGTGGTGGGTGTGATGTGCTTCAATCAACCCTGTCTGTAATCACTAAGTGTCTCCACTGGAAAGAAAGATCATGTGTGATGTGTCCTTTTATATGGGTTGGTGTAATGCCCCCCCTGTGGTAGTGTCACGTCTAGGTGTGTCGTGACTGCCCATTGGTCGTGTCCTGTCTTACTGACCTATTAGTTGAATGTCTGTGTGTCATGTCTCTGGTGCTCCCTCTGGTGTCTAGCTAGGTGTAGTGCGTTCACATTAACCCTTTGTGTATTTACAGTGATGCATATCACCACACTCTCCACCAACTCCTTCATCTTAAACATCTCCACAGAATTACCCTTTAATCTTTAAACCAGAGCTTGCCAGACATTTTCCCAGCGTGAACCCATTTGGGCGGCACGGTAGCACAGCAGTTAGCACTGTTGCTTCACAGCGCCAGAGTTACTGTGAAAAGCCCCTAGTCGCCACATTCCGGCGCCTGTTCGGGGAGGCCGGTGCGGGAATTGAAAGCTGCGGCCTTGTTCTGCATTACAAGCCAGCTATTTAGCCCAGTGTGCTAAACCAGAAATAGCGTTGATCATAGTCAGTTTTATGTCAACTTATTGAAGTTCAAGTTTCTTTTAGTAAAGGTGTATCAGCTGAGCAAGAAACCTTGCTAGATCTAGCCAGTCCTTGTCTGACCTCCTTCATGGCAGGGATCAGTGTGTAGTTAAGGAGAGGGAGCCCTGCCTGGTATCCCTTCTCTAGTCCAGGGACAAGAGGTCATGTGTGACAACCCAATCACTGTCCTGAATGAGATTAATACTCGGCCCAGATGGTGAAATTAATAATGGCATTTTCCTTAGTCCAAATGGCTCAGCTCTCTCACCTAACCAACTGAGCTATCAGGGGAAAGTTATTCCTAAATACTGCTGAGGTTAGTCATGGGACTGCTAAAAATGCAGCGCAGTAGATTAGCATTGCCAGAGGTTTATTTGCAGGATGACAGGTATTAAACAATCAAGCTGGCAGCTTTGAACATCACCTTTCACAATCATAGTTGGGGGCGATTATCTTCCCAATGGTTTGCTTCTATCAAATGTTAGCTGAAAGAGGGGAGGGGAGGGGTGTTTTTTTTAATATGTACTGTTCTTTTGTGATCTGGAAATGGTTGATTTAGATGCGAAAAGGTGGGAGGAGGCTCGAGTGGAATCTAAACCCTGACATCCACTGGTTTCTGCGACGTATATCTTGTAAAAGCACTGCCTGAGAAAATGGTGGAAGCTGATTCAATGGTGACATTCAAAAAGGAATGGTAGAGACTAGAAAAAGTTGGGTGTCTAAGGGGTGAAAAGAAGTGGGGCCAATTGAACAGCTCCTTCAAAGGGCCAGCACAAATATTATGGGCTGAATGGTCTCCTTCAATACTGACAGGTGATATGATGCTTTTCAGTGTTCCTCACATCTATCTTTGTACACAAAATGTTTGTTTTAAAAAATAATAAATTTAGAATACCCAATCATTTTTTCCAATTAAGGGGCAATTTAGTGTGGCCAATCCACCTACCCTGCACATCTTTGGGTTGTGGGGACGAAACCCACACAAACACAGGGAGAATATACAAACTCCACAGGGACAGTGACCCAGAGCCAGGATTGAACCTGGGACCTCGGCACCGTGAAGCAACAGGGCTAACCACTGTGCCACTGCAAAATGTTTTGGTTTAATCTATCTGTGCCCTATATTCCCTGGAAGATTCTTTAGGCAATAGACAATTGGTTGCAGTCAGCTTGATGTTTCCAGTGTATCGCAGGTGAACTGACTTCACCACAGACCTGATGTAATACTTACCAGGAAATGTAAAGCATGGGATAATGCAGCATTTTTAGATGAAGGAATGAAACTTGCTGCTACTTTGAGAGTTCTGATGTATAGCAACGTCACACCCGACTTCATGCTAGTATTGGACATCTACTGGAGTTTGCCCATGCTTCTGCTAAATTTAGCAGACTGTCAAAATATCATTTGTCAAACCAGACAGAATCGTGAAGGCGGGGAGGTCAGGTTTCAGTGAAATTTTTATCAATACATCATTCTGCGTTTCGACAGTAATTCAGATTCAAACACCGCAGCTGTTCAAACTGAACAACCTTCGAGAGTTCAGCTCCTAAAACTAGTCTGATCAAAGGTGAGCCTTTTTGGTTTTATCTGTCCACAAATCA
This sequence comes from Scyliorhinus torazame, assembly GCF_047496885.1. Classification (NCBI taxonomy): domain Eukaryota; kingdom Metazoa; phylum Chordata; class Chondrichthyes; order Carcharhiniformes; family Scyliorhinidae; genus Scyliorhinus; species Scyliorhinus torazame. The sequence goes on along the minus strand of NC_092736.1, from coordinate 10,354,625 downwards.
GCCCCATCACTGTTCATCGTCCCAGTCACAGCACCTAATCCTTGCAAACCTGTTCAGCTGTCAATCAGCTGTTTTTTTATTTTAAAATTTACAAATCCCAGTTGTAAATTTGATCTACCCAATCCTGAATCTTGACCGTCCGCAGTTTGGTGTATCAAAATATTGCTTTGGGTTTACCCTTTCTCTCCTGTATTTTCATTTCTCGCTCTGAAGTTTCTCCCTCTCCCAGAGTAACCTGGGTATGGGACAGACTCCAAGGAAATAAAAGTTGAAGAGTATCACTTCCTTTTGAAGAAATTATAAGTATCTGCTTAGGCACCAGACAAAGTTATAAAGGTAAGCTTGCATGAGAGTTTTCATGAAGTTTAATGGCTTCAGTACCAAGGGAAAGGTAATGGTGCACAGAAGATGAAAGCTGTCTGTGCGCAGTAGCGGAGAGTTAATGAGGGAGATACAAGAAAGCCTTCATATGCAACCTCGAGGCACAGTGGATAGCACTGCTGCCTCACAGCGCCCGGGTTCAATTCCAGCCTTGGGTGACTGTCCCTGTGTGGAGTTTGCACGTTCTCCGTGTCCGCGTGGGTTTCCTCCAGGTTCGACGATTTCCTCCCACAGTCTAAAGATGTGTAGATTGGGTGGAGTGGCTGTACTAAATTGCCCCTTAGTGTCCAAAGATGTGCAGATTAGGTAGAGTTTCGGGGATAGGGCGGTGGAGTGGGCCTAGGTAGGGAACTCTTTCAGAGGTTGGTGCAGACTCGATGGGCCGAATGGGTTCCTTCTGCAATGAAGGGATTTTAATGGACTGCCATTGAATAGGTTATTCCCATTGCACAGATTTGAACTAGAGTTTTCCTCTGCAAAGTATGGATGTCCACCAAGATTTTGAGGCCCCATCACCTGAAATCAGCGATGTTATCTCAAATGACACTTCTGCAGAATCCAGATGTATTGAGAACAATTAGGAATCAGGTGCTGACTGAAGAGATTGCGAGAGGAAAACCATTGGATATACTTTGAAGAACAGATACTAATCTCACACGCCTCAATCACATTCATCTTTTGCTAATAGTGTTAAAACAGATCTTTCAGATTAGATAGGTGGTTTTGACATTGACACAGATAACTGTTGTATATAAAATGTAGAAAGATCTCTTGCTGGGCCAAATGGCCTTTTGCGTGTTCCATGACCTATTGCATTTTACAATGGAAATTATAGAAAGAACAAAGTTGATTTCAAACTTTCACGAACATTTGTCATCCCAAAGCATTTCATGATCAATGAAGTGCCTTTAAAAGGCAGTCACTTGTGATAACCGTAGGGAAACACAGCAGCCACCCTGCGCAGTGAGATCCTACAAGCGGCAATGTGAATAATGCCCATCTAATCGGTTTGTTTGTGGCGTTGGTCAAGGGATAACAGTTAGCCAAGATGCCTGGAGAACTCCCCTACTCTTTGAGTCGTGATACTGGACCTATTACATTCATCCAATTGTGAAAATGTGACCTCAGGCCATCTCCAACACGCACTCAGTACTGCACTGAAGCATCAGCCTGGTTCATTTGCTCAAGTTTCAGGAGTAGAGCTTGAAACAATGACTTTGTGTCTTAAGAGGCGAGAGTTCCGCCTCTAAGCTCTTGACTTGTGCACAGGTGAAGTATTTTTCTCCACCAGACAAATTAGAGTATGGCTCCGAGGCTGCCCGTGCAGACACCTCCTAAGATCTGACAGTCACTGGCAACGTCATACTGAGCCGGCTGGTGTAAAAGTTGTTAGATTCACAGGAAGAAAATAGAAGGTATTCAAAGTCAGCATTCCCTCAAAACAGGACTTATTGTTCAAATAAATTTGATCACGTTTTAAAAACAGTTCCGTTCCTTTTGCACAGAAGTCGTCTTTGGTTGATGGGGAGCAGGCAGAATTCTCAAAGCCAACTGGCTTATCACCTGCATCCGGACCCCAAGCGCTCAATGTCAAGCCCAACTCCCCTGTGCATTTCCTCAACTTAAACAATGTTTGCAACTTTGGTTTATTACCTGGTCAGTAAAATCAGTATTCCTGATGTGCGAAGACACAGATACAAGAGGATGGCCACACAGTTTATTACAAAATAGTCTCCAGTTAATTACCACAAATTTTGACATTGTATATATTGCAACTGAAGAAAATTCTTGCATGTAAATCAGTTACCAATCTAACAACTCAGTCACCTTTTCTCGATAATGTATTACTTTCCAGGACACCAGCCCTACGTATGTTCCCTTTCAGACATTCCTTGACACAATGTCTATGTATCTGCAGTCACGCCTCTCTCCACCATGGCACAGATTAATAGACATTCCCTGTAAACATTCATAAAATAGAAAACCATGGAGGTCAATTCATGTTGCTCTACCTCACGTTGCAATGCGTTAGAATCTTAATCTAAATTAAAAATACTCTATAAACTTTTTTTGAGGACTTTTCAAAAATTGCAACAGGAAGGAATTTCTGTAGTAGCCAAGGCTAGTGAAATAGTCAACATGATCTTCAGTGATCAGAGGCTTCCCCAGAGCTATCCGAGTATATCACAGCTGCAGTGTTAGGTTAGAGGCAGAATTTCTTAGTAATCCCACTGCAAGGTGGACCCCTGCAATACTGCTGGTTAAGATTCTTCTGAAAACTCTTTAAAACATGAAACACATTGATAGCTTAAAGGCTCACTTAAGGCAGTTTCTCCACAATATACCCAGGACGGTGTCAGGGGAGGCCCTGAAGGAAGAGAGATTTTAGAAGTAGCTTACATGTGCCCAAGCTGTCAATTGCGGGGTAGGGCTGGGCTAGGGAATGTGGTCGTGTACCTTCCTCTCGTAGCTGACTTGGTACATACACAGGTAACATTCAAATTCTGGAACCACAGTCCAATAAACTAAACAGATCTTCTAGTGTAATCAATTAGCTGTATCGATAATTTAGAGACAAACACTGGGTGCATCAAAAATAATGTTCAGCATTGATGTACACATTATCCGTACAGGTCCAATTAGCAAATCAGCGCCAGATTATTGACCAAGTTGGAGGACCTCAGCATTATTTCTCTAATAGAGCCGTCATCTCTGGGACTGCCTGAAGAGGAAAACAAACATAGTCAGGACTGAACCCCATCATTTATGAGACTCAAACTCATTCAAGGCATTTCTGAAGCTTTCTTCGAAGACAAATGTAAACTTAACAAAAGGATGAACCCACAGCACTTGTAATTTCAACAACATTGCCTCCTTCTGCATTGTAGGATTTCTATGATTTCTATGAACAACTTGCGTCTATGTGGTAAAGAAAGAAACACATGCATTTATATGTAAAGCCAGTAAAGTATTTTGAAATGTAATCGCTGTTATAATGTAGGGAATACGGGATGCAGTTTGCACATAGCCTGACCTGGGAGTGCGTAAGAAAATTATCCATTCACCAGCATAAATAACCACACAAAATTGATTTACTTTATGAGCCGCAATAGAAAGGACATTTGTGAGTGAAATCATTGATTGCTCCCTACAGGTTTGACACCCTCTCCCTTTAAAAAGTAGAAGCCTCTATCTGAATGCGTCTGCCACTTCTACAAGATCTAATTGATTAATTAATTGCTCAGTGATCACGTTCACAACAGGAGCAAACACCTCAATTCAGGGCCCCGTTTAATTTCAATGGAAACCTACTGGGGCTGTTTACTCTGGGAAAACTTAAAAATGAATCACTATTTAATCGAAAAGGCAGGTTGGACTGTGAAGGGCTTTTAAAATTAATTCTCGTTTTGTGGGCAATGCTGGCAAGGTCAGCATGGATTACCCATCCATGGCTGCCCCTTGAGAAGATGGTGGAGAGCAGTCTTGAACTGCTGCCGCCCGTTTGGTAAGGGTGCTCCCATGGTGCTGTTACGTCGGGAGCTCCAGGATTGTGACAGGACAAAGTTGAAAATCAGGGTAATAGTGAAGCCACTATTAGCTCTCCAGGGCTAAGGAAGAGGAACATTGATTAAGGCTCACACTCCTGATCACCAACCATGAACCCCAGTGGAAAGTGCATGCATGAGAACAAGATCAGGTTTGGTTGGGCGGCAGGGTAGTAGTGGTTAGCACTGTTGTTTCATAGCGCCAGGGACAGGGGTTTGATACGCGGCTTGGGTCACTGTCTGTGCGAAGTCGACACATTCTCCCCGTGTCTGCGGGGGTTTCCTCCGGGTGCTCCGGTTTCCTCCCACAAGTCCCGAAAGACATGCTTGTCAGGTGAATTGGACATTCTGAATTCTCCTCGGTGTGGGAGCAGGCGCCGGAATGTGGCGACTAGGGGATTTTCACAGTAACTTCATTACAGTGTTAATTGTAAGCCTACTTGTGACACTAATAAAGATTATTACTATTATGTAATGCTCTCCTGGTCGAATAGCTTGCTATCGCACAGTCCCAGGGACAGGACCGGAGAGTACAGAATAAGAACAAAAAAGCTTCAATACACAAGTGCCATTCAAGTTATTCCCAAAACCTGCAGTTTAATTTGTTAAACCGGCTCTCAGGAGGAGAAGGTAGGCAATGGGCTGATCATAGATAATAAAGACAGCGCTAAGATCTGAGCTCACATAGCTATGATTACCCATTGTTTATGAGAGGGAATTCACTAAAACACTTCAGCGGCCATTCATGCTTTGGAAGCTTGGTAAATAATTAATGAGTAAAGATAAGCCAAATGAATAAAAAAAACCTCAAGCCGTTTCAGTCACAGTAAACAAAGCTCCTTCCAGCTCTCACCACCATTTATCAACGGTAACTACAGCTCATTGCTCATCGCAGGTATTTGGCCAAAGAAAAATGGTGACTCAGCTAGGCATGTAAATGTTTGTCTGAAGGTAAAGCAAAACCAGCTTCAATACTAAACCCTGTCATTCGTGTTACGTATCAGTTACTGCTTCAGATGAAAGGGCCTGTGGTTGTCACAGCGCTAAAGGATCGCAGCTAAACTCGCCAATGGTGAATACATTCCCTCAATTATTCAGGAGATCTGCGCTTCCATTAGCTGGGAATAATGGCACCGTACAAAATTTATTAAGGAAATTGTCTACATGTTGTTTCTACCTCCCATCACTTTCTCTCTGGCCTATTAAAAACCGCATGTTTACTGCCCAGCCAGCAGGCATTAGTCGAGAAAACTATTACACTTGGCAAGGATTCTTCCAACTTGCCTTTTGGGGATGCTACTGCCCTGTGGCATCTCACACACATAGATAGAGCCCTGTACATAACAAGAGCAGCAAAAAAGAGCAACTACCCCAAGGGCAACCGTACACCTCGGTGGCGCAAAAGGCCACAGTAGATACTTCCAAGTTTGGTGCCTGGGCTCCTCTGAGCTCATGTCAACTGTGCAGCGAGAGAGATGCTGCAGGATCCCCGCGGAGTCAGGGAAGAGGAGAAGGGGGAAAGAGAGTAGGTAGAGTCTTGCTATCCAACTATGAAAGGGCCTATGGTTGTCACAGCTATCCACAGCTCATAGTTATCCAATTGATATCCATTTTTAACAATTACCCTTGTTAAAAATGATGTATGTTTGGTGGAAATACAAAAGCACAATCACTTGCATTCACATAGCACCTTTAACACTACAGGGCACTTTACAGCAGTATTATCAAACAAAATTTGACATTGAGCGATATCAAGACAGATGACCAAAAGCTAGGTCAAAGCTTGGCTTTGACAAAGGGTCACCTAGCCTCGAAACGTTAGCTCTTTGCCCTCCCTACAGATGCTGCCAGACCTGCTGAGATTTTCCAGCATTTTCTCTTTTGGTTTCAGATTCCAGCATCCGCAGTTATTTGCTTTTATGCATGGTCAAAGATGTTGGCTTCAAGGACCATCTTAACAGGAGGAGGGGGGAAGAGAGGCTCGAGTTTTAGAGGGGAAATTCAAGAGCTTGGGATCCAGGCACCCAATGGTGGAGTAATTAAAATATGGGATTGCAAGAGGTCAGAACAGGGAGAATGCAGAGGATCACGGGCAGTTACACAGATAAGAGGGGGAGGAGGTGAAACCATGAAAGGATTTTAAAGCAAAGTTGAGGTGTTGCCAGACTGGGAGCCATTGTAGGTCAGTGAGCATGGGGGTGGTGGGTTAAGAGGACTCGTTGTTAATTAGGATATAAGAACCAGAGTTCGGATAAATTGAAGACTATTGAGAGGGACAGATGGGAGAGCAGCCTGGACAACATTAGAATGATCAAATCTGGAGATATCAAAATTATGGATAACGAATTTACAACTTCACAAAATTAGCTTTTAAGGCTTTCCCTAAAGACTGTGGGTTTGTAAAGTGATCAGCAAGTAGGTAAGCAAGCAAGTACAGGGATGATAGGTGAATGGGACTTGATGCCAAATCCTATCCTTCAAGTACTCCCAACACCATCTGCCTGATGACAATCAGGAGCAAGACCCGGTCTGATATTCCCCTCCTTAACCCCAAGATGCTAATGCACCAATGCTGCCATTCCTGCTGATAATAACAATCTTTATCAGTGCCACAAGTAGGCTTACATTAACACTGTAATGAAGTTACTGTGAAAATCCCCTAGTCGCCACACTCCGGCGCCTGCTCCCACACCGAGGAGAATTCAGAATGTCCAATTCACCTAACAAGCAAGTCTTTTGGGACTTGTGGGAGGAAACTGGAGCGCCCGGAGGAAACCCACGCAGACACGGGGAGAACGTGCAGACTCCGCACAGACAGTGACCCAAGCCGGGAATCGAAACTGGGACCCTGGCACTGTGAAGCAACAGTGCTAACCACCATGCTAACGTGGTGCCCATAATAAGCTCAAAGTAAACTGGAAATTGGACCTGGCACTTGCCTGGTCTGTATCGCTGCATTAACAAACAGTCATTGGGAGAGCGAACGGTTAAACAATTACAAATCTTGTGCTGTGTTCAGTTTGTATTTTGTTTCCAACCGAGTCATTTCCTCATTTATTTAGTTTTATGACAGCTTTAAGGGCAGCATGGTAGCATGGTGGTTAGCACAATTGCTTCACAGCTCCAGGGTCCCAGGTTCGATTCCGGCTTGGGTCACTGTCTGTGCGGAGTCTGCACATCCTCCCCGTGTGTGCGTGGGTTTCCTCCGGGTGCTCCGGTTTCCTCCCACAGTCCAAAGATGTGCGGGTTAGGTGGATTGACCATGCTAAATTGCCCTTAGTGTCCAAAATTGCCCTTAGTGTTGGGTGGGGTTACTGGGTTATGGGGATAGGCTGGAGGTGTTGACCTTGGGTAGGGTGCTCTTTCCAAGAGCCGGTGCAGACTCGATGGGCCGAATGGCCTCCTTCTGCACTGTAAATTCTACAAAATTCTATTTAAATTGTACCGAGTAAAGTATTAGCAATGCTTTAATTACATACAGTAACAGGCTATTTAGTTGGATGATCAGCCATGATCATAATGCATGGCGGAGCAGGCTCGAAGGGCCGAATGGCCTCCTCCTTACTCTCATTTTCGATGTTTCTAAGTCTTCTTTTACTAATGGCAATTTAGACCAAATTATTACTTTCATCATTAATTAAGAGCAAGAATTCCAAGACTATACAATGTGACAATACACATTACCACTATATTGCATACTGGAGGATTAACCTTTCTAAATACCCTTTAAATAGATGAATGCACATATCCGGGGACGTGGTGGCATGGTGGTACTGTCACTGGACTAGCAAACCAGAGACCTAGCGTAATGCTGCAGATGGTAAAATTTGAATTCAATAAAAATAAAGGTGACCATGAACCCATTGATGATTGTCATGAAACCCATCTGGTTCATTAATGTCTTTTAGGGAAGGAAATCTGCCGTCCTTTCCTGGTCTGGCCTACATGTGACTCCAGATCCACAGCAATGTGGTTGACTCTTAACTGCCCCCTCAAGGACAATTAGGGATGGGCAATAAATGCAGGCACAGCCATGAACAAATAAAATTAAATATCATGACATAAACATGCATTAGGGCACATTATTTCATTACCCTTTATCCAAAACTCTGCTCGTACACCAACTCTCATTTATTCATCTGTTCAGCAAAGCAAAGCCTCTCCTTGTATAATTAAGCCACTCCTTAAGCCTCTCTCTTTAACCAAGCTTTTGCCCTAATATCTCACGTGGATTGGTATCAAATTTTGCTTTACAATGCTCCTATGAAGCGCACTGGGATATTTTAATACGTTAAAGGTGCTAAATAGATGCATGTTGTTATCTTCTTCCATGCTGTACTGTTTCCATGTAACTTTCATGCCTAAAAATTGCTGCGACTGCTCAGCAAAATGTAAATTTAAAAAGGGGAACACTGAATTGGACAGGGAATATGGCATTTACACCAACAACGCATTTTTAGCCATGTCTACAATTTGGTTCACAGGCCATTGGTTACTCAGAAAACAGAAGAATTGTCCTATGTTCCTGTGGAAAGAGGGTTTCACTCCCAATATTCCTCTGCCACTGGGTCAGGTTGGCTAACGTCCTTCATACATTCAAAACAAACAAGACTCACTTTGAAGAGATCTGCCACCAAGCCATAGTCCGCTACCTGGAAGATGGGAGCCTCAGGATCCTTGTTAATGGCCACAATGGTCTGCAAGCAAAGCAGCACACTCATTAATGACTTTCCCATAACGATTTTCCAACAATGATTCTTCCGACTAGCAACAGTAAAGCACAAAGCAGTGGAAGTAAATTTGCTTCACCAAATTGGGTAGTTTTAAAGAAAGCCAACGCGCTCTCAGGAATTTCTCTCCTGGATCTGAAGCCAAATATCCTGTGAAGAAGTTACCAAGCAAGTTAGTAATTATAAAAAACAAATGATTCTTCAGAATTCCACAGGCTTGCGTTACTGGTTTAAATATTCCACTTCTGGGCTTCGCTCTGCAGTTGGCATAATTTCTGGGAAGTCACCATATCTCCACAGAGTTCACTAAGCGGCTGGCATTGCTGGACCTTGATCCCTGGTCAACTCCCGCTGCACCCAACACCCTCCATGAAAACCCAACCACTCCCTCTCCAACTGAGCTCAGCTAACTCAGCAATAACTAGGGCTTGAATCTACTTTTGTCAATTATCGTTAAATTAAGCCTCCTAAAATCTCTGTGGTCTGAACAGTTTTGATCCCCTTTTCTAGGGGTCAGTCCAGAGAAGGTTCACTAGGTTGACCCTGAGTATGGAGGGATTTTCTTATGAGGAGCGGATGAGTAGGTTGGGCCTGTACTCATTGGAGTTTAGAAGAATGAGTGGCGACCTTATTGAGACATATAGAATTCACAGGGGGCTTGGCAGGGCAGATGCTCAGAGGGTGGGAGTGTCTAGGATCAGTAAACATAATCTCAGAATAAGGGGGTCACCCAGGAATTTCCTCTCTCAGAGCATAGCAAATCTGTGGAATTCTTTACTGCAGAGGGCTGGAGAGACTGGGTCGCTAAGTATGTTCAAGGCGGGCAGCACGGTGGCACAGTGGTTAGCACTGCTGTCTACAGCGCTGAGGACCCGGGTTCGAATCCGTGTGGAGTTTGCATTTTCCCCATGTCTTTGTGGGTTTCACCCCCACAACCCAAAGATCTGCAGAATAGGTGGATTGGCCACGATAAATTGCCCTTTAATTGGAAAAAATAATTGAAAAAAATAATTGAGTACTCTAATTTTATATTTAAAAAAGTATGTTCAAGGCTGAGATAGACAGATATTTAATCAGGAGGGTATCAAAGGTTATGGGGACACGGTGGGAAAGTGGAGTTGAGGATTATTATTTGATCAACTATGATCTCATTCAATGGCAGAGCAGACTCGATGAGCTAAATGGTCGACTTCTGCTCCTACACCTTATGATCTTATGATAAATTGAGTCAGTGAAGTGAAAGAAATGTATTTTATACCGTTACAATTCATAGCCAAGATATTAAAGTACCTGCCCGAGTGTAACCTCCCCAGAAATTGACTGCTCTATAACTTACGATGTTTCTGGGAAGCATGCATCCAGGGTTTTAAATAATTTCAAAGCAAATCTTCAAAAACAGAAAACTCAACCTGCAAAAAGGTTCCTTAGATTTCAAAAAGCATGTTACAGAAAAAAAGATATAAATTATAGATATCGCAAGGACAAAAGCTTTTCCGACCGCTTTTATAATGACTTAGTGCACAAGATTGCGATGTGGCTCATGCCTGCGGTAGCAAAACCTACTCTGGAAGAAGTCACCATGGTTACTAGAACTAAAATATAACTTAGCGGAACCTGCAAACTTGCAGACAAGGAGTTACGACCAAGATGAATTGGTGTTAGAGGGGTTGAGGAATCATTGAGCCAGAGTGTGCTGCTGTGGTTCAGTCTTCAATTTGAAGTCACACATCCTGCCCTTGTTCAAATATTTCCATTATACGATTTGTACATACCAAGGCCTATGTAAACTGGTCACACTGTTAATTATGCCTTCCTGCCAGTGGTGGCGCTATCACACCTTCACTTGTATAATTAACAGTGTGACAAGGCGACACAGGTGGTGTGGGAGTAAACATTTACAAATGTTTTCCACCAACTGTACTCATTGGAGTTTAGAGGAATGAGAGGCAACCTTATTGAGACATATAGAATTCACAGGGGACTTGGCAGGGCAGATGCTCAGAGGGTGGGAGTGTCTAGGATCAGTAAACAATCTCAGAATAAGGGGGTCACCCAGGAATTTCCTCTCTCAGAGCATAGCAAATCTGTGGAATTCTTTACTGCAGAGGGCTGGAGAGACTGGGTCGCTAAGTATGTTCAAGGCGGGCAGCACGGTGGAGTCCTTGGGAACTCCAATGGGAAAAGTTGGTGGAAAGTGACCGAGAGGTACGATCTTTTTTAGCATGAGGGGGTAGAACCATTTAGGTTCCAGCAGAACATTTCCATGTAGGTTTGTAGTGGATAAAATGTTAAACTGCTCAAAAGAACTGGGGGGAAAAAGTGCAGAAAGAGAGTGGGACATGACTATAACTGACAACATATTTACAGGAAGTAATAATGATAATAATAATTTTATTAGTGTCATAAGTAGGCTTACATTAACACTGCAATGAAGTTACTGTGAAAAGACCCTAGTTGTCACATTCCGGCGCCTGTTCGGGTACACAGAGGGAGAATTCAGAATGTCCAATTCACCTAACAAGCATGTCTTTCAGGACTGTGGGAGGAAACCGGAGCACCCGGAGGAAACCCACGCAGACATAGGGAGAACGTGCAGACTCCGCACAGTCACCCAAGTCGGGAATAGAACCTGGGACCCTGGCGCTGTGAAGCAACAGTGCTAACCAGTGCCGCCCAGGAAAAACTGAAATTATAGTGCTCAGACTCCAAGCTGCAATAAGCAAAAGACTTTCTCCATTTTAAAAATTGGTTCATGTTAAATAGAAAGGAATTAATTTCTTCATCTACATTTTCATCAGCAATTACTTACAACAGTACATCTTTCTGTGACACAAAGTGGCAGAGCTTCTGGACTCAGGGCACCTGCTGAGTGATACCCAATCTTCAAAATAACCATTCCAAGACACAATAGAATCAGACAGGATCACAAGCGTCACATGGGCAGTACCAAGAACATCAGTACCCTCAATTGATCAATTATTTGTCTTAAAAAGAATAAACCAAATTTGCATTCATTTAACACCTTTCACAGCTTTGGGATGTCCCAAAATGCTTCACAAAGTAGTTAAATAAATTTAAGGGTCGTCACTTGTTGAATGGAAATTAAACAGCCAACTTGCACCCAAGGTGCAACAATCAGCAATGAATTGAATGACAAGTCAATGTGTTCTTATGACGTTGGTTGAGGAATAAATGTTAGATTAGGACACTGGAGAGAATTCACCTGCTCTTTGAATAGCGCCATGGGATTTTCTGTACAGGTGGTTGGCAGGTGGAGCCTCAATTTAATGTCTTATCCAACGGGCATCATCAATGACAGCAGAGAAATTCTTCACTACTGCACTAAAAATTCCAGCGTGGATTTTGTGAGCAAGTTTTTGGGGCAGGGTGTAAATGAGTGTGCTCCTGCAGAGCCAACACCAGCACTGGAGAACACAGGAGTACACAGTCAAGAATTAAAAGCACTTGCTACAACTTTGCGTAAGGGACTGGGAAGAAAATAAATTTTCATACGGTTACATTTGATTGATTCTTTGCAAAGTGAACAAAGAGAAAGTGAAAACACAGCCAGCCAGTCACCTAACACTCAAAAAAAATACGGAAGCTTAGGGTAGGGTTTGAATTCTAATGACGGGTCTGATCCTAAAATGTTAACTCCCCTTTCTCTCCCAAATGCAAATAAGGAAGCTGCATAATAACACCACTGCTTTGTGATAGCCTTATTCTATCATTTAACACCCTTCTTTAGCAATGGTAAATTTGGCCTCATTTCACCGAACCAAGTCTGACTTGGTTACATATAATCTTCAATGCCGTCACGATTTCTGGTTTCTGGCCAATTTTAAAACTAATCCAAACTAAAATAGAAAAAACCCTGAAACTTTTATACTCCCATCATACAATGAGTGAAGACTTGTGTGTTGCCTCCCAGGTGCCAGGGTGCGTGATGTCTTGGATCGTGTTTTCGGGATCCTGAAGGGGTAGGGGGAGCAGCCCCAAGTCGTGGTCCACATAGATACCAACGACATAGGTAGGAAAAGGGATAGGGATGTAAGGCAGGAATTCAGGGAGCTAGGGTGGAAACTTAGATCTAGGACAAACAGAGTTATTATCTCTGGGTTGTTACCAATGCCACGTGATAGCGAGACGAGGAATAGGGAAAGAGAAGAGTTGAACGCGAGGCTACAGGGATGGTGCAGGAGGGAGGGTTTCAGATTTCTGGATAATTGGGGCTCATTCTGGGGTCGGTGGGACTTCTACAAACGGGATGGTCTACACCTGGACCAGAGGGGTACCAATATCCTGGGGGGGAAATTTGCTAATGCTCTTCGGGAGGGTTTAAACTAGTTCAGCAGGGGCTTGGCAACCTGAATTGTAGCTCCAATATACAGGAGGTTGAGAGTAGCGAGGTCATGAGTAAGGTTTTAAAGTTGCAGGAGTGTACCGGCAGGCAGGAAGGTGGTTTAAAGTGTGTCTTCTTCAATGCTAGGAGCATCCGGAATAAGGTGGGTGAACTTGCGGCATGGGTTGGTACCTGGGACTTCGATGTTGTGGCCATTTCGGAGACATGGATAGAGCAGGGACAGGAATGGTTGTTGCAGGTGCCGGGGTTTAGATATTTCAGTAAACTCAGGGAAGGTGGTAAAAGAGGGGGAGGGGTGGCATTGTTAGTCAAGGACAGTATTACGGTGGCAGAAAGGACGTTTGATGAGGACTCGTCGATTGAGGTAGTATGGGCTGAGGTTAGAAACATGAAAAGAGAGGTCACCCTGTTAGGGGTTTTCTATAGGCCTCCGAAAAGTTCCAGAGATGTAGAGGAAAGGATTGCAAAGATGATTCTAGATAGGAGCGAAAGCAACAGGGTAGTTGTTATGGGGTCTTTAACTTTTCAAATATTGACTGGAAACGCTATAGTTCGAGTACTTTAGATGGGTCCATTTTTGTCCAATGTGTGCAGGAGGGTTTCCTGACACAGTATGTAGATAGGCCAACGAGAGGCGAGGCTGTATTGGATTTGGTACTAGGTAATGAACCAGGACAGGTGTTAGATTTGGAGGTAGGTTAGCACTTTGGTGATAGTGACCACAATTCGATTACGTTTACTTTAGTGAAGGAAAGGGATAGGTATATACCGCATGGCACTTTGGTGATAGTGACCGCAATTCGATTACGTTTACTTTAGTGAAGGAAAGGGATAGGTATGTACCGCATGGCAAGAGTTATATCTGGAGGAAAGGCAATTATGATGTGATGAGGCAAGACTTAGGATGCATCAGATGGAGAGGAAAACTGCAGGGGTTGGGCACAATGGAAATGTGGAGCTTGTTCAAGGAACAGCTACTGCGTGTCCTTGATAAGTATGTACCTGTCAGGCAGGGAGGAAGTGGTCGAGCAAGGGAACCGTGGTTTACTAAGGCAGTCGAAACACTTGTCAAGAGGAAGGAGGCTTATGTAAAGATGAGACATGAAGGTTCAGTTAGGGCGCTCGAGAGTTACAAGTTAGCTAGGAAGGACCTAAAGAGAGAGCTAAGAGCCAGGAGGGGACATGAGAAGTCTTTGGCAGGTAGGATCAAGGATAACCCTAAAGCTTTCTATAAATGTGTCAGGAATAAAAGAATGACTAGGGTAAGAGTAGGGCCAGTCAAGGACAGTAGTGGGAAGTTGTGCTTGGAGTCCGAGGAGATAGGGGAGGTGCTAAATGAATATTTTTCGTCAGTATTCACACAGGAAAAAGACAATGTTGTCAAGGAGAATACTGAGATTCAGGCTACTAGACTAGAAGGGCTTGAGGTTCATAAGGAGGAGGTGTTAACAATTCTAGAAAGGGTGAAAAATAAGTCCCGTGGGCCGGATGGGATATACCCTAGGATTCTCTGGGAAGCTAGGCAGGAGATTGCTGAGCCTTTGGCTTTGATCTTTAAGTCATCTTTGTCAACAGGAATAGTGCCAGAAGACTGGAGGATAGCAAATGTTGTCCCCTTGTTCAAGAAGGGGAGTAGAGACAACCCCGGTAACTATAAACCAGTGAGCCTTACTTCTGTTGTGGGCAAAATCTTGGAAAGGTTTATAAGAGATAGGGTGCATAATCATCTGGAAAGGAATAATTTGATTAGACATAGTCAACACGGTTTCGTGAAGGGTAGGTCGTGCCTCACAAACCTTATTGAGTTCTTTGAGAAGGTGACCAAACAGGTGGATGAGGGTAAAGCAGTTGATGTGGTGTATATGGATTTCAGTCAAGCGTTTGATAAGGTTCCCCACGGTAGGCTACTGCAGAAAATACGGAAGCATGGGATTCAGGGAGATTTAGCAGTTTGGATTAGAAATTGGCTAGCTGGAAGAAGACAAAGGGTGGTGGTTGATGGGACTAAAGTCGGTGGAGCTGTGGACAGTGCGGAAGGATGTTACAAGTTACAGAGGGACATAGATAAGCTGCAGTGCTGGGCTGAGAGGTGGCAAATGCAGTTGAATGCAGAAAAGTGTGAGGTGATTCATTTTGGAAGGAATAACAGGAAGACAGAGTACTGGGCTTATGGTAAGATTCTTGGCAGTGTGGATGAGCAGAGAGATCTCGGTGTCCATGTACATAGATCCCTGAAAGTTGCCACTCAGGTTGAGAGGGTTGTTAAGAAGGCGTACGGTGTGTTAGCTTTTATTGGTAGAGGGATTGGGTTTCGGAGCCATGAGGTCATGTTGCAGCTGTACAAAACTCTGGTGCGGTTGCATTTGGAGTATTGCGTGCAATTCTGGTCGCCGCATTATAGGAAGGATGTGGAAGCATTGGAAAGGGTGCAGAGGAGATTTACCAGAATGTTGCCTGGTATGGAGGGAAGATCTTATGAGGAAAGGTTGAGAGACTTGAGGCTGTTTTCATTAGAGAGAAGGTGGTTAAGAGGTGACTTAATTGAGGCATACAAGATGATCAGAGGATTGGATAGGGTGGACAGTGAGAGCCTTTTTCCTCGGATGGTGATGTCTAGCACGAGGGGACATAGCTTTAAATTGAGGGGTGATAGATTATAAGACAGATGCCAGAGGTAGGTTCTTTACTCAGAGAGTAGCAAAGGTGTGGAACCCTGCCTGCAACAGAAGTGGACTCGCCAACACTAAGGGTATTCAAATGGTCATTGGATAGACATATGGACGATAAGGGAATAGTGTAGATGGGCTTTAGAGTGGTTTCACAGGTCGGCGCAACATCGAGGGCCGAAGGGCCTGTACTGCGCTGTAATGTTCTATGTTCTACTTTCCCCATGTTACAAAATCATAAAACCGTATATAATAAATGACCGTATGATTTTATTCTGCAACAGTCAGATGCATTTCCTCCTCAATACGGTTATTTTGAAATTACTATGTCTTCAGGATCTGTGGTTTCTTTGGAGGAGTTATTCCATTTCACTCACAACTGGTGGAGATTTAGTGAGGACTCAATTTATTTATTTCCCAATAAGAACTTGTTATGCCGCATTAGACCCGCTGGCGGAAGGGCATTTTAATCCAACCACATTAATTTTTAAAAATACATTTAGAGTACCCATTTCATTTTTCCAATTAAGAAGCAATTTAGCGTGGTCAATCCACCTACCCTGCATAGGTGGTCAATCCACCTACCCTGCGGTTTTGGGTTGCGGAAACGAAACCCACGCAAACACGGGGAGAATGTGCAAACTCCACACGGGCAGTGACCCGGAGCCGGGATCGAACCTGGGACGTCGGCGCCATGAGGCAGCAGTGCTAACCACTGCGCCACCGTGCTGCCCCTCCCAACTACATTATTAACGGTGATGTGTCACAGTGGTATTTTAATATCACAGAACATAAAACATACAGTGCAGGAGGAGTCCATTCGGCCCATCGAGTCTGCACCGACGCACTTAAGCCCTCACTTCCACCCTATCCCCGTAGCCCAATAACCCCTCCTAATCTTTTTTATCATGGCCAATCCACCTAACCTGCACGCCTTTGGACTGTGGGAGGAAACCGGAGCACCCGGAGGAAACCCACGCAGACACGGGGAGAACGTGCAGACTCCGCACAGACAGTGACCCAGCGGGGAATCGAACCTGGGATCCTGGCGCTGAGAAGCCACAGTGCTATCCACTTCTGTTACCGTGCTGCCCTGGTACAACTAGAAATAATCTCAATACATTATAATTTTTCAGAATATTTTGGTTGCAGTTTTTAACTAAATGCCAATACTATTTAAAACATCTCTATGATCATGCCATAAGGGGTTAACGTTTTTTTTTGGTACATTGCCAGCCAAGGAGTAAAAAGCAAATTTCACTGCGGATGATTCCATGTATAGTTTATATTGTGCATTGTTATGTTTGAGTTCATTTGACAGATCTTTAAACCAAATAAATTCAGTCCATTTTAATGTTAAAATTGGAAGCAGTACTTAAGTAACGGCCTCAGATACCGAATTCACACAAAATCATTATACAGTAAGAGATTGTGCATTAATAATGCAACATTTGGAAATATAACTACATGAAAAAGGAAACCACAAGAAACATTATATAAACACACTAATTATAAATTGCAATATTAAACAGCAGAAAGGGAGAAAACATTATTTTATCACTGGTCAGAATTACTTTGGTTTAATTAGGTTCTGGTAACTCTTGACCCTACCACAACATCAGAGGAAAATAAAAACTCGTCACATGTAAGATAATGAAATCTGGAGCTCACTCCCTCAAAAGGCTACGGATGCTGTGTTCACTAAATTTTTCAAGACAGAAATCAATAGATTTTTGTTCGGTAAGAGTACCTAGGGACATGAAATAAAGACGAATAAATGGAGTTGAGGGACAAATCAGCCAGGATCTAAATCAAGGGGCTCAATGGTCCAACCCCTCATTACAGTAGTGCTATGTCGGATCAAATGTAAACACTGCAGATTAGGTGACACGTGGAAACAATCTGAATTCAAACCCTCCTGGCCGATTATTATTTGCAGCAACAGCACCCAAACCCAGAGGAAAGATTAAGCCACTGAGGATCATGGCGTCCGTGTCTAGTTCTCAATACAACAACTTAACAAGGACAGCAAATGGATGACAGGAAGAAATTTATATTGCACAGGTATTTCACGGCTCATAAAAGTAAAGGAAATTCCTTGGAAGCTTCTGTGCAAACTGAGAACTAGAATTAAAAGTCATTGGGTTCAAGAAAAGCACTTTGTAAAGATAAAGAGAGAGAAAAATTACACAGTGCAATCTAAGCATATGAACATGGCTAAGAATTGACATGACATTCCTGTTTCCTTTTGCTGTCATAGTGAACTAATAAAATTCACAATAACTCATTAGCACCTATAGACGGCACAATGGTTAGCGCTGCTGCCTCATGGCGCCGAGGACCCAGGTTCGATCCCGGCCCTGGGTTACTGTCCGTGTGGAGCTTGCACATTCTCCCCGTGTCTGCGTGGGTCTCGCCCCCACAACCCAAAGGTGTGCAGGGTAGGTGGATTGGCCACGCTAAATTGCCCCTTAATTGGAAATAAAAAATGAATTGGGTACTCTAAATTTATTTTTTTAAACTCATTACTGCCTGAAATGTCAGGAGTAACTTGGCTTCAGAAGAGAACGATTCAAACATAAACATAAATGATGAACCTTGGTTTTTGTCCCTGCCATTTCGTAATATTTTAATCAAATTTTGATCATCACTGGGGAAGTGGTCGGGAGAATAAAGCCCCACAGAGCAAGGGAGCTGAATTATTCAGAGTTGAAATGGCAGACCATGCTACTATATTTTCCTTACACCATTAGAATGAGTTTTTCTCTCTCTGCTGGGATCACAATTAGGTCATCAGTTTAAACAAGAATGTTCAATAAATAAAATCCACAAGAAAAAAAGAAAAACAGTCTGACCTCAAGGCTAATTTTTCAAGTTTTTTTCCCCACTGTTACGTACTTCAAGAATGTAATTATTTTTTTTTAATACATTCATTCATTCGCAGAATGTGGGTCATTGGCAAGGCTGATATTTATTGTCCATCCTTAGTCACCCGCAAAAGTGGCGGTGAACCTTTGAGGTCGACTGCAGTCCATGTGGAGTGGTTTGCTGGGCTACTCCATAGGACAATAAAGGAGTCAAAGAGGTTGGTGAGGGAATGGAGTCACAAAGCAAGCCAGACTGGGTCAGGGTTTCCATGCCAAAAGACTGTTACTGAAGCTGCTGCGGTTATACAACAATCAGGCAGTTTCAGGTTCACTATGATTGATCCCTAGGAGAGGCGGCATGGTGGCGCATTGGTTAGCACTGCTGCCTCACGGCGCCGAGGACCTGGATTCGATCCTAGTCCCGGGTCACTGTCCGTGTGGAGTTTACACATTCCCCCTGTGTCTGCGTGGGTCTCATCCCCACATCCCAAAGATGGGCAGGGCAGGTGGATTGGCCATGCTAAATTGCCCCTTAATTGGAAAAAAAAAAGAATTGGGTACTCTAAATTTATATTTTTAAAACATTATTGACCCTAAGGTTTTCATTCCCAGATTTTGTTTTTAATGCAAATCCTGAAACTAGCATGGCAGGATTTTAACTCTCATTCCCTGGATTATTAGTTTAATAACGTAAGCACTACACCATCCTACTCCGAAAGAGCAACAAGACATCAACCTTCCCGTCCCATTTTGACTATGCCAGCCAAAATTAGCCACCAAAAGAGCATGTTCGGTTTAAAATACCTTGCTGTCCTTCATTCCTGCCAGATGCTGTATCGCTCCCGAAATCCCAACAGCAATATACAGCTCCTAAAAATGTTTTAAAAGAACATTTTTGTCACAGAGAGTAAAATGCAAGGTATTCCTTTGTCTTAACAATTATTTCAAGAGTCACAGTGTAATTCAGTATACATTCTACATCACATAACTGGTTACAACCATCCAATATCAATGTGCCCTTGCAATTCTGGACTCTTGTGCATCTCTGATTTCTTTTGCTCTGCCACTAGCAGCTGTGCCTAGGTCCTGGGCTCTGAAATTCCCTCCCTAACCATCAGTCCTCAAAACCTTCCTCTGCGATCAATCTTGCCCTAGTATCTCATATGACTCGGTGTCAGGTTTTGCCCACTAACACTCCTGTGAAGCACATTGGACGTTTTAATACATTAAAGGCTCTAAATAAGTGTGAGTTGTTGTTAAATGCTTTCCCACCTTGTCAATCCAACCAAAAACTCAGTTCAAAATTGTTCATAAAATGTGTTAATAACTTCAGCATCTATCCATCAATCTGAATAAACACAGAAAAGCTGAAAGTAGTTAAAATAAAAGGATTTTGGGTAAGGTTACTTTCCGAAAATGGCACTAAAAAAACAATGTCTCAGAAGAAATTACAGAATTCAGATTTGCATTGACTTAGTTAACATGATAGGGCAGCACGGTAGCACAGTGGTTAGCACCGTTGCTTCACAGCTCCAGGGTCCCAGGTTCGATTCCCAGCTTGGGTCACTGCCTGTGCGGAGTCTGCACGTTCTCTCCGTGTTTGTGTGGGTTTCCTCCGGGTGTTCCGGTTTCCTCCCACAGTCCAAAGGTGTGCCGGTTAGGTGGATTGGCCACGCTAAAATGCCCTTAGTGTCCTTAACTGGGGTGCTCTTTCCAAGGGCTGTTGCAGAGTTGATGGGCTGAATGGCCTCCTTCTGCACTGTAAATTCTATGATTCCATGATACTTAAATCAGACACAAAGGTTGCAGATTCCACATAATGCCAGAATCTTTGGGCTTTGAAAGTCAAAAGGAGTTGTTGGCAACTAAGTGTAGTGAAAATTTCCTATTAACCGTGCATTAGGATTCGGGTTAAAATATCATAACCATAGGGTAGCACGGTGGCGGTGGGTTAGCCCTGTTGCCTCACGGCGCCGAGGTCCCTGGCTCTGGGTCACTGTCCGTGTGGAGTTTGCACATTCTCCCCGTGTTTGTGTGGGTTGCGCCCCCATAACCCAAAGATGTGCAGGTTAGGTGGATTGGCCACGCTAAATTGCCCCTGAATTGGAAAAAATGAATTAGGTACTCTAAATTAATTTTTTTTAAATATCATAACCATGAACTGGAAAGTCAAATAGTTTCAGTTAAGATGGTAGTATGTAATTACTTATAAATAGCGAGTAAAAGTTAGGGTTTACTGTCGTAAGAGTTTTATTAAACCACACATTCACATAATTATAGAATCACAGATGCTGAGGTGGTGACCATTGGGTCCATCAAGCCTCTCCCAGTTCTCTGAAAGAGCTATCCAATCAGTTCCACTCCCCTGCTCTTTTCTCGGTGACCTGAATTTTTTTCCTTTTGAGGTATTTCTTCAAATTCCCTTCGAAAAGCGTCACTGAATTTCCTTCCATCACCCTTGTAGGCAGCGCATTCCAGGTCGTAACAATCGCCGAGAACGAAACATTTCTCATCTCCCAACTGTCCTCTCCCATCACCAAGCCACTCATCTCCAGCCTTTTTGCCAATTGTTTTAAATCTATATCCCCCGGTTACAAAAACAGTGCCTCTCCTACCTACTCGAGCCCTTAGAAGATACATTAAATGTACCAGTTAGCACTTTTCTGCTTAAGTAATCACATTCCTGCAAAATTGAAATAAATTTGAATACAGACTGCTTCGTAAAAATGTAAACTACAATTTGGAGTTGATAATATAGAATAAAATGAAATTATAATTTTGTGTCAATGGCGTAATCAGGTGTACAACGCTGGAAAAACAATTGCATCATGTTAAGTGCTTTTAAATTAAAAGTAAACAGTGTCGTCGACAGAAATAATGTGTTGTCTGAAACAATGCTGCATTATCTGACCACTAGCTATTAGGAGAGCTTTCAATCCATCACAACATAAGCACAGAAACAAAATATGAAGTCCCATTGTAGCCAGCACATCACTTTGTTTCAGACTCTCTTGTAATTAACAGTGTGACGTGAAGGTTCTATCTTCCTCTATCCCTAGACATCTGCCCTGGCCACTCCAATATGTATCAGTATCCTGTAACCCTCCAGCATCTTAAATGGGTTTATCCATCGAATACCTGACTCATTCAGGCCAGGAAAATCACATATCAATCCCCTGACGTGTGACACCTCCGTGCATTATAATGCTCAAGGTATTGGGAGCAAGTATCTGCACCCTAGCAAGCGATCGATGCTGACTTACTACTTTGTGGCTTGTTCTCAAGTTTCATAGCCGTCACTTTTTTGCAAATGTAAAGCCAACAATACAATCTTTTGTGTCTTACGAGATCAAATAGGCTAGGAGCCAGCAGCTTTAATTTCTGGTTTCAGATGGTTAGCAACCTCACTTTTTCTGACACTCAATAACCAATTACAACTTAATCACTTTGTTCGACAAGGATCCATACATTTGCCGTGCGACATCGAGAATGTCTCCCCAGAAGGCAGATTCAATGTACAGCCATCACATTTGTTTTAATGTGCAACCTTCTAAATCCTGCATGAATGGGACAAATCAAACTTAGCATGAGATTATGCTGCAGACACTTAAAATGTTATAGGAAGATCAAATAAGTTTTGTTAATCATTACTTTAGACTGTTGAGATTTAATCATACAGCCTGGCAAACAGATTGTTTTATAGAATTGATATACTTCAGACAATCTGTCCCAGTTCCTGCTTACATGAAAGAGGATACACCAAACATATGCTTTGGTAGACGGAGTGGGGTGCAGAAGGCACACACAGTGTCAGGTGATGAGTACTGCAGATTCACCAGTAGCTCCCTTCTTAGTGACTTTACATGAAGCCGGCCATTTAACATGAGAAACACAAAATTAAATTTCTAAAGAGCCCCCAATATCATGAATGAATCAACATAAAGGCAGTTGTGATACACATTCAAACATTCCACAAGGGAGGCTTTCCCAAAATCTTACTAAATGATGTGAGGGGGTTAGGTTCAATTTTGAACTCGGCGAAATAGAGGCAAGGAAAAATACATTGCATCAAGTTATCTTTTACCAAGTTTCACTAATGAGCTCTCTAATATTGTTTGAACGAGTGATAGGCATATTTATACTCAGATGGAGAGAATGTGGAGCATGAGCCACAACAGATCCGCACTTATCCCATCCCACTCTTAAGAAGATTTTCCCCAGCTTTGATCAAGGAAGCCATGTAATTACCCTTAAGATGAGTGCTTAGGGTGTCTGCTGGAGTGAGAGGCCCCGCAACGTTTCCTTCTGGCCTCCAGGGAGCAGCACATAAATTGCTCTCAGCTAAATGCACTCGCACATGAATATTTCAGTACAATTTAATGTTTCTGCACAAATCCCGCGGGAGCACAGCATCAATTTGTGAACAGAACTCTGGTAGAGTTAAAAGCTAGAGCAGATATTGCAATATCAAAAAGTCTGTCAATCTGGTGGGAATTTATCTTTTTTTTAAGGAAAAGCAGGAGCCAGCAGAGAAGCCTGTCGCTAAGGGGTCCCAGCTGCGAATAAACATACACTCAGAAGTTTTCAGCGGACCAACTCCTAGGCATGACTGAATAATTTTGTTTTTCATAAAAACACAACATGGAAAGCAAAACGATTCGCCAAGCTTGACCAGGATCCCCAAAGCTACCTATATTTGTCAGTGTTTCGGCTTTTCTACTGATCTGATCACAGCAGCGCACACATACAGACACACACACCGAGCTGGCCTGCTAGCGAAAGATAAAAGTGTTGCAACTCCATTTATTAACGATTGTTTTGTGTGTGAGAACACAAAGATACTGACCAGTTTCTCAGGCTGGAGCTAACTCAATCAGACATGGTCACACTCTGCAGGTGCATGACAACACTTAACAGACTACTGTGCCACACGCTCATAGGCCACCTGCTACTTCAACCATTTGAGCACTCAATCTTTTTCTCGTTTGTGCTACACAAATACAAGCAGTCACCTCCCCCACCCCCCTCCCACCCCAACACACACACTATCACTCACTACTATTGTAGGAGGAGCTCATGAAGGTAGGACACTCCATTGAACTGGTGCTTTATTTTACTCTCAATACTGGGAACAAAACTTGACCGTTAGAAAGAACTTTCAATGATATAGCATCTTTCATCACCTCAGGATGTTTTAAAATGCTTAACAACAAATCATGCCCTTTTGAAATGCCGTCAATGCTAGAATTAGGA
Source organism: Scyliorhinus torazame (assembly GCF_047496885.1). NCBI lineage: Eukaryota > Metazoa > Chordata > Chondrichthyes > Carcharhiniformes > Scyliorhinidae > Scyliorhinus > Scyliorhinus torazame. Next base: position 10,330,820 of record NC_092736.1, on the reverse strand, counting down.
AATTTGTCACTAGGTTCCCACAGACCTTAATTAAATAAATGACCAGATAATCTGCCATTTTAGGAATGTTGGTTGAAGGATAAATATTGGCCAGGACGCCAGGGAGAACTTTGCGATCGTCTTTGCAACTGTGAACACAGAAAGTACCTTTGTGCCTTCTGTGATTAGTGGTTGCTGTACTTTGTATTCAACAGGAAGATTTGAATAAAATGACGAAAGATTAGTAACACAGAGTCAGAAAACAGAAAGGAAAAACAGCTCCTTTCCCACCCACCACAATCTGGAAGTCTACATTGTTCATGGTTAAGAGCCCATATCTTCATAGTGCGGGGATTAAATACCATATGGATGCTCTACGCTGCTTTCGCTTTTAAAAAATACTTTTATTGGAATTTTCCATTTAATATTTCGCAGATTATAAAAACAATAATAATAACCAAAACAATAACAACATCAAGTATCACAAGCTGCCACCACGTCTGCGACAGTAAAATGGAAAATGAAATGAAAATCGCTTATTTTCACAAGTAGGCTTCAAATGAAGTTACTGTGAAAAGCCCCTAGTCGCCACATTCCGGCGCCTGTTCTGGAAGGCTGGAATGGGAATTGAACCGTGCTGCTGGCCTGCCTTGGTCTGCTTTCAAAGCCAGCGATTTAGCCCAGTGTGCTAAACCAGCCCCTGCTATTTACATTAGTGTGTATTATACAGGTTTTTAAAAAGTTTTCTTATTGGGACTTCTAAGCTGCTTTCATACTAAGATTGTTTTTTTGGTTTTTTTTTTCTTTTTTATAAATTTAGAGTACCAACTATTTTTTTCCAATTAAGGGGCAATTTAGCGTGGCCAATCCACCTAAGCTGCACATCTTTGGGTTGTGGGGGTGAAACCCACGCAGACATGGGGAGAACGTGCAAATTCCACACGGACAGTGACCCAGGTCCTCAGTGCCGTAGTCCCAATGCTAACCACTGTGTTACATGCCGCCCCATACCAAGATTGTGAAAAATCCTTTTTTGTTTAAATCTGGTATACGAATGTTTCCCTTATTTCTTTACATCACTCTTGGTGCCGTCTGGTCACTGATTCAATGGGCAGGTCTCAAATCCAGGAGTACACCTGGAATGTAGGAATTGCTGGACAAAAGTGACCCAAGGTACATCTAGCTCACCTTCTACTATCTTAGCTGCCATGCAATACAATCGTGGCATTGCTGGCGAATCATATCCCTATCAATCATTTCACAAGAGACACAGATAGGAGGTGAGGAAAAGCCCCAGTAACAGACAGCTTTGGCTATTGGTCCAAAGTCATTTGCTCCTCCCAATGCCGATACACTTACCACAAGTCATGCCTCAATTTACTCATGTACTATATTTCAAAATATTGCTTTCCGATTTAGAGTAAGAATATTTGGATTTGACTCACCATGCCAGAGGTTTGACATGCTTACCATCTCATTTCTGTACAAAAATAGCATCAGATGGGATTTCAAGTAGGGCCATGTAATATTGCGATAGCGGTAGCAGCCTTCCATTTCAGAAGACAATGGTTTATATTGTGGCGGTCAATTCAGCTTTAAGTATCTCAAAGTGTGGCTGAGGAATGCCATTTTGGTATGCAGAGGAAGACAGGGTACTAATCAGGTGCACTACTCACTGAGACATTTCCTCACCCAAAGAGTGGTGAGCCTGTGGCATTCATCACCACAGGAAGTAGTTGATGCTAAAACATTGACTATATTCAAGAGATGGCTCGATATAGCATTTGGGGTGAATGGGATCAAAGGCTATGAGGAGAAAGCAGGATTAGGCTATCGAGTTGGATGATCAGCCATGATTGGATTGGATTGGGTTGGATTTGTTTATTGTCACGTGTACCGAGGTACAGTGAAAAGTATTTTTCTGCGAGCAGCTCAACAGATCATTAAGTACATGAGAAGAAAAGGGAATAAAAGAAAATACATAATAGGGCAACACAACATATACAATATAACTACATAAGCACTGGCATCGGATGAAGCATACAGGGTGTAGTGTTAATTAGGTCAGTCCATAAGAGGGTCATTTAGGAGTCTGGTGACAGTGGGGAAGAAGCTGTTTTTGAGTCTGTTCGTGCGTTTTCTCAGACTTCTGTATCTCCTGCCCGATGGAAGAAGTTGGAAGAGTGAGTAAGCCGGGTGGGAGGGATCTTACAGCTTGAAGGGCCAAAAGGCCTCCTCCTGCTCCTATCTTCTATGTATCTATGTATCCTCTGGCTCAGTAAGTTGAGTTTCAAGTTTCTGCTCACCTCTTCCAATGCCTTTCAAACAGCCAGCCTCCAGAGGCTGATGATCGTCTCTCAGTTGTGTGTGTCAATTCTGCCATCTTCATATCTCGTTTGCAGGTGTCCCTGTGTTGGAGGTTTGGACAACCAGGAGGTCATGACTCAACTCCCAGTTGACCATTCAGAATGTCTTCCAGTATACGGCCATCATCTATCCAAAGAACATAGCCAAGTCAGCACAGACTTCACTGGCGTAACAAAATGTGTGTGCTGACGGAATTAGCACACATCGGAATCATGGAGTTGATGACCTTGACATTCCAGGAAGATGCCGAGAATATGTCTCAGACAGTGAAGTCAGAAATTGGTCAGGCTTTCCTCCAGCCCAGCATGTGTTGCCCAGGTCTCATCACTGTAAAGCAGTGCACTGAGGACTCAGGATTCGTAGTCTCAGGGTTTGGTGTTCTCAGTTTGCTACTGTTTTATGTTCTCTTGCTACGCTTGGGCATAGCAGCTGCAGCTTTTTTAATGCATACTTGATTTCAGCATCAAGTGACAGATTGCTAGTGATTGCGGAGCCTAGACATGTGCAGCTTCAACAACCTCCAGCATCACAGTGTCAATACTGATAGATGCCGATATGGCATCAGCCTGGACCATGACCTTTGGCTTCTTGATGCTGATGGTCAAACCAAACTTTTATCAGTGAAAGAATCTGTCCATTTGCCACTTCAGGTGCTCCTCATTATGGAACGTTAGTGCAGAATTTTATTTAAATTTGTTTACGGGATGTGGGTGTCGTTGGTTCAGGCAGCATTTATTGCCCATCCCTAGTTGTCCATCAGAGGGTGGTGGCGAGTTGCCTTCTTGAACCGCTGCAGTCCTTGAGGTGTAGGTACATCCACTGTGCTGTTAGGGAGGGATTTCTGGGATTTGGCCCCAACGACAGTGAAGGAACGGTGATATATTTCCAAGTCATATATTTTCCAAGTGAGTTTGTCGGTGGTGGAAGGTTTGCATCTGTGGAAGGAGAAGGTTTGACCTGTTGCAGTGTTGTTGGTGCTGCACTCATCCAGGCAAGTGGAGAGCGTTCCATTACACTCCTGACTTGTGCCTTGTAGATGGCGGACAGGCTTTTTGTTTTTTGGGGGGGAGGGGGGGTGTCCAGGAGGCGAGTTGCTCGCCGTAGGATTCCTAGCCCTGGTAGCCACAGTATTAATATGGCTATCCCAGTTCAGTTTCAAATCAATGGTAACCCCAGGATGTTGATTGTGGGGGATTCAGCAATGGAATGCCATTGAATGTCATGGGGCAATGGTCAGGTCCTCTATTGTCAGAGATGGTCATTGCCTGGCACTTATCTACCGCAAATGTAACATGCCACCGTCAGCCCAAGCCTGGATATTGCAAGGCTGAACAGCTTTCTATAAATTCTGTATGTAAGTTGATAATCTTTGTAGATGTCCTGAAGGCACATGACAGCAATAAAGAGAAGAACATTTTTTTTTTTAAAGTGCTGTTGCCAGACACAACTGAAGTCTATTTAACCCCACTGCAGATCTAAAAGGGTTCCAATGCTGCCCTGTCATAGTTGACTTCACCCATCATGTCGTCATGGAAAGAGGAGATTACATTGAGAAGCTTCAGTACAATTTTCTCCAGCAGTTTAAATAGACTGCCTCTGTTCACATGGTCAAACACCTTAATGAGATCAATGAAGTTTAGTGGTCTCTTTACTCATGGCATTTTTCTTATAGCTGCTGGACTGAGAAGACCCCGTCAATTGTAGATCTTCCATTTTTGAATTGATACTCAATTTGGGGTACATTGAGGGCAGCACGGTGACCCAGTGGTTAGCACTGGGATGGCGGCGCTGAGGACCCGGGTTTGAATCCCGCCCCTGGACCACTGACCGTGTGGAGTTTGCACATTCTCCCCGTGTCTGCGTGAGTTTCACCCCAACCCAAAGATATGCAGGTTAGGTGGATTGGCCACTCTAAATTGCCCCTTAATTGGAGAAAAAAAAATTGGGTACTCTAAATTTGAAAAAAGAAATTGGGGGTACATTGTTTAGCCAGGATCTGCAGTCTGAAAGGCAAATACGTTTCCCTCAATGCTCAGCAGGGAGATATCTTGCCAGTTGTTGAAATCGCTGCAGCCACTCTTGTTCTTATACAGGGTCACAATCTTTGCATCACATCTATCCTGGGGCACTGACCCCTCCTCTCTCCAGCAGGAACAGAAGTTTGAGCAGGTGCTTTCGGATTGGCTGTTTGATGAGTTCATGCGGCATAGCATCAGCACCTGGAGCTTTGCCTGTGGTAAGTGAGGCAACGCACCTCCACTGTGGGTTCGATATCCCACTCTGCCATGGCAGGCAGGCTCGCCATGATGTCTAGAGCTTCCTCGGTGACAGCGTTCTCTCTACAGTACAACAAGATAGTGTTCCACACACCTTTCCAACTGTTTATTGCAGTCGGCGATTACCTCGCCTGCCTTTGTTTTCAATGGAGCTGTTTTGAATCCTGCAAACATGCTCTTAGCATCTTATGCCGAAGGGCATCTGGACATTTTAGCAGTTGTAACTAGTAGTCATTGCCACACACCCAGCAGCCCTTAGTGCATTCAGAGTCTCGGGTAATTATTGAGAGTGCGCTACTTGGCTTCAATACATCAGTGATGTTAGTCTTGAACCAATCAGCATTTTTCTGCTCTTGCTGCCCATGGAGTGCAGTATTGTAGAGGGGTCCTGGAGTATGTTCATTTTACTCCTGCATTCGATATGGGGAGGCCAGCGAGCACCTGGTCAATCGAGGTGAGGGACTGTTGGTTTTTATCTGGCTAGGCAGTATGGCTGATGTTGATGTGAAGATGGCATTTCTGCTTTGAATGAAATCTTCAAGAGTTGCGTCTGTATCACAGGGCAGCTGTTGTATGTGTTGCGAGGACAGCGAGTCAAGTCGAGTGATGATCAGATCCAGCTGGTGCCGATGCCCTTATCTTGGATGCCTCCAGAACACCTTGCAGTATGGTTTGTTCTTAAAGAAGCTCATGGGTAGCAGTAAAACTTAAGTAGTTCCCGTCCATTCTTATTTCTTTTCCAGGCCATGATGTCGGAGGCAGAAAGGCCAAGTCTCTTCATCCGTGGCCACTCGAGTTGAAATCCCCAGAAGTAAAAATGGCCCGATTAAGGATTCTGCTGATAGCAGTGCCAAGTTCGTCACATAACTGTTCTTTCTTAACTGTAGTGGGACATAGTGTTGGAGCATTGAAATTCATGAGATTAACTAGCCCTGCTTAAGCTGAGGGATGGATGGATAGAACACATTCTAAACCATTTGTTAGTTGCGTTGGCGGTTTGCCACCACACTCATGCATTTCTTCTGAACTCTTTCCTGATCTGCAGTCAGACGGGCTACCATTGCGCTACAAGCCCAACTATCTGAAATCTTTCTTGGCAAATCAACATGCAATGTTTTTCTCTCAGTGATTGCCTCTCGGCAAGCCGGTTCTCAAGTAAGGAAGCTCTGTCAATTTTCAGCCTATCAATGTCAATCACAGTTGTCTTACACACGTTAGCAACGAGCTGCAAGTTGTCTGTCAATCCCAGCAACATAGTCCTGACATTCCAGCTTGCCAATCAGAGTTGGCATCTTCTTTCTTTTCAGTTTTGTTTTGTTTGCCTGGTGTGATAGATTCTGTCCCACTTGTTGAGCAGAGACTCTTAAGCTCCAAGCACCAAATGGAGCGGATGGACTGTGGTAGGTCAGCGACTGACTAGTCAGCGGCCCCAGTGGAAGGTGGCTGACCAACGGGGCACAATGGTCCCTCCCGCCATTGGAGACAGCCCATAGCACTGGTTTTCTACGCCAGTGGAGTTGGGCTTATCACTCTTAACTGCTGTCTCCCATGTTGTGTTAATGCTCTGCGGCGAAACCGGAATGAGATGGCCCCTGGCCCAGGGGAGACTTTGTCACATCAACCTGGCTCAACATTGCTCTGGGGTAACTTCAGCACACATTTAAAGAAAAGCTAGATAGAAATGCGGAGAAAGGAATGAAAGGAATAGGGTAACTGAAATAGGTGGAAGAAAGCTGATGTGCTGTAAATTCTAATTTCAAAAGTTTAAAAAGTACTCATTAAGCTAAGTTGGATATTATAAGCACGTTGAAACTTAAAGTCCTAATGTAAACCAGTCTTTCCCCAACAGATTTTCAGTAGGGCAAAGAACACTATGCATAAGTGCCATTTACTGTCAACTGGGGGGCGGCATGATGGCACAGTGGTTAGCACTGCTGCCTCACAGCAGTGAGGATCCAGGTTCTGATCCCGGCCCCGAGTCACTGTGGAGTCCGTACGGAATTTGCACATTCTCCCCGTGTCTACGTGGGTCTCACCCCCACAACGCAAAGATGTGCAGGGTAGGTGGATTGGCCACGCTAAATTGCCCCTTACTGAAAAAATAATAATTGGGGACTTTAAATGTATATTTTTTTTAAATTAAATTTAAAAAAGCTCTGCTAATGAGAATAAGATCCACAGACTGTGCAAATCAGATCAGCAGTTACAGTATAACTGAAATGAGAGTTCCTGGAATGAAGTACAACTCCTCATTTTCATTTGAATCTTTTGCTAAGACAGTGTGACAGAAGATATTTTATTAAAATAAACTAGCATACCATTCTGTGGACTAAAGCAACTCATGAACTACAATCAGGTGGGGTTTTACCTCAGATTGTTGGTTAAACCCGTGTCGTGCACCTTGCTAGGAAGATGAAAAAAAGTCAACTGAATCATATTCAAATTATACGTAACAAGTATATCGAAAGAGCAACAGAATAGCACTTATGCCATCCTTTGTGGGGCACTTCTGCGTTTAGAGGCTGTCTCTATTCTCAGGACACATTATTTATGTGCACTTATGGATCTCACTAACCATTGAGAGCTTTAGTTGAACCGCAGAGAACATGTACAGGTCTCCTTAGTCAAACTTTGTAATGTCCAACATCCTTTAATGGAAGCTTATATGAAAGATTTTTTAAAAGCTGTGCCAACAGAATGCTAACCAATTAACCATTTGAGTGCCTGCGACATTTTGCAACTAGCAAAGAAGTATTTGGCGGCACAGTGGTGCAGTGGTTAGCACTGCTGCCTCACGGTGCCAAGGACCCGGGTTCGATCCCAGCCCCAGGTCATTGTCCGTGTGGAGCTTGCATATTCTCCCCGTGTATGCGTGGGTCTCACCCCCACGACCCAAAGATGTGCCTGCAGGGGGAATTGGCCAAGCTAAATTGCCCCTTAAATTGGGGAAAAAAAAGAATTGGGTACTCTAAATTTATTTTTTTTAAACAAAGAAGTATTTACCTGCAATCAGTATTTCCTTTGCATTAGATGCAAACTGCTGCAAGTCAGCAAGGTAACCAAATAAAGCAGGGTTGCATTAACATTAATGGTACAATGCACTATATGTTAGTACACAAAGAACAAAGAAAAGTACTGCACAGGAACAGGCCCTTCGGTCCTCCAAGCCTGCGCCGACCATGCTGCCCGTCTAAACTAAAATCTTCTACACTTCCGGAGTCTGTATCCCTCTATTCCCATCCTATTCATGTATTTGTCAAGATGCCCCTTAAACGTCATTATCGTCCCTGCTTCCACCACCTCCTCCGACAGCGAGTTCCAGGCACCCACTACCCTCTGTGTAAAAAAACTTGCCTCGTACATCTCCTCTAAACCTCGCCCCTTAAACCTATGCCCCCTGGTAATTGACCCCTCTACCCCGGGAAAAAGACACTGATAAACTACTATGATTTCCAGTATAGAATTCAGTCTTTTGTAGTGCACTGAAGTAGTTTATCTGTCATCAATTGAACATTAATTTCGGAGCTGCACCCCATAAAAAAATCTTAAAATCGAGCAGTCCAGTAAACAAAACGTAATTGAAAAAAATTAATTTTGTTTCTGAACACCACTGCAAAATAAATACTTCCACATTCTTCCCTGGCTGTCAGCAATAACGCTCATGCAGCTGTTTAAAAAAAAAACATTAGTTCAACAATAATATTCCATTCTTAAATGTAGGTAAATTGTAGGTTAACCAAATCTCAAAATGACTTGCAAAACCACAGTTCTCTCAATGTCCCAAGTTATCTTGTCCAAGTTTTGTCATTATTCAAAGCAAGATTTTGGTTGTATAATATGCACAATATCTCTTGAATGAAAAAAAAAACAAGAATTGCTGCAACAAACAGCACACATTGTCGCAAAAATCTGATCGTATTGCTCATTTAAAATAACCAGCAGGCAATTGAGGCTCAAATATGCAGGTTGGAGCACTCAGGGTTAAATAACTAATTGAAATGGCGATCGACATCGCACACGTCTTTCATTCAACAAGAAAAACAGCTCAAGTTTGGGAAGATATGTCACAGCACAAGAGGTGCAAGAGCTTTCGCTTCATGGTTACATCGTGCAATAAGCTTAGCAAATGTTCGAGAAAATAAACCCGATTTCAAAGGATGTACCTGACCCAGTAGCCAACATGTAAAATTTTCCAGGAGACTTCAATTCAAACTAGGAACCTCATGACCCTGAATTGCGCACTAATGGAACCTTCGCATTCTAGTCATGTTTGCTGGAACACTTTAGCGAAACATCTTACCGTCCACCTTCAGGGAATTAAAATACCAATTCAAAATACCTAGCTGCATATATGCACAATTTTCTTGTGCATTAAACTCTTTCCAGTGTGTACACTTATCATTAAATTAGCAAATGACAGCAGAGTCCACACAACTAATTAGCTTTATACCCCCAGGGCAAATGCTTGGCTTTGAATACACAGGAATTTGTTTATCTTATTCCCGTAAATCATTCATGCTTAATTGTGTTTGCTGGTCCCAAATAAATTTATAATTTAATGCTCCGAGAAAAAAAACAGATTTAAAATATCAGTAAATGCTGGAATGTTAATTCTGAAAAATATAACAGATACTGGAAAAATCTGCGTGGTATTATTAACTTAGCAATGGCTAGAGATGATTAAAATAATCAATGCTATTTAAAGTGTGGCTTAAGATATTTCTGCACTGGCTGCATGGGTCCTTGCCCAAACAGAAGAATCCTCGCACACTGCTCTCGCCAACTTATTTCACCCATTGCTGCCTCTCCTTTCAAGTCGTGCCAGAAGTCCGAGAGCTACGAATCCCAGCGGCAAAAGGGAGAAAATCCACCAGTTAAATATTTAAATAGAAACCTAACAGCTTGAGCATCAAGAGTGCGGTTCTATGCACAAGTCAGGGCTCCATAGCTTATAGTGCCTTTGCATCAGTCATTTACTGTTAAAGTGCAAGGCATGCCTGCCTTATCCACTGTAAATATGCCTTTAAAATAAACTCAATAACTTCTACTTCCCTCACCTTGGAGTAATAAAAAGAAAATCCTAGTGTCCATTACAACAGGTGTGAATTCAGAACCAGATTTATATACATCAAGCCAGTGAGAGCTGTACATATGCATTTCATTTAAAGTCTGTTTTAACGTTGGCTTATCAGGACACAGACATCAACCTTTTTGTCAATACCTTCTTGTTAGAGTACCTAATTCTTTTTTTCCAATTAAGGGGCAATACCTTCTAGTTTCACGTTAGTATAGTGGTTAATGCCCCTGCCTGTCACGCGGGAGCCAGCATTCAATTTCCCGACAGGGAGCTTTGTAATTGTCCAGGAGCTCCATTGGTAATTTTAAGGGTGGCACAGTGGTTAGCACTGCTACCTCACAGCTCCAGGATCCCGGGTTCAATTCCGGCCTCGGGTGACTGTCTGTGTGGAATCTGTACTTCCTCCACGTGTCTGTGTGGGTTTGCTCCACGTGCTCCGGTTTCCTCCCACAGTCCTAAGATTTGCAGGTTAGGTGGATTGGCCATGCTAAATTGCCCCTTAGTGTCCAAAAGGTTAGGTGGGGTTACGGGGATAGGGTGGAGGCGTGGGTTTAAGTGGGATGCTCTTTCCAAGAGCTGTGCTGACTCGATGGGCCGAATGGCATCCTTCTGCACTGTAAATTCGATGATTCTCCCAAATTATCAATATATACTGCCCTTAATCACCCTACCAATAGGTTAAACAGTTTAATGGATATCAACTTACAGGTGCTACAATCTTTCCAGTCTGTCCAACTTGCAAATCATTGGGTACAAACCCTGCATCTACTGCAGCTCGAGAAGCTCCAACTGTAACAAACATGAAAAATAATTACTCTGTGTCTTGTCTTAGACCTTGCAGTAAATTATAACACGGTGAACACAATTAAAGTATCGGCTTACAAAACGATATTTTATAAATGAGAAATCAAGGTTCAAAATTGTAACGGCATCAAAACCGCAATAACTTTATCCAACTAGTAAACCAGGATTGAATTCAATGTAAACACAGATTGAAATATTATTTTTAAAAGGTTGGTTTATGATTTTAGTGCTTAGTATTTTCTCTTAAATGTTTGGGAAGCATCCTCTCATATCAGGCTAACTGTGGCTCAACACGGATCATGTGTGCCTATAACTCAAAATGACAGAACATCTCATTTTTAATATAAATTCTAGTCAATCTCCTGGATTATGGCATAAGGCATCAAGACGAAGTTTTATTTTTTGAACTGGGGGGTGGGGGGGGGGGGTATAATTGGACCAGGGTGTGCAGATGGAATCCAATCCCAATTGTCATACCTTCTCTGTATTTCCATTATAAATTCTTGTGTCAATTTATAATGGAAATTGTCTGTAGAGACTTGACAGTTATGCTCTCTTACATGAGAGGTGACCCTGCAGATCTTGACAAAAGTAATAACAGCCTGACAAATTTACATAGATAGTTCCCATTGGAAATGAGCAAGTCGAGTTTTAAATGGAAAACGTGGACATGAAGTGCACAAAGAGGAAAGTTGATGAAGTGCTGTTAGACAGATGTATTAAATTTGGTTTGAAAAGTAGGAGGAGGTGGCCATTCGATCGCCCTCCGCCATTATGATCGCGGCTGATCATCCAACTCAATAGCCTATTTCCACTTTTCCCCCAATATCATTAGATCCCCTTCGCTCCAAGTGCTATGTCTAACTGCTTCTTGAAAACATACAATGTTTTGACATTGACCACTTCCTGTGGTAACGAATTCCACAGGCTCGCCACTATCTGGGTGAAGAAATTTTATTTCCAAAACTAAAATTCAAGAAATGGAACATGCCTCACGATGCAGTAACTACACTCCAATAGAATAAGCCACCACAAGCTGTGTTGCCTCCTTTTGTAGGCTAAGTAGCCGTGTCAGCACTGCCAAAGCAGCACTCAATGGCTCACCCTCTCAACCAGGGAATGATGCAAATCAGGCTGCAAGAGAGAGCTATTTACCTGTCCCTTCTTTGCCTTCACCTATGCATGACAATAATTGTGATAAGGAGTTATTGGAATACCTCATTAAATTTGTTTCCAATAAATTTCTAATTTGAGGGGGAAAAAGTTAACAAATAAGGTGCACCTCTCCCGGCTAATTTTAGAACACTACATCGTGGCTCAACGGTAGCAACCATTAATGACAAATTATGTTCACCTAACAAAAGGAGAAAGGTGTCAAAAATGCACCCACCTGCAGCATGCATCTTATCCGCGAGGTCGTACAACAACTTGAAGTTTTCTCCGCTCCTTAATCCACGCCCTAGTAAACATTAAGGCAATCATATCAACCATTTAAACAGTCTATACAACAGAGAATTGCTAATAGGTTTCAATATGGTAGCAACGGAGCTGCAATTGCTTGGCTGCCTTATTAAGAATAAACTGCATAATATGGGACTGAAGTCACATGCAGACTATACTGGAAGGGATTGGCAATTTCTCCTGAAAAACGTCGATAAAACAGTCTGGGAATTCACACCAATTCAACAGCGCTCATGTTTATTTTCTTTCTGACGCTAGGCCACAAATAACTAGAGCTATTGGATTCAATTTCACAGCTTGTCATAGGAGAGCTTGTCCAGAACCAGTGGGATGTCATTTACTTACCACTATGAAACTGAATTCAAGTAACCTGCTAACCAGTGGACTAGTCAGAAATGACAGCCATGAAAAACAGAATTGATTTGCAGCACCTTTCAGCGAACGGATAAAAACAAAAAGTGCTGGAAATACTCAGGTCGGGAAGTGTTCTGATGAAATGTCATCGACTTGAACCGTTAACTGTTTCTCTCCCTAGTAGCCCGGCGAAGGATCTTGTTAATGAGGAAAAAGGCGAAGCCCCCCAGCGTGGAAGCCTGGATAAATGATACGGCAGGGTTTATCAAGTTGGAGAGGATAAAGTTTGCCTTGAGAGGGTCTGCGCAGGGGTTCTACAGGCGGTGGCAACCGTTCCTAGACTATCTCGCGGAGCGTTAGATGAAGGTCGGACAGCAGCAGCAACCCGGGGGGGGATCTTTCTTTGGGGGGGGGGGGGGGGGGGTTTGTGGGGGGCATTTGAGCAAGAAAATACATGAATGATCCGGAAAACTGATATGTGCGGGAGGAATCCAATGTACAAAGTTCTGTATCATATTGACTTGCCATGTTCATGTCTTATTACACTTCGAAGATTAAAATATTAGGCACAATGTTACCTACTTACCCCCAGATATAACAATCTTAGCACTGGTCAGCTCTGGGCGGTCACTTTTGGTCAAGCTTTGCCCAACCCACTCAGACACACCAGCTCCAGGTGGGGGTGAAACTAACCACAAAAACATTGGGAGGGAATTTTAGGAAGATTATTATAGAAAGCATCATACAATATAAATAAGCACTACACAATATATACAAGAAATCACCTTTTTAGGAAATCGACTTAGTTGAAGGATAGTCTGGCCAAAGCACACAGAAAGCAACATTATTTACCTGGAATAGAAATTGTGCACTGATACAGTGCTTTTCATGCTGTAGAACATCCATATTATTGTTTCAACAAATTAATACCTGCAGAACATTAATCTATGAAGCGGCTCACCAGCTGACTGCCCACCCCCTCCACCAATCTACAGTCCTGTGCTTTCAAAGCCGACCACTGGGGAGTCAAACTCTTACTATTAGACTCTTTCCCTCATATGTAATCCCTTGAAGGTAATAAACATGTACTTTAAAAAGAACCTCAAGAGAAATCTTTCCAATTTCTGAAGATATTTTGGAACCAATACCTCGAATGGGTGGAGATTTGGGCCGCAATGCGCGATCAGGTGTACACCCTTTTTGCGCGGGCAAACCAATATGCGAAAGCATCATGAATGGCGGGAGTTTACTGTATACAGGAAATTGGATAGAATGAAGCATCTTGAGAGGTCAGGGGCAAAGGAAAGCTCCCCCAGCAAACACCAACTTAATCTTCAGAGCTCCACCTTCCAATCAAGATCTCGTGAAACTACTCAAAGCGGATCAGTGAGTTCTTTCAGCATTCTGGAGAGGATTCCTTTCCGCAAATGCTAACTGGAAAACACCTTGTCTGGTCATTTATTCGCAGTTTGCAAGATCTTGGCAAGTGACTGCTGAGCTTTCCCACAAAACAGATGATCACAAAGCGCGTCCACACTGCCTGCAGCTCATTTCCAAGCTTATATACAACAAAGGAATGATGGTACTCGCAGAAACCTAGAGTAATGCTGGCCAGGAAACCAGTTTGCTCAAACCTATAAAGTGACCCAATGAAAGTGCTTGAAAAGTTCAAGAGTTTGTCATTTACCATTTTCAGAACTCGCATTGCCTCCATCCACAGAAGCAGCTTCAAAAGATGTGCCTCGTACAGAGAACACTTTCACTTCATCGTCGGACTTCACTGTGCACAAAGCATTTCCTGCGGAAGTTCACGAATTAAGAACAAAAATTACGGAAGAGTAAGAAGGCTCAGACTTCAAGGCAGACTTTTGAAGCCCAAATCTTCGAAAACTCAAAATTCCAAAAAGTGGCTTTGGAATTATCATTAGTCTTAAGCACATGTTTAATACATCCTCAGAAAACTGATTTCACACTAAATGGGGGCTCATATTCAAACCCGTTAGTGGAAATGTATAGATTGCATGGGTTCAAAATAGTTTCACTCCTGAGGAAGTTATACAGTTAATATTTTCCTTTGCACAACTAAGTGGCATGACTGTGTAACAAAGAAAGCAAAGCAATAGTGCCACACATCGGATTGACTGGGCTCAAACAGTAGTCATTGGTATTTAATAGCCACTGGACATTTGAAATTGCCAGCAATATCAGTTGTAGCAACTTAGCTCCAGGCACAGGACAGTACTTTGTGCATTTCTCTCAACATTAATCTAAAATATTTGTTGTTGATTTAAAGATGTGTCCTTTCTGTCACACGGATGTGGACCACCAATCAGCAAATAAAATTTAAGCTCTTTCCCACTGACCCTTACTTTAAATCGAGGAACATTTCCATTGTGCATGCGGGAATCTAAAACTTCAGATACACTGGAATGATTGTGCATGTGCTTTGAATCAAAAATAACGTTTTCAAATTTATGTTCCTGACCATGAACAACTTCAAATGTGAAATGAAAAACACATTGCTGGCCATCGTAACAATTTTTCCAAATTGTCTGAACAACAGGAAGCCCTGATAACAGCATCATACTCCTGAAGACACGGTGCAAAGCCACCTCATGAGGTGGTGCTCCCTGCTTTCTGTGGAAGGTTGATAATAATAATAATAATAATAATAATAATAATAATAGCTTATTGTCACAAGTAGGCTTCAATGAAGTTACTGTGAAAAGCCCCTAGTCGCCACATTCCGGCACCTGTTCGGTGAGGCTGGAACGGGAATTGAACCCGCGCTGCTGGTCTTGTTCTGCATTACAAGCCAGCTGTCTTAGCCCACTGTGCTGAACCAGCCCATGAAGCCACAGCCATATTTCAAGATAGCACTCAAGTCTAAAAATATTCCAATCATTCCTCTCCAAATACTCAAACCTAGCCACCATCCCCCACGCCACCCATTTCATCCTCTTCTTGGTCTACTCTGTTGCTAAACCCAACAGTGCAGAAACGCCCTGGATGACAATGAATTGAGTACCAAGTACCTCCCAATATTCAATCAATCATTTTTAAACATGCTTATTTGTACCCCGATGACATCAACTGCTTCAGTTCCTGCCTCATTCCACCACTGGTGAAAATCTCAAGTACAACTTTCCTAACATTCAACTCACCGGCCATTAAGCGCCACAAACATCAGCTTATCTAGAATCCACATACAAATTATGAATTAGGAATAGGGGTAGGTCATTCAGCCATTTGACTCTACTCTAACATTTGATGAGATCGTGGCTGATCTGATTGTGGCCTCAACCCCACTTTCCTGCCTCCCCTCTACTCTGTAACTCACCCCTTGCTGGTCAAGAATTCTGCCTTTAAATTATGCAGTAAGGGGGAGTCATGTGACATGAGCGTGGGAGCAGCTGCGTTTTCACGAGTTCTGGCTCTGCTCGCATTTTAATCCTGTATTTTATCCGAGTGCACGTTTCCTAATTGTCTTTTTTTGGGGCCTTATATTTTGCACTATGTCCCTGGATGATCTTGATTGAAGTTTTGCGATGAGGAGCTGAGCAAAATCACAGAGAATCCTTGTTTTCCCTTGGAGGTCTGAGTTCACAGAGAATGAGAATCCCTACAGTGCAGGAGGCCATTCGGCCCATCGAATCTGCACCGACACTCCGAAAGAGCACCCCACCTAGGCTCACACCACCACTCTATCCCGTAACTGCACCAAACCTTTTGGCAATTTATCATGGCCAATCCACCTAACTGCTACATCTTTGGACCGTGGGAGGAAACCGGAGCACCCGGAGGAAACCCACGCAGAGATGAGGAGAACATGCAGTCTCTGCACAGACAGTGACCCAAGGTCGGATTCCTGGCGCTATGATGCAGCTAACCACTATGCCACCCATGTCAGGGTGGGGCCCAGCTTGCAATGGCATTGTTGCTGGTGAACGGGACATCGCCCCGGCTGTGCTGCGTGCATTGTGATCACGGCCGCCATTGATGAGGATCTCGGCTCCATGGTGCAGATCTTTGGAGCTCACTTTGAGGAATGCAAGGTATCCTTGGAGAGGCGCAGGAGAGAACCCTTGTATTCAATTGAGTACTTACCCTGGGTAAAGGCCCGCCTTCGATTCACTGAGATCCCGCTCCATGTGTGTCGTCTATCCTAACGAGCTCAGGAAGTAGGGGTCAGACAAGGATTATCCGTGAGCCAGGTCCCTGGCAAGAAATAGAAAGCGGGTTCCTGGTTGAATGACAATTGGCCGCCTTGCTTTAGTAATCTTGATCTGGAGGCTGGGCGTAACAGGTTCAATAGAGCACAGTGTATTCGAGAGTTGGGATCGGTCGGGCCCTCCAACCACTGGCTTTATATTAGTCTGTCTCGATGCTCGTCATGAGGGGTTTGAGGTGGCCAATTGTGTCAAGTCATCCCACCACCCCCCACCCCGGCCGGAGTCTAGACTATGGGTCGCTTGGGCATCGGAGCTGCGACATGGGCAGCACGGTAGCATAGTGGTTAGCATAATTGCTTCACAGCTCCAGGGTCCCCGGTTAGATTCCCGGCTGGGTCACTGTCTGTGCGGAGTCTGCACGTTCTCCCCGTGTGTGCATGGGTTTCTTCCGGGTGCTCCGGTTTCCTCCCACAGTCCAAAGATGTGCAGGTTAGGTGGATTGGCCGTGATAAATTGCCCTTAGTGTCCAAAATTGCCCTTAGGGTTGGTTGAGTGGGGTTACTTGGTTATGGGGATAGGGTGGTGTAGGCTTGGGTAGGGTGCTCTTTCCAAGAGCCGGTGCAGACTTGATGGGCCGAATGGCCTCCTTCTGCACTGTAAATTCTATGATTCTATGGTGGAAGTGAAGGTGCTTTGTTCGTTTGTATCCTCGAGAGATCCCGAGTGCTCTATGATCCTGTCGTAGCTTTGGCCTTTTCGAGCAACATATATGGTGTTATTATCCTGAAATCCGTCAATAATCCTGATATTACACCCTTCTGATTATGCTGCTGATTGTTGCCTTTTCTCGGGCGAAGTGTGAGCGCGAGGGCGAGTTTCCTTTCTTCCTGTTCTATCAAAAATCACATTGAGCCAAAAGTGGTCTGTGCACAGTTTTACTCCTGTTTTTAAAATTATGTGCGTAATCCTTGTAGTTATGGGAAGGGAGTGCATTTTGGACACCCCTTATCTCGTTTATAATGAAGATGAGAGGAGCAATGGCAGGGTGGTTGGTTGGTGTCGAGTTGGGTGGTACGGTTCGGTAAGTCCTCACTGAGACTGAGGATAGTCCTCCAGTTGGAGCTAACTGTACCGGGTCTTTAATTTGTTCTTTGTTATTTTGAATTTAAGAATCCATGCTTGTCTCCTTCGATGGCCCAGACACATTACATATCTTGGGGTGGACTGAATTCCTTCTGACTTTTCCTCGCGGTTAAAGGTTTTTTTTTAAAAATCTTCTTTCTTCTGAATTAGAATAGGAGGAATTGAGTGGTGGTGCACGCCAGGGTAGGTTTGGTCAATCCTTGACTGGTTTGTGAAGAGAGAGACTGCTTGTCATTGTTAGGATCCCAGACAAGAACCAACTACACAACAGGAGTGATAACACAGACCCATAGCTATCTTTTATGTTAAAACACACTTTAATTTAAACACAGAATTAACCACATTAGCAACAAAGAAATATATTTACAGTTAACAGTTACAACAGTTCTTCAGTAAAAGAGAAAACCTTAACTTACTTCCTAAACATGCCACTATATTCCAATTAAGCAAATCAATATATTTTAAGTACCACTCATGAATATTGTTAAAAACCAGGTTTCCACTTGCTTTTTGCTGTGACTTTGTGGTTCTTTGGAGAGAGCACCTCTCAGGACCAAACTGAAACACCTCTGTTCAAATGTATGTTCTAGGACCAACAACCTTTCCAGACAGACCTGGCTCCAACCATCAACTACATCATCTGTACCCGAAGCATAAGGCATTCATTTGGTCTCTTCTTACAATATGTCCCTCGACTTGTTTAGCCAGGACCAAACACAACACCCTTCATAAATTACCTACATTCCAAATGTCCTTCAAACGTAAATAATATGTTTAATATTATCAGCTAGCTATCTGTAAACAAGTAAATGGATCTCAAGATCTATTAGGAGAACACTTCACCTGCAAATCAATGATTACCTGACTTTTACACCACCTTAATGACCGTTCTAGCAGTCATACTGTCTGTATGCATTTTAACCCAGGGTTTAATAACATTACTGCAAAAATATAAAATATGACAATTTCTTACATTCATCACACCATGCCTCTACATTGTTGGAGCCCTTCCCATGTGTGGAGGTAAGTTTGACGGAGGAGTTAGGTAGTCTCCTCTAAGTGGTCTTACATGGTGGTCTCCAGAATGTCCTCTTCATTGCGGTTGGATTTTCCATGTAGAAGAAGTGTTTGTGTCTCTGTTAAGGCAGCGCTGTTATATCCATTTACATCCTCCTTGTGATGGTGGGCAGTGGCTAATATTCCTAGGTCAGCTCGGCCGTTCTTCCCTTAGGGAATTTTTGTTCTTTTCATCTGAGTGAGCAGTGTGTTGTTATAAATCCTGGTCCAGTCGGGTCATCTATGGGAGGTTCCCCTTATTGTATTGGGGGAGGGATTCGGCACCCCACACCCAGAGTGCCAAATTATTGGATGTCTTAACAATTCTTCTTCGCTTCAGTGATGGAATCTCCCCGGCTGGGACTGACAGTTGACCTCACCTTCAGTTCCATTCTCGAACATCCCGGTCCCTGATCTGAAGAACAAACAGCTCCCTCCATGTATGTTTTGAACGTGCGTTAGGAAGTTTCACTGTATACATGGTAGTGGTGATGTACGTTGCTGTGCCAAATGTGGTACGAAACACATCAGCCTAGATTTCGCAGTGAAAGTAACTAATGACAGCTGCTCCCAGGCCATTGCTACAATTTTAAGGTAAATAAAGGGGTCTGCGGAGCAGATGAAAGTTAAGTGTATGTTTCTTTGGTTCCATGCCAGATTCCTTTCTATACTGCACGAGAACACAAATAGCTCAAAGCACTTCAAAAGAAAATGGTTAGATTTTACATTCAGTAAAAAAACGTACTAACTAATTGCAAGTCATTTGTACCCTTGAAGCATCATCTCAGTGACTGTGTGCACCTTGTACCTACCTGCGTAGATAGTTCGTACAAATGTATCTGGGGATTTAATTTCAGTGATGTCAGAGATGGCGGCAACATCAAGTTTAGCAGCTATTCTAGGTATAAGATTCTGCAAAACAAATGGAAAGTTGAAAATAAACTTTCCGAATTAAGTACAATAATCAACAGTGGGTTTTTTTTAAAGTCAAATGAAATTTATTTGGTTACATTTTTTATTACAGGGACATACAAGCACAACAACTGCTGGTGGGAAAACAACATGTCTCAACCTAGTTTATTTTTTGGGATGTAGGCGTCAATGCAAAGACCAGCATTTGTTGCCCATCGCCAACTGCCCTTGAACCTAATGGCTACTTAGGGTATTTCAGAGGGCAGTTAAGAGTTAACCACATTGTTGTGGGTCCGGAGTCACATGTAGGCGAGACTGAGTAAGGACAGATTTGCTTCCCAAAGGGCATTAGTGAACCAGATGGGTTTTCCTTCTATGACAATCAACGATAGTTTTGTGGTCACCATTACAGAGACTAGCTTTATACTCCAGACTTTTTATTAACTGAATTCACCCGGGTCTCCAGCCACCCCATCCTCTACCCCCTCCCCTCCTTCCTTCCTCCTTCCCCTCCTTCCTCCCTCCCGTCCATCCTCCCTCCCACCTCCTTCCTCCCTCCCCCCCTTCCCTCTCCTCATCCTCCCTCCTCTTCCCTCCCTACCTCCTCCTCCCTCACCCCCCCTCCAATCCCAAATGGAGTGTCCACCATTTCCCAACAGATTGCCCTCGCGGTAGAAGGAATCCATTATCTAATTCCACTCTATATCCCTGGACAGCGCGCAGCCCTGAATCAATAGCACTAATTAGCTGGGCATTGTTGTTAATGGGATCTTGCTGTGTGGAAAACAACTGCCATCTTAGTCCACATAACAGTACTCACAACCTTCTTTTCTCTGACATGCTGATTCTTACTGTTGAGTAGACCTTTATCAGGAAGCTATTAACAAATTATTTTTCTTTGTAATGTGTGGTCTTTGAAGCAAAATGTTGCCGTTGTGTTTACTGAGTCACAAAATACACACACATCCATCTTTGTTTCCATTTACTAAATTCTCAATACATTGTACTTTCATTTTGTTCTTGATGTCCACACCTGTTTTGTATTCTTAAAAAATATGCAATTTCAGTTTACTCTCCGCTTCCTTTGCGGAACATTAGAAGTGTTACGTTGGAAACCGGAGCACAAAGTAATTTTCAGGTGGGAAAAGGGCAGTTAATTAGGATATTGCTGGGAAACACAGAAAATGATGGAATACGTCGAGGGAGAAGGGCAGAACTAATTCAATAAAATACAACTTATGAAATATAATGAACTGTGTAATGCACTGTAACTCAATTGGGATGCCATTAAGCCAGTGAGTTGACAGCTCCAAGACAAGATGAAGTATTGCAGGAAAACGCTACAGGAAGTGTTATAGCAATTCAAGTGGCTCGGTTAAAGAACTAGAGGGCCTGATCAACCATGTGCAACATAAAATTTCTCCCTATATGAGCGAGAGTGCCTTTTTCTTTTCCGCAAGCATCTGTCAGATCAGCGGCTAAAGTAATTGGTAGGAGGATCAGAGAGCAATTGAGAAGGTTTCTCACGCAGAGGATGGTAGGGGCCTGGAATTCATTGCTGGAAAAGGTAGTACAGAGGCAGAAACCAGAATCGCATTTAAATAAAAAATAATAATAATCTTTGTTGTCACAGGTAGGCTTACATTAACACTACAATGAAGTTACTGTGAAAAGCCCCTAGTCGCCACATTCCGCCACCTGTTCGGGTGCACCGAGGGAGAATTCAGAATGTCCAATTCACCTAACAAGCACGTCTTTCGGGACTTGTGGGAAGAAACTGGAGCATCCGGAGGAAACTCGCACAGACACGGGAGAACGAGCAGACTCGACACAGACACTGACCCAAGCCGGGAATTGAACCTGGGACCCTGGCGCTGTGAAGCCATAGTGCTAA
Source organism: Scyliorhinus torazame (assembly GCF_047496885.1). Taxonomy (NCBI): domain Eukaryota; kingdom Metazoa; phylum Chordata; class Chondrichthyes; order Carcharhiniformes; family Scyliorhinidae; genus Scyliorhinus; species Scyliorhinus torazame. The sequence continues at coordinate 10,309,325 of NC_092736.1, read as the reverse complement.
CCACTATGCTACCTTGCTGGATAGGCCATAGTGCTACAGTCCCAAGAGCTGGAGGGTGGAACAGGGATAGTTCTTTGTTGACCAGCAGATACAGATGGACCGAATGCCCGCCTTCTGTGCCATAAATGTCTGTGATTCGGTTCTATCTTGTAGAATCAGAATCTTACAGCACACAAAAGCCTTTCGGTCCATCATGTCTGTACTGGGTCTTTAGTAAAGTTATCCAATTAATGTCACTACCCTGCTCTTTCCCCAGAGCCCTCTTTACCTAACTCAGCAATGGACCCAGTCGGAACAGATTAACTTCTATTTATCCCGTGGAAAATACTTTTGTTTTCATTCAGTCCCCCATACTGATATTTCTTCTTCATAAAGATTAAAGTCACATACAAATAGGTACATATATGACAATAAGCACCAAGTGCATTGCTTCAATGTTATTAAATTAGCAAATGACAAGCAATAAGTGCCAGGACCTTTTCAATATGGAACGGGGGGAGGGGGGGGGGGGGGGGGATTCAACTAGTTAGGATAAGAAGTTGCTGAGTTAAACAGGTTACTGTAAAGTCCAATCCCCAATTTTTGCTGAATTTGTTGAATGTTAGGTTTTGCTAGTTTAGGAGTGCTGCATTTGATCTTATCACCTGACAGTTAAGATCAAAGTAAAAGGAAAAACATGCCATTGAATGGACTAAATATGCAATGGTAACAGTTTATTTGGTTTAGTTCACTCACCAAAAGAACCCATACCCCTCTAACACTCAATGCACATGCATGTGGTGGAAGAAACGGTTACTCTATAGGATAACGGATTTAAATCTCTTTGTTCAAAAATGCACAGAATTATGGAGCAATTAATCTAACGTCCTCATGGAGAAATTGCTCAGGAGTATACAAGGCCACTTTACTTAAATTATAAGGAATAGACAAACTTGGCAATCCACTGGATTCCGAAATTAAATAATGCACAGTTTAAGCCCCAAAACTGGCATGCAATGTTACAAAAACTAAACCGTCTGGTAAGTAACTCAGGTTTTTGAAAATAAATTTAGAGTAATCAATTATTCTTTTTTCCAATTAAGGGGCAGTTTAGCATGGCCAATCCACCCAACCTGCACATCTTCAGGTTATGGGGGTGAAACCCACGCAGACACAGGGAGAATGTGGAAACTCCACACGGACAGTGACCCAGAGCCGGGATCGAACCCGGGTCCTCAGCGCCATAGGCAGCAGTGCTAACCACTGCGCTGCCATGCCACCCAGTTTTTGTTTGAAAGGCAATGTTTTGTTTGATACTTTGGAAAGAGTATTTCTCCTGGCACAATTATTTCCGTGGCATTGACTTACTGGGCCAAATGGCCTGTCTGTGTAAATTCTATGTAATGTCTCGCTAACTCACCTTTCCAAAGGCAGAAGCTCCTGCACATATGTGTGTGAACTTAAATTGTTTATGTGTAGCCAGCACCAGCGGCGTCAGCTCCTCTGTCAATGATACAGAAAGTAGAACATTAAAAATACAAATCATGGGATAGAAAACCTGCATGTCAGAAAATACACTAAATTATGAGCACCATGAAGCAAAGCAAGAAATGTTCACATAGGAAATAAAATGGAGTCTAGCACATGTCTCCACATCTTAAGAAACTTTCTAGTCTTCTATTCATTTGGTTCCTCTTCTGTCTTTGCTGCTGTTGTAGAGTTTTGTCACATGCCTGCTATCTAATGCTATGGTGGATAGATTTATGACATGATAGGAAATACTTAAATGTACAGTATGTGTTATCAGGATGTTCATTTATTCTTATGCCTTCAGGTCATAGTAAGAAGTCTTACAACACCAGGTTAAAGTCCAACAGGTTTGTTTTGATGTCACATCAAAACAAACCTGTTGGACTTTAACCTGGTGTTGTAAGACTTCTTACTGTGCTCACCCCAGTCCAACGCCGGCATCTCCACTTCAGGTCATATACAGAGGATGTCTACTTACATACAGAACTGACAGAAAACTGTTCAGCCTTGGCTGCCCGAGAGCCAAGAGAAAGGTGTGCCAAATCCTCATCAGAGAGTTGCTCTAGGCTGACAATGCTGCAGTAACATTCCATGCTGAAGAATACCTGCAGCCACAAATGGACAGTCTCTCACACGCCTGGGAAGAGTTTGGCTGGACCATCAGCATCAGGAAGACAAATGTCATTGTCCAGGAAGTTGCCATGCCACCATCTATCAGCAATGACAATGTGACACTGGAGGTTGTTGATAGCTTCACATCTTGAGGCTCCACAACCATTAGTGTATTACTTGGCACTGAAATCAACACACACATTGCAAAAGTTGCAACTGTTATGTCCAAGCTGAGTGAAAGAGTATGGAACAATAGCAACCTGATCAAGAACACCAAACTGTGAGGCTACCAATCCTATGTCCTGAGTGCACAGCTCGACTGTGGTGAGACCTCGACAACACATGCTGGGCAGGAGAAAAGACTGAACAGTTTCCACCTTCACTGTCTCAGGCATATCTTCAGCATCTCTTGGCAGGACATGGGCATCAGCTGAAGTCCTGGAGCGTGTTAATTCCATCAGTATACACTCATTGCTAAACCAACAACATCTGCACTGGCTCAGCCACATTCATTAGATGAGTGACAGCCATACACCCAAACGATTTTCTGTACAGCGACTTGGCCATTAGGTCACGACCTCCTGGGTGTCCACATCTCCGCTACAAGGACACCTGAAAATAAGATGTCAAGATAGCGGACATTGTCATTGAAAACTGGGAGACAGTCTCTGTTGATTGTGACCTCAAGGCTGACTGGAAAGGTATTGAAAGAGGAAGAGCAGAAACGAAAAGCTCAGCTGGCAGAGAAGAGGGCGCAGAGAAAACAAGAGGCCAGCGAACAGTGCAGCGTCTCAGCCCACTGTCTTCCGCTGCAGACACTGCCAGGCTCAAGTGGGTTCCTGAACCACAGCAAGCCGTGCTTAACACAAGAGTTGCTCACCACAATGCCAACCATTGTCTTATGAGACAGAAAGCTGCCACCACCAGTTATGACATCCAATAATAAATTTCAGGCAGGGTCATTTAAAAGCACACACTCATTACACAGGGGCAGTACAAAAACAACTTTGCAAGAAAGCAACTGAACAAAAAGTCATTCAACACATAACATCGGGAAAAAAAGTTCTAAAACCTTCAAGCCCATTTTCAACCAGACATTTATTAAGCAATTCTTTTTTTAAAGAATTAATCTACTCAGCAATAACTGGGTTTTCTGTTTTACATATTAACCAACATGTCCGGAAACAGTGGAAACCAAATTCTCTTGTAATCTCCTTTTTCACAGTCAGTGAATTTTGTATCAGCATAGCCCAGTTGCAGTTACAATTCCAAATACTGTGTTGCTTAGTTATATAGGAGTTTGAAAGAAATTAAACTTGTTTTATTATTCATTCAAGGGATGTGTGTGTCGCTGGCTTGCCTGGAATTTAATACTCATCTCTAGTTGCCCTTCAGAAAGTGGTGGTGAGCTGCCATCTTGAACCATTTTTTAAAAAAATGTTATTGAGGTTTTCACAAAATATCAACAACAAAATGAAGAAGGAACCCAATAGAATTAAATACAGAAGAAAATAAAACAACCCCCGCGCCCCCCTCCCCCCTTTACATAAATAATAAATTAACACCCCAAATTAACACAAAGCAAACATAGCAAATATATACACCCACTCAGATCTCCCAGTGTTGCTGCTGCTGACCATTGCCTACCGTTCTGTCAGGAAGTCCAAAAACGGTTGCCACCACCTGAAGATCCCCTTTAGGCAAATTTCACCCTCTCCAATTTAATGAACCCTGCCATATCGTTGATCCAGGATTCCATGCTTGGGGATCTCACAACATTCCACTGAAGAATCCTTCGCCGGGCTACCAGGGACGCAAAGGCCAGAATACCGGGCTCTTTCGCCTCCTGCACTCCCGGCTCCCCTGCAACCCCAAATATTGCGAGCCCCCAGCCCGGTTTGACGCTGGATCCTACCACCCCCGACACCGTACCCCCCCCCCCCCCCCGAGAGCACCCTGTCCTGTGTGTGGCAGCAGCCGCGGGAATTCCACCACTTGTCGCCTGGCAAACGCCCTTACCTGTAAATACCTAAAGGTGTTCCCCGGGGTGAGCCCATACTTCTCCTCCAGCTCACCCAGGCTCACAAACTTCCCAACCACAAACAGGTCCCCCAACCTTCTTATCCCTGCCCTGTGCCACCTCGAAAACCCTCCATCCATTCTCCCTGGGACAAACCGGTGGTTCCCCCGTATTGGGGTCCACACCGAGGACCCTACTTCCCCCCCGTGCCGCCTCCACTGCCCCCTTATTTTGAGGCTAGCCGCCACTACCGGGCTCGTGGTATACCTCATTGGAGGCAGTGGCAGCGGCGTCGTTGCCAGCGCCTCCAGACTCATACCCTCACAAGACGCCGTCTCCAGCCTCTACCATGCAGCCCCCTCCCCCTCCATCACCCACTTGCGCACCATCGCCACATAGGCGGCCCAGTAGTACCCACAGAGGTTGGGCAGTGCCAGCTCCCCCCCATCCCTACTCCGCTCCAGGAACACCCTTCTCAACCTCGGAGTCCCTCGCGGCCACACAAGCCCCGTTATGCTCCTGTTGACCCGCCTGAAGAAGGCCTTCGGGATAAGAATGGGGAGGCACTGGAACAGAAACAAAAACCTTGGGAGCACCGTCATATTAACTGACTGCACCCTACCCGCCAGGGACAGCGGCAACGCGTCCCACCTCATGAACTCCTCGTCCATTTGCTCCACTAGCCTCGTGAAATTAAGTCTATATGCAGGGCCTCCCAGCTCCTGGTCACCTGGACCCCCAAATACCTGAAGCTCCTCTCCGCCCTTTTTAGTGGGAGCTCGCCAATCCCCCTCTCTCCTGGTCCCCTGGGTGAACCACGAACAACTCGCTCTTCCCCATGTTGAGCTTGTACCCTGAGAAATCCCTGAACTCCCTGAGGATCCTCATTACCTCTGGCATTCCCTCCACCGGGTCCGCCACATATAGCAGCAAGTCATCCGCATAGAGCGACACCCTATGCTCCTCCCCACCCCGCACCAACCCCCTCCAGTTCCTCGACTCTATCAGTGCCATAGACAGGGGTTCAATCGCCAGTGCGAAGAGCAGGGGGGACAGGGGACACCCCTGCCTCGTCCCACGATGCAACCAAAAGTACTCAGGCCTCCTCTTGTTCGTGGCCACACTCGCCATTGGGACTTCGTACAACAGCCTAATCCACCTGACAAACCCCTCCCCGAACCCGAATCTCTTCAGCACCTCCCACAAGTACCCCCACTCTACCCTATCGAAGGCCTTCTCAGCGTCCATCGCCACCACTATCCTGCCTCCCCCTCCCTCGCCGGCATCATAATAACGTTCAGGAGCCTCCGCACATTCGCGTTCAACTGCCTCCCCTTCTGGAACCCAGTCTGGTCTTCGTGGATCACCTGCGGCACACAATCCTCAATCCTCGTGGCTAAGACCTTCGCCAGCACCTTGGCATCTACGTTTAACAACGAAATCGACCTGTAAGAACCACACTGCAGGGGATCCTTGTCTCGTTTCAGGATCAAGGAGATCAGTGCCCAGGACGTCGTCGGGGGCAAAGCCCCCCCCTCCCTTGCCTCATTGAAGGTCCTAACTAGCAACGGGCCCAACAGGTCCACATATTTTTTGTAGAATTCGACCGAGAAACCATCCGGCCCCGGTGCCTTCCCCGCCTGCATGCTCCCTATCCCTTTGGCCAGCTCCTCCAGCCCAATCAGGGCCCCCAATCCTGCCACCAGTCTCTCCGCCACCTTCGGAAACCTCAATTGGTCCAGAAAATGGCCCATCCCTCCCTCCTCCAGGGGGGGCTCGGACCGATACAGTTCCTCATAAAAGTCCCTGAAGACCCCATTGATGCCAACCCCACTCAGCACCACACTCCCTCCTCTATCCTTAACTCCCCCGATCTCCCTAGCTGCGTCCCGCTTCCGAAGCTGATGCGCCAGCATCCGGCTTGCCTTTTCCCCATACTCATAAATCGCCCCCTGGGCCTTCCTCCACTGCACCTCCGCCTTCCTGGTGGTCAACAGGTCGAATTCAGCCTGGAGGCTACGCCTCTCCCTCAACAGTCCCTCCTCAGGCACCTCCGCATACCTCCTGCCTACCCTCACCATCTCCCTCACCAGCCTCTCCCTCTGCTCTCTCCTCTCCTTGTGGGCCCTAATGGAGATCAGCTCTCCCCTAACCACCGCCTTCAGCGCCTCCCATACCATCCCCACTCAGACCTCCCCGTTATCATTGGCCTCCAGGTAACTCTCTATGCTTCCTCGGACCTGCTCATTCACCTCCTCGTCTGCCAACAGCCCCACCTCCAAGCGCCACAACGGCCGCTGGTCCCTCTCCTCCCCCAGCTCTAGGTCTACCCAATGCGGTGCATGATCCAAAATGGCTATCGCCGAGTACTCGGTATCCTCTACTCTCGCTATCAGCGCCCTACTCATAATAAAAAAGTCGATCCGGGAATAAGCCTTATGAACATGCGAGAAGAATGAAAATTCCCCGGCCTTGCAAATCTCCAAGGGTCCACCCCTCCCATCTTGTCCATAAACACCCTCAGCACTTTAGCCGCCGCCGGCTTCCTACCCGTCCTAGACCTGGAGCGTTAAAGTACCCCCCCCATTATCAGGCCCCCACTTCCAAGTCCGGGATCCGACCCAACATGCGCCGCATGAAACCCGCGTTGTCCCAGTTCGGGGCATACACATTGACCAGCACCACCCTCTCCCCTTGCAGCTTACCACTTACCATTACGTGCCTGCTGCCATTGTCTGCCACAATGCTCGATGCCTCGAACGACACCCTCTTTCCCACCAAGATCGCCACCCCCCGATTTTCGGCATCCAGCCCCGAATGAAACACCTGACCTACCCCCACCCCTTCCTCAATCTTACCTGGTCTGCCACCTTCAGGTGTGTCTCCTGGAGCATGACCACATCCGCCTTCAGCCCCTTCAGGTGCGCGAACACCCGGGCCCGCTTGACCGGCCCGTTCAGTCCCCTTACATTCCAGGTTATCAGCCGGATCAGTGGGCTACCCGCCCCCCCCCTCCCCGGCCAGCTACGCGCCCGCACCCCACGCCCGGCCCGTTCCCCACGGCGGCAGACCCCCGTGCCAACCCCCTCTACTCGCTCCAGCTCCCCCTTGACCATACCAGCAGCAACCCGGTTCCACCCCCCCCGCCAAAAGCTAGGACACCTCCTAGCTGCTTTGCTCCCCCCATTGCACTGCCGCAAGTCAGCTGACTCCTGCTGACCCCGGCCACTCCCGCCTCCTTCGACTCCTCCCATTGTGGGACATACGCTCCTCCTCCATTACCCATCAGCAGGCTCTCCGCCTCCCCCTTCCATCCCAAGCGCAGGAAACAACCCTCTCTTCCCCGCCCCAGCCCCTCCAGCCTTCACCACGGGAAAAGCCCGCGCTTTCCACCTGCCCAGCCCCGCCACCTCTGACGCAGCTCCTTATACAGGCCCAGTACCCTCACCCCCGACCCGGGCCTCACCCTCCCCCGCGGGGCACCACCCCCCCTACCAGCCATCCACCCCTACTCCATTTACTTCCCCCCCCTCCAAGAGCCCACCCGACAGACCCAACCAAAACAGTGCCCAACCCACCCTAACCACCCACACAAAACCAAAAAGAAACAAGAGCAAAGAACCCCCCCTCAAAATGTAACACACCAACAGCAATCCCAGACCACCCATCCCAGTTTGTGTCCAACTTCGTGGCCTGAACAAAGGCCCACGCCTCCTCCGGTGACTCAAAATAATGGTGCCGGTCCTTGTAGGTAACCCACAGTCGCGCCGGCTGCAGCATGCCAAACTTCACCCCCTTCCTGTGCAGCACCGCCTTCGCCCGGTTGTACCCGGCCCTGTTCTTCGCCACCTCCGCACTCCAGTCCTGATATATTCGAACCTCCGCGTTCTCCCACCTGTTGCTCCTCTCTTTCTTGGCCCACCTGAGCACGCACTCCCGATCAGCGAACTGATGAAACCGCACCAGCACCGCCCGCGACAGCTCGTTAGCCTTGGGCCTCCTCGCCAGCACTCTATGGGCCCCTTCCAGCTCCAGGGGCCCCTGGAAGGACCCCGCTCCCATCAGCGAGTTTAACATGGTGACCACATAGGCCCCCATATCCGACCCCTCCAGCCCCTCCTGGAGGCCCAGGATCCGCAAATTCTTCTGCCTCGACCGATTCTCCATCTCCTCGAACCGCTCCAGCCATTTCTTGTGGAGCGCCTCGTGCGCCTCCATCTTTACCGCAAGGCCTAAGATCTCGTCCTCGTTGTCGGAGATCTTTTGTCGGACCTCGCGGACCACCCCCTGGGCCGTCTGGGTCTCCAGCAGCTTGTCGATAGAAGCCTTCATTGGCTCCAGCAGGTCCGCTTTGATCTCCCTGAAGCAGCGCTGGATAGCCTCCTGCTGCTCCTGCACCCACTGCATCCATGCTGCCTGGTCCCTGCCCGCCGCCATCTTGCACGTCTTCCCTCGCACTTTCTTCGGGTTCACCACCACTTTTTTAGTCGCCCCGCTCCTGGTCCAAGCCATACACTGTCGGGGGAATATTGCAATCTTCTTCTCACACCGGGAAATGTCGGAAAAATGCTGTTGGGGGCCCTGAAAAGAGCCGAAAAGTCCGTTCCAAGCGGGAGTTGCCGAACGTGCGACTTAGCTCTGCATAGCCGCAACCAGAAGTCGTCTTCTTGAACCATTGCCCTACAAACCTCCTTTCTCCAGTAAATAAAAAAGTTCATCTTTGCGACTACTTCCTTGTAACTTACAGCCTTACAACATTAAACACCAGTACTTCTGAAAAGGTTGTACAAGATCATCCATTGCACAATGTACTCTAAACATATTCCACATGGGGAATGTTGAGGGAGTGCAACAATTTTGTTTTAAGTATCTTGCCAAAGAGAAAATGGTCACATATCCATCTTACTCTCGTTACACTTTAATGTAGAGCGAATGACCTGTCCCCAGATTTCCGAGTTGCAGTAGGTAAAGTTCATTAGTACCCAGCCCATTTCTTTCTTTTTTTAAAATTTAGAGGACCCAATTATTTTTATTTTCCCAATTAAGGGGCAATTTAACGTGGCCGATCCACCTACCCTGCACATCTTTTTGGGTTGTGTGGGTGGAACCATCGCAGACATGGGGAAAATGTGCAAGCTCCACACGGACAGTGACCCGGGGCCTCGGTGCCGTGAGGCAGCAGTGCTACCCACTGCGCCACGCTGACCCAACCCATTTTTAAAAATAAAATCAAACGCAAACGTAGTATCACACAAGTAAAATACCGTGGATGCTGGAAATCTGAAACAAAACCAGAAAATACTGCAAATACCCAGCAGATCCAGCAGCATCTGCATTAAGAGAAACTAACAGACTGTAGTGTCTATGCCCACCTGCTAGAAAACCTTTGAACGTGTCATTCTCGGCCACTAGAATCTTCTTCACACCCTGCACTTTGCTGACCTCTTCCACTACCTGTAACAAAGAAGCAAATGTCAGCTTTGAAACAAGAGGCCCAGAGAAACAAGGCAAATTGCCAAGAGAAGTATGCAAACAATCCCTGGGCCGTATTTTAGAGCACAGCTGTGTTATATAGACGACCATCATCCCTGTACCAAAAAAAGGCCAAGCAGCGTGCCTTAATGACTATCGTCCAGTGGTTCTGACATCCAACATCATAAAAGGTTAGTCATGGCATGAATCAACTCCAGCCTCCCAGATTGCCTTCATCCACTACAGTTCGCCTACCACTGCAACAGGTCCACAGCAGACGCCATCTCCATGGCCCTGCACTCTACCCTGGCACACCTAGATAACACTAGTGGGGCTGGTTTAGCACAGGGCTAAAGAGCTGGCTTTTAAAGCAGACCAAGGCAGGCCAGCAGCACGGTTCAATTCCCGTACCAGCCTCCCCGAACAGGCGCCAGAATGTGGCGACTAGGGGCTTTTCACAGTAACTTCATTTGAAGCCTATTTGTGACAATAAGCGATTTTCATTTCATTTCATTTTCATAACAAAGACACCTATGTCAGACTCCTATTTATCGACTACAGCTCAGCCTTCAACACTATTATTCCTACAAAACTCATTTCCAAACTCCGTGGCCTTGGCCTTGGCTCCTCCCTCTGCGACTGGATCCTGAACTTTCTGACCCACAGGCCACAATCAGTAAGGATAGGCAACAACACCTCCTCCACCATTATCCTCAACACTGGTGCCCCATAAGGCTGTGTCCTTAGCCCCCAACTATACTCCTTATACACCTATGACTGTGTGGACAAATTCCCCTCCAACTTGATTTTCAAATTTGCTGATGACACCACAGTAATGGGTCGGATTTCAAACAATGACGAGACAGAGTACAGGAATGAGATAGAGAATCTGGTGAACTGGTGCGACGACAATAATCTCTCCCTCAAAGTCAACAAAACTAAGGAGATTGTCATCGACTTCAGGAAGCGTAGTGGAGAACATGCCCCTGTCTACACCAATGGGAACAAAGTAGAAAGGGTCGAGAGCTTCAAGTTTTTAGGTGTCCAGATCACCAACAACCTGTCCTGGTCCCCCCATGCCGACACTATAGTTAAGAAAGCCCACCAATGACTCTACTTTCTCAGAAGACTAAGGAAATTTGGCATGTCACCTACGACTCTTACCAACTTCTACAGATGCACCATAGAAAGCATTCTTTCTGGTTGTATCAAAGCCTGGTATGGATCCTTCTCTGCCCAAGACTGCAGGAAATTACAAAAGGCCGTGAATGTAGCCCAATCCATCCCGCAAACCAGCCTCCCATCCATTGACTCTGTCTACAATTCCCGCTGCCTCGGAAAGGCAGCCAGCATAATTAAGGACCCCACGCACTCCGGACATACTCTCTTCCACCTTCTTCAGTCAGGAAAAAGATACCAAAGTCTGAGGTCACGTACCAACCGACTCAAGAACAGCTTCTTCCCTACTGCCATCAGACTTTTGAATGGACCTGCCTCGTATTAAGTTGATCTTTTCTCTACACCTTGCTATAACTGTAACATTATATTCTGCACTCTCTCCTTCCTTCCCTATGTACGGTATGCATTGTTTGTACAGCATGCAAGAAACAATACTTTTCACTGTATACTAATACATGCGACAATAATAAATCAAATCAAATAAATACTGTCTCTCTCTCTCTTGCCAGTCCCAAAAACCTATCATTTTGACCATGCGCTTTGTCACCTGTCCCAGTATCTCCTTCTTTGGCTCAGTGTCATTGTTTTGGGACTGCACTCCCGTGAAGCACCTTGGGACATTTTATTACATCAAGTATGCTGCATAAATGCAAGTTGTTCTTGCAGTCAGTAATGTCTCCGAGATAATAGTTAATAATACCAATGGTGATTCTAATGTTCACGAGCCTTTGAAAGATCCGGTCTTACCTTGCCACAATTTGTGCCGGCAACCAAGCAGCAAACATCTCCGCCCAGCTTTTTTGCTGCTGTGATGGCATTGAGGGTGATGGGAGTCAGCTTTTCGTTATTGTGCTCTGCGAGTACAAGGGTGCTCTGAAATCGCCGCAGGTAGCAGATCTGGAACCGAAGAAAAGAATCTTACAAACTCTTAGCGGAATGGAAGGAGGCCACTTGGACCCATGAGGCTATTTACCAATCAATAAGATCATGACAGATCTGTGAGCTAACTCTATACATCCACCGTTGCCTGATATCCCTTAATACCTTTGGTTAACAAAAATCTATCACTCTGAAACGTAGAACTAATCAATGTAATTATCAATTGTCATTTGTGGAAAAGAGCTCCAAACCTCTGCCATTCTTAGAAAGGTTTCCCAACTTCACTGCTGAAATATCTGATTCTAGGGCAGCATGGTAGCTCAGTGGTAGCACTGCAGTCTCACAGCGCCGAGGTCCCAGGTTCGATCCCGGCCCCGGGTCACTGTCTGTGTGGAGTTTGCACATTCTCCCCGTGTTTGCGTGGTTTTCGCCCCCACAACCCAAAGATGTACAAGGTAGGTGGATTGAACACGCTAAATTGTCCCTTAAATTGGAAAAAATGAATTGGGTACTCTAAATTTTTTTTTTTTTTTAAAAAGAATATCTGATTCTAGCAACAAATGAACTTAACTAGTTTCTCTCAAACTATGCTATCTGAGCACAGAGACAAGGCTAGTCGCCTGCTGGTTCATCAGCTGAGAAAGCAGGCAGCCATGAGGGAAATAGCGCAGATCAGAGAACTTAGTAGCTGAGCTGGGCAAGGTCAACAACGCGTTTGAGACCTTCTACCCGGGTCTGTACACCTCGGAGCCCCCAGCAGGGGACTCGGGGATGAAGCAGTTCCTTGATGGACTGGCCATGCCAGTTGTGGGGGGAGGACAGGAAACGAGGCCTGGAAGCACCACTAGAACTGGGAGAGGTCATGGAGAGTATTAGCTCCATGCAGGCGGGGAAGGCGCCGGGACCAGACGGTTTCCTGACGGACCTCTACAAAAGATTTGCAACAGCCCCGCACCTGCGGGAGATGTTAACAGACTCGCTGGCGAGGGGCACACTGTCGCCTATGCTAGCACAAGCCTCAATCTCGCTGATGCCTAAAAAAGACAAAGACCCAAATGAATGCAGTTCCTACAGCCCCATCTTGCTGCTAAACGTAGACGCAAAAATACTGGCCAAGATCCTAGCCAAAAGGCTGGAGGACTGCGAACCAGAGCTAGTTGCAGAAGATGAAACCGACTTTGTCAAGGGTAGACAGCTAACATCGAACATCAGACGCATGGATAGAGTGGATAGCCAGAGACTTTTCCCCAGGGTGGAAATGGCTGTCACGAGGGGACATAATTTTAAGGTGATTGGAGGAAGGTATAGGGGAGATGTCAGGGGTAGGTTCTTTACACAGAGAGTGGTGGGTGTGTGGAATGCACTTCCAGCGGAGGTGGTGGAGTCAGAGTCATTCGGGACATTTTATTTTTAATATACATTTATTTATTTTTTTAAATTCTTTAAATTTAGAGTGCCCAATTATTTTTTCCCCAATTAAGGGGCAATTTAGCGTGGCCAATCCACCTAACCTGAACATCTTTGGGTTGTGGGGTGAAACCCATGCAGACATGGGGAGAATGAGCAAACTCCACACGGACATTGACCCAGGGCTGGGATTCGAACCCAGGTCCTCAGTGCCGCAGTCCCAGTGCTATCCACTGCGCCACATGCCGCCCTATTAGGGACATTTAAGCGACTCTTAGGCAGGCACATGGACAGCAGTAAATTGAAGAGGTGTAGGTTAGGTTGATCTTAGATTAGGATAAATGGTCGACACAACATCGTGGGTTGAAGGGCCTGTACTGTGCTGTACTGTTCCATGTGGGCAGAGGGGGCGGGGTTGCCTTGTTAATTAGGAATGAAATTAAATCAATAGCACTAAACGACATAGGGTCAGATGATGTGGAGTCTGTGTGGGTAGAGTTGAGGAACCACAAAGGCAAAAAAAACATAATGGGAGGTATGTACAGGCCTCCTAACAGTGGTCAGGACCAGGGGCACAAAATGCACCACGAAATAGAAAGTGCATGTCAGAAAGGCAAGGTCACAGTGATCATGGGGGACTTCAATATGCAGGTGGACTGGGTAAATAATGCTGCCAGTGGACCCAAGGAAAGGGAATTCATTGAATGTTTACAGGAGGGCTTTTTGGAACAGCTTGTGATGGAGCCCACGAGGGAACAGGCCATTCTGGACTTTAGTGTTATGTAATGAGCCAGACCTGATTAAAGATCTTAAAGTAAGGGAGCACTTAGGAGGCAGTGATCATAATATGGTAGAATTCAATCTCCAATTTGAAAGAAAGAAGGTAGAATCAGATGTAAAGGTGTTACAGTTAAATAAAGGTAACCACAGGGGCATGAGGGAGGAACTGACGAAAATCGACTGGGAGCAGAGTCTAGTGGGAAAGACAGTCGAACAGCAATGGCAGGAGTTTCTGGTAGTAATTGAGGACACAGTACAGAGGTTCATCCCAAAGAAAAGGTTATCAGAGGGGGGATTAGGCAGCCATGGCTGACAAAGGAAGTTAGGGAATGCATCAAAGCAAAAGAGAAAGCCTATAATGTGGCAAAGAGTAGTGGGAAGTTAGAAGATTGGGAAGGCTACAAAAACAGAGGATAACAAAGAGAGAAATAAGGAAAGAGAGGATCAATTATGAAGGTAGGCTAGCCAGTAACATTAGGAATGATAGTAAAAGTTTCTTTAAATACATTAAAAACAAACGGGAGGCAAAAGTAGACATTGGGCCGCTCCAAAGTGACGCTGGTAATCTAGTGATGGGAGACAAGGAAATAGCTGAGGAACTAAATAAGTACTTTGCGTCAGTCTCCACAGTAGAAGACATGAGTAATACCCCAACAATTCAGGAGAGTCAGGGGGCAGAGTTGAATATGGTAGCCATCACAAAGGAGAAAGTGCTAGAGAAACTAAGAGGTCTAAAAATTGATAAATCTCCGGGCCCAGATGGGCTACATCCTAGAGTTCTAAAGGAGATAGCTGAAGAAATAGTGGAGGCGTTAGTTATGATCTTTCAAAAGTCACTGGAGTCAGGGAAAGTCCCAGAGGATTGGAAAATCGCTGTTGTAACCCCCCTGTTCAAGAAGGGAACAAGGAAAAAGATGGAAAATTATAGGCCAATTAGCCTAACCTCGGTTGTTGGCAAGATTCTAGAATCCATTGTTAAGGATGAGATTTCTAAATTCTTGGAAGTGCAGGGTTGGATTGGGACAAGTCAGCATGGATTTAGTAAGGGGAGGTCGTGCCTGACAAACCTGTTAGAGTTCTTTGAAGAGATAACAAATAGGTTAGACCAAGGAGAGCCAATGGATGTTATCTATCTTGACTTCCAAAAGGCCTTTGATAAGGTGCCTCACGGGAGACTGCTGAGTAAAATAAGGGTCCATGGTATTCGAGGCAAGATACTAACATGGATTGACGATTGGCTGTCAGGCAGAAGGCAGAGAGTTGGGATAAAAGGTTCTTTTTCGGAATGGTAACCGGTGACGAGTGGTGTCCCGCAGGGTTCAGTGTTGGGGCCACAGCTGTTCTCTTTATATATTAACGATCTAGATGGCGGGACTGGGGGCATTCTGGCTAAGTTTGCCGATGATACAAATATAGGTAGAGGGGCAGGTAGTATGGAGGAGGTGGGGAGGCTGCAGAAAGATTTAGACAGTTTAGGAGAGTGGTCCAAGAAATGGCTGATGAAATTCAACGTGGGCAAGTGCGAGGTCTTGCACTTTGGAAAAAAGAATAGAGGCATGGACTATTTTCTAAACGGTGACAAAATTCATAATGCTGAAGTGCAAAGGGACTTGGGAGTCCTAGTCCAGGATTCTCTACAGGCAAACTTGCAGGTTGAGTCCGTAATTAAGAAAGCAAATGCAATGTTGTCATTTATCTCAAGAGGCTTGGAATATAAAAGCAGGGATGTACTTCTGAAGCTTTATAAAGCACTAGTTAGGCCCCATTTAGAATACTGTGAGCAATTTTGGGCCCCACACCTCAGGAAGGACAGACTGGCACTGGAGCGTGTCTAGCGGAGAGTCACACGGATGATCCCAGGAATGGTAGGCCTAACATACGATGAACGTCTGAGGATCCTCTGATTATATTCATTGGAGTTTAGGAGGTTGAGGGGAGATCTAATAGAAACTTACAAGATAATGAATGGCTTAGATAGGGTGGACGTAGGGAAGTTGTTTCCATTAGCAGGGGAGACTAGCACCCGGGGGCACAGCCTTAGAATAAAAGTGAGTCACTTTAGAACAGAGATGAGGAGAAATTTCTTCAGCCAGAGTGTGGTGGGTCTGTGGAATTCATTGCCACAGAGGGCGGTGGAGGCCGGGACGTTGAGTGTCTTTGAGACAGAAGTTGATAAATTCTTGATTTCTCGAGAAATTAAGGGCTATGGGGAGAGATCGGGTAAATGGAGTTGAAATCAGCCATGATTGAATGGTGGCCTGGACTCGATGGGCCGAATGGCCTTACTTCCGCTCCTATGTCTTATGGTCTTATGTTCTCCCCGTGTCTGCGTGGGCTTTCTCCGGGTGCTCCGGTTTCCTCCTATAAGTCCCAAAAGACGCGCTATTATGTAATTTGGATATTCTGAATTCTCCCTCTGTGTACCCGAACAGGCGCCGGAATGTGGCAACTGGGGGATTTTCACAGTAACTTCCTTGCAGTGTTAATGTAAGCCTACTTGTGACAATAAAGATTATTAAAAAATTAAAAGGACCTGCAGAGATGGACACACTCCCACTCTCCCTGGCGGGGAGGGTGCAGACAATCAAAATGAACGTACTGCCCAGTTCCTCTTCCTGTTTAGATCCATCCCGATCTAAATGGGGGGGGAAGGGGGTCATATGCAACAACAACCTGAGCCAAAGGGAAGAAAAGCAAAGGGAGGACAACCGGTGGAAAGCGAAACGCAGGGGACCACAATTGCCACTACAAACACTGTACTTCTTATTTTCTCCTTTTAACTCCCACTGTTTGTTCATATTTATATTTGTTTTGTATAGCAAAAACGCAATAAAAATCATATTTTAAAAAACTATGCTATCTGTTCTCCTTAATCTCCTGGACCAAATTAAAGTTGCAAGTGAAAAACAATGCAATTCGTGATATTATAATACTTCAGAAAGCCAATATTTAAGCTTTGAACTGCCACTTGGTTTTATAATATTGGCGCCAATACACAATGGCAAAAATACAGGGAATTGAGTTAATACAGTTTATTGTTAAATTATATTTCCGTGTGACATTTAGTCACCTCAAGCTGTTTCCAAGTGTAACCATGCTAGCTTTCGGTAGCTGAAAGGGGCTGTTTAGCACAAGGCTATATCGCTGGCTTTGAAAGCAGACCAAGGCAGGCCAGCAGCACGGTTCAATTCCCGTAACAGCCTCCCCGAACAGGCGCCGGAATGTGGCGACTAGGGGCTTTACACAGTAACTTCATTTGAAGCCCACTTGTGACAATAAGCGATTTTCACTTCATTTCATTTCAAAGTGCTCTCTCCAAACACAAGCAAGATTTGAAGAGCGGAAACCTACTGTTGGGTTGTTTGCCCAATGAAACTTCATATACTTCCCCACCTTTTACACTTTCTCAAAATAGTGGCCGTGGAATAATTCCACCTGAAAGAACAGACAAGACCTCGGCCCAACATCTCATCCCGGAATACGAACAGCCCAAGGTCAGTATTGGAGCAAACACGAGCTCTCACTGTCAACATCAGGTTTCAGTGTTGTTGAGGTAGCTGATGTCACTGCCAACACCAAGTCTCAGTGCTGTTGATCCACAAGGACATTCAGGCTAAATGATTAATGACTGCGGCATCATTACTGCCGACTTGTGAAATAACCAGCAAGTTAACTACTGGAACATTTTCTGATAATTGGCTGATGTATCTTCCTTTCAATTTCAAACAATTATGCACAATTGGGCCACCAAAGCATGGCACTCAGACTAATACAGATCTGTGTTGAACCCACAAATTTTCAGTTAAAAACGACTTGACCAACATGGTATTAAACCACATGTCAGAAAGGCTTCCACTGAACTCTTCTGAAACAGCAGTAAAGCAATTTCAGTTAACCTCGGCACCCCATGTTAGGACAACGGTAAACTTCCTTGTGCTGCTGCTGGCAATTAACTTCTGGGTAGTGCATCTATATAAGCAGGCGTTAGGAATGAGGGGGAGTAGGTTTAGCAGTGATGCCTCGTGTTTGAAGAGACAATAGACACTCATTATTTTGACAAGAGATGTCTATTATGGTGAGCACCACAGAGTAAATGCCAGATCTTGAACATCCTTCCACACGTTGGAAAATCCAAATGTTTGGGCTGTAGCATGCTACCTGGGAGTTGGGACAGCTCACAAAGCTGTTCACTACGAATCACAGATCATGTTTGTAGAAAGCTGCTCTTTGTCACATCCTACAAGTCCCATACTGACATCTATAGAATGACTCCCAGTGTGGATCATCGCATGAAGAGTGGGAACCAATTAGAGGTACATTATTACCTCGAGCTTCTCTCCTGCAGTCCATGACAGTGGTTGATATTCTCAAAACGCATTACAAATAATGTTAGGTATCATGAAGGTTTTTTTGGGATAAATTTAGAATAACCAATTATTTTTTTCCAATTAAGGGGTAATTTAGTGAGGCCAGTTCACCTAGCCTGCACATCTTTGGGTTTTGGAGGGGGGGGCGAAACCCGCACAGACGCAGGGAGGATGTGCTAACCCCACACGGACAGTGACCCAGGACCGGGATAGAACCTGGGTCCTCAGCGCCGTGAGGCAGCAGTGCTGCACCTCTGAGTCGACCGCAGGTACCATAAAGTTTAATGAGCAGCAGCAGATGAAGCAGATCAGGAGACTGACTGGTTTTGTTAGAAAAGAGATTAAGAGGTCACATGAAAAGCTCATGCAGCTTGAATGAAAAAAGGACAACTTCCAGCAATTATGGTATCTAGCACGAGGTTCCACAAGATTAAACGCAAAACGTTTTGAGCACAGAGCATTGCAGAGCTGTGGAATGCGGAATGACCGAAGCTGACCATGTTGGCACTACAAAAGCGATCAGAAAGGTTGTGGAAAGCAAAGGGATTTGGGAACTTAGTGGAAACGTGGGATTACTGCTTGCAGTTTGGAGGACCAACCTGCTTCCATATTATTATGCTTTCTGTGATTCAGGTCGTTGGTGAAGGGCCCAAATATATGAGGATTATAATGGAGTACCAAGAGGTAAATTGCAATTATCTATATGTTTAACATTCCGTGGAAAAGGTGTGGTAATTGATCAAGGATAGAATGAAGCATTAACCTACTTTTTTTTTTTAAATGTCGTCGGATATGTGTTTTCCTGGCAAATCACTTCAGATGCCCAAGAGTCAACCACAGGACATGGAACTGGAGTCACGCGGAAATCAGAACAGACAGGTTCTTATATTTGGCAAATGTAAGTGAACAAGTTGGGGTTTTGGATAAAAGCAACTTACTGCGGATGCTGGAATCTGAAACGAAAGAGAAAATGCTGGAAAATCTCAGCATGTCTGGCAGCATCTGTAGGGAGAGAAAGGAGCTAATGTTTCGAGTCCGACGACTCTTTCTCATAGCTTTGCCAAAGAGTCATCGGACTAGAAATGTTAGCTCTTTTCTCTCCCTACAGATGCTGCCAGACAAGTTGGGGTTATGTTTGGGGTGGGTAGGAATCCAGCAGTTTTCAAGCTTGTGTTTACTGGTCTTACCCCCGCAAACAATCAGATTCCTTCAATCATTTTCACAACTTGGCACATCAGGATTTTAACATCGTGGGTTGCTACAACCAGAGTGCTACCGTGTTCACAATATGCAGACAAAAAACTCAATCAGGTCACTCATAGTTGCAATGATGCTTATGAAAGTGAAAAGTCATAACCTCTGCACACCTGCCCGCGTAACCCCAGCTTCATTCAGGTCAATAGGTTTGCAATTACGTCATTTGTTTTTCGTCTAACTGGTCTGACCTTGGGAATATTGACAGGATTCCTCACCACTCGTCACCAGGCAAGCTTTTTTATTCCCTACTTGTTCTCAATCGGAATGAGGGGTGCAAGGAAAGAGGAGAAACAAAATAATCTGAGCAAGTGCCACCCTTGTGATGAAAGTTTCATAGTCCCAAAACAGACACCCACTCCCCCCACCACACACAATACAAGTATCTCCGCACCCTCCTCCCCCATTTATCAATTCTGCACTCTTTATTTAAAGAGGCATTGTCTGGAAAGGTGTGTGGAATTACATGTCTCCTTCATCATGGCATGATATCCAACTGAAAGGATCCTGGATTACAAGCACCAACTCCAACTCCATCGTTCTGAGCAGGCTGCTGCTCAATTGGATTCAAAAGGTCCCGATGGCCAATATTCTGCCAATCACCATCAAAGATTATAGTCAGTTGTTTGCTGCTTATAACATGTTCCTGTGCATAAGCAGTGCTGACATATCTGCCTCACAGCGCCAGGGTCCTGGGCGAAATTCCGGCCTCGGGTGACTGTGCGGAGTTTGCACTTCTTCCCCGTGTCTGCGTGGGTTTCCTCCCACAGTCCAAAGATGTGCAGGTCAGATGGATTGGCCATGCTAAATTGCCCTTAGTGTCCAAAAGATTAGTTGAGGTTACTGGGTTATGGGCATAGGTGGGGCGTGGATTTAGGTAGGATGATCTTTCCAGGGGTCAGTGCAGACTCGATAAGACTTAATGACCTCCTTCTGCACTGTAGGGATTCTATGATTTGCACACAATAGTGACTGCATTTCAAAAGCATTACAATGATTGCAGATCACTTTGGGTTTTGGACATCCAGGGCTGGGAATAAGGTACCATCAAAGACTCTACTGGACGTCAAGAGATCCCACAGCACAATTCGAAGAGAAAACAGGGAGTTATCTGCGGCATCTTGGCCAATGTTTATGGCATAACTGTCATAACAAAAATAGTTTTTTTTTAATTGCATAAAGAATGTGGACGTCGTTGGTTAGGCCAGCGTTTATTGCCCATCCCTAATTGCCCTTGAGAAAGTGGTGACGAGCTGCTTTCTTGAACCGCTGCAGTCCCTGTGGTGTAGATGGTAACCATGATGTGGAGATGCCGGCGTTGGACTGGGGTGAGCACAGTAAGAGGTCTTACAACACCAGGTTAAAGCCCAACAGGTTTGTTTCAAACACTAGCTTTCGGAGCACTGCTGAGGAAAGCTAGTGTTTGAAATAAACCGGTTGGACTTTAACCTGGTGTTGTGAGACTGCTTCCTGTGGTGTAGGTACACCCAGCGCGCACTCAGGGAGGAATTTCCAGGATTTTGACCCAGCGACAGTGAAGGAACGGCCGATATGTTTCCAAGTCGGGGTGGTGTGGCTCAGAGGGGAACCTGCGGGTGGGGAGGGTCGCCTGCATTGCCTATCCTCGTCCTTCAGTTCGGATGGTGGTGGAGGTCAGGAGCTTACAGCTCGAGAACGAGGTAGCGCCGCCAATGTCAGGATGCCACCTGCGGGAGCTTGCTGTGTGCAAATTGGCTGCTGTGGTTTATGCATTCAGTGAACGGGCTTCAATGGCATTTTATTGGGATTTGGGGCTTCCTGAGATTGTGAAAGGTGCTACAGAAATGCAGGTCTTTCTCTCCGATTGAATTCAGGCTGTTGAATTAATCAGCGGGTTTGGGCGCAGTGACCTTGACCCCCACCCACTGTGGGGACGGCCACACCGGAGTGAAGCCTGACCCTCCGGCCCCAACACCCAGCGGGTGCCCGCCACAGGCTGCAAGCGCGGCCCACGGAGCTGGAGCGACCGCGGCCCCGGGCCTAGCCCGGGCCCCACCAACCCGCCCCGATCTCACTCACCGCCGCTGCAATCCGCCGCCCGGCTGCGGAGCGGAACCCGAACATCTTCCAGCACCTTCCACAGGCCCGAGGTTTCGCGAGAGTTCCCCCTCCGCGCACGCCCCGCCCCCCCTCCGCGCACGCCCCGCCCCCCCTCCGCGCACGCCCCGCCCCCCCTCCGCGCACGCCCCGCCCCCCCTCCGCGCACGCCCCGCCCCCCCTCCGCGCACGCCCCCCCCCCCTCCGCGCACGCCCCCCCCCCCTCCGCGCACGCCCCCCCCCCTCCGCGCACGCCCCCCCCCCCCTCCGCGCACGCCCCGCCCCCCCTCCGCGCACGCCCCCCCCCCTCTGCGCACGCCCCCCCTCCGCGCACGCCCCGCCCCCACCCTCTGCGCCCGCCCCGCCCCCCCTCCGCGCACGCCCCGCCCCCCTCCGCGCACGCCCCGCCCCCCTCACCGCACGCCCCGCCCCCTCACCGCACGCCCCGCCCTCTGCGCACGCCCCCCCTCCGCACACGCCCCGCCCCCCCTCCCCGCACGCCCCGCCCCCTCGCCGCACGCCCCGCCCCCTCGCCGCACGCCCCGCCAGGTTCCAGTTTCCCGCCAAGGGGGACTGAGGAGATTACAGAGCTGCTGTTCATAGAATTCATAGAATTTACAGTGCAGAAGGAGGCCATTCGGCCCATCGAGTCTGCACCGGCTCTTGGAAAGAGCACCCTACCCAAGGTCAACACCTCCACCCTATCCCCATAACCCAGTAACCCCACCGAACACTAAGGGCAACTTTGGACTCTAAGGGCAATTTATCATGGCCAATCCACCTAACCTGCACATCTTTGGACTGTGGGAGGAAACCGGAGCACCCGGAGGAAACCCACGCAGACACGGGGAGGATGTGCAGACGCCGCACAGACAGTGACCCAAGCCGGAATCGAACCTGGGACCTTGGAGCCCTTCGGCCCGCTTCTCCTGACTGCCCTGCCAGCGCTTCGACCTTTCTTCTTCACTTCAGTTCTAATTGCCTTCATCGTGACATTTCTGTCCTCCCTCAGGTCGATTTTGCACCCCACGATCCGGAGATTCCGTCAGGAAGGCGTCCATCACCGCCTGGTTTGTGAAATACTCATTGGACTCGAATGTAAACTCCAGAGTGAATCTCCACGGCTCCTCACGCTCTGCCCATTTAACATTCACACCTTGCGGATGCTACAATACGGGCTCGCCGTGCTCCCGTCCCCTACCCCTGGGCACGTGCACCTTCTTGAAGACCGTTGACCAGAATTGGGGAATGCTCGCTGGCTGTTCCGTCTCCTCGTCTGATTTTTTAAAAATAATGTTTATTATTGTCACAAGTAGGCTGACATTAACACTGCAATGAAGTTACTGTGAAAAGCCCCTACTTGCCACATTGCGGCGCCTGTTCAGGTACACCAAGGGAGAATTCAGAATGTCCAAATTACCTATCAAGCACGTCTATCGGGGCTTGTGGGTGCAAACCGGAGCACCCGGAGGAAACCCACGCAGACACTGGGAGGACGAGCAGACTCCGCACAGACAGTGACCCAAACAGGGAATCAAACCCGGGTCCCTGGCGCTGTGAAACAACAGTGCGAACCACTGTGCTAACCGTGCTGCCCCTGCGCCTGGATCTGTCGCCCTCCGCCTGGATTTCGCCTGAATCCTCGTCAACCGTGCACACTCTGACATCTGGTAGGGATCTGTAGTATTCAGCCGGCTTCCGGGACACACAGTCGCTCAACTAAGTTCAGGGATTCACATGAGTGCACTCCCATGATGGACTCAATGTCCTTGTCTACAATGTGAAACAGTAACCTGTACCTCATGTCGTCCACGGAGAGCTCAGGTCCGCATGCTCCATTGTTCTTGTTCCATAGTACACAGGCAGCCCCGGCCGATCAGCCACTTTCAGCTGCGCGTTCAACTTGTGCAAAGCAGACCGACTGCGGAGGTTAGGTCCAATTTTAGTGTGAAAGGCGCATTGTAATAATGTGTTGTTTAGGAACTCCATCGATTTCCACCTGGTTTTAATGGTTCCGCAGAGTTCTTACGAGCTTCAGTCGTATTTAAAATTTTGGTTTCATCTTTCCTGTTCGGACTCTTCTGGTCCTTGGTTGCGATGAGATTGAGGAAAAATTGTTTGTCGGAATTTATCTCATCAACCACATTTACTCCTCATAATAATAATAACCTCTATTGTTATTGGATAATGGTTTCCCATCTTCTAGCTCAGGGGCAACTTGTTAGGGAGTGGCGCGGGCACACCATTTGGGTTGGGGGCAGGGGTGGTGATCCAGAGGCCCAGGCTAATGCCCTGAGGCATGGGTTCAAATCTCACCACGGCAGCTGGCGGAATTTAAATTCAGTCAATAAATCTGGAATGTAAAGTTAGTCTCAGTGATGGAGACCGGGACAATGACCACAGATTGTCGTCAAAATCCATCTTCATCACTGATGTCCTTGAGGGAAGGAAATCTGGGGCAGCACGGTGGCGCAGTGGTTAGCACTGCTGCCTACGGCACTGAGGACCCAGGTTCGATCCCGGCCACGGGTCATTGTCTGTGTGGAGTTTGCACATTCTCCCCATGTTTGCGTGGGTTTCACCCTCACAACCCAATGGTGTGTAGGTTAGGTGGATTGGCCCCGCTAAATTGCCCCTTAATTGGAAAAAAATAATTGGGTACTCTAAATTTATATTAAGAAAGAGAAGGAAATCTGCCGTCCTTACCCGGTCTGGCCTACATGTGACTCCAGATCCACTGCAATGTGGTTGACTCTTAACTGCCCTCAGGAATGGCCCCGAACACTACTCAGTTCAAGGGTACTTAGGGATGGACAAAAAATGCTAGCCAGTCCAACGATGCCCACATCCTATGAAAGAATAAATAAATTAAATTACGCATTACAATGTGCATTTTTATCCAGTACATAACTGTGAAAAATGTAGAACAATCTCAATGTGCAATCAGTAACAAGATATTCTCCTTTATTATGTAAAATAAATCTGTGATTATAGATGCAGCATTTTGATTCGTACAAATGCACACTATTCATTTTTGAAAGTTATTTGCAAGGCAGGGGGGGAATTGAAAGTTTGCCCTGGGCACCTAATACTTTTTGCACCAGCTCAGCATTGCCTGTTTCAAAGGCACATAGATGCCTTCGCTTATTAGAGAAGATACATGTTATAGCTGAAAAAATAAAGGTGCTGCCGCAGCTTTTCATCTCGCACACATCAGGACAGACAAAAGAATACTGAATTTCAAAGGGAGCAACCAGTTATATTGCATGAGAAATGGGTGCTGATTAGTTGGCATGTCAACTCTGATTTGTCTGCTCCAGGTGTTCATTTAGGCATAAATATGTGGAAATTCTTACAATCTACATTATAGACAACTCATACAAAATAGCACTACCTGATTTGTAGAACCATAGTCATCGAGTCATTTAGGGCACAGATGGAGGGCATTCCCCCCCATCAAGACCGTGACAGTTCTCTGTAGAGTGAGTCCTATTCCCCTGCTCTTCACCCATCACCTTGAAGTTTATTTCTCTCAAGTGGCTAAGAAATGTTCTCCTGAAATCATTGATTGGCTCCATTTCCACCACCCTCATGGGCAGCAAGTCCCGGGGTATTACCACTTGCTGCCTCAAAATGTTCTTCCTCACAACCCCTGAATCTATGGCCCAAAGTCTTAAATCTGTGTTCCCCAACCTTTGTACCTTTAGTTAATGAGAACAAATTTCCATCTCTACCTTATCCAAGCCAGTCATGATCCAGGATTCTTCTAATAATTTCCCCTCAATCTCCTTTTCTCCAATTAGGACAACTCCAGTTTCTCCAATTCAAATCCCGATGGAGGCCTTCCTCCATTTGGGAAGATATGATGTACGTTATTCTACCTTATTATACACTTATCATTCCTCTACAATCAACAGGCTACGGAAGCACTTACTTGCTCTAACCTGGTCACAATTTCTTGATTTATTCCATCTGCTCTTTACTATTTTCAACTTTGCTGGTGTCCTGCACTATGGCCTGGGGGTTTTCAATATAAGATTTTTTTTTTAAAAGCCACGGTCATTTTGGTTGTAAAGTTTAGCCTGTCCCCATCTATCTCATTCTGAAAAATAAAACCAGACTTACCAAATGTCATCCAATCGGAGTAGCAATCAGTCATTTTGCTCTGAAACTGTGATTTCTTTTGATGTATTTTACTCTTAGACATAAACAAAGCTCCATATGTTTAAATGGATTTGCAAATTGTGATGCTGGAGCTGATCGTAAATGTCACTCTTAACATTCCCCTGATGTTGACACCTCTGAAAAGCCCAGCTCCATATGTTTAAATTACTTTAGTATCTCCACTCTCTGCCTTTGATCGTAAATCTTACGTTCCTGATGTTGACAGTTCTACATCTATGAACATTTGTACCTAGATCATAGGTATTCATATTAGGACCTACTGATACCATGAATCTGCAAGGTTATTAGATTCTTGTCAACCTAAAGCTGGGAGGAATGTATATTAGGTTTCAGGTGCTCTGCAATTATTCACTTGCAAACACATCTTTTTTTAATAATCTTTATTCTTGTCACAAGTAGGCTTACATTAACACTGCATGATGTTACTGTGAAAATCCCCTAGTCACCACACTCCGGCACTTGTTTGGGTACACTGAGGGAGAATTCAGAATGTCCAATTCACCTAACAAGCACGTCTTTCGGGACTTGTGGGAGGACCCAGAGGAAACCCACGCAGACATGGGGAGAATGTGCAGACTCCGCACAGTCGGTGACCCAAGCAGGAATCGAACCCTCATATTGCTCTGTGGTCATTTTTAAAAATCATTGCATTCCTTTGGACAAAAACACTATTTTGGAAGGTTTTTTAAATGTTGTTCGTGGGTTGTGAGTCTTCAGCCAATTGCTCTTGGGAAGCTGTTGCTGGTGGGCTGCCTTCTTGAACCACTGCAGCCCATCTGGTGCAGGTACAGCTACAGTGCTGTTAGTGAAATAATTCTCGGATTTTGACCCAGTGACAGTGAAGGAACGGCGATATATTTCCAAGTCAGGGTGGTGCGTGGCTTGGAGGGGAACTTGCAAGTGGTGGTGTTCCCAGGCACCTGAGGTCGAAGATTTGGAAGGTGCTGTCGAAGGAGCCTTGGCAAGTTATGGGGGCCTGTGTCAATATTTGTTCTAGGAGAGTGTACGCATTTGTGGGTCATGCCTGCTTCACTATTCCAGGAGGTTGTCAGTTTTTACTGAGACCCTGAGGGTGTATTGAAGGGTCAAAAAAGTGAACTAAATCCTAGGAGTACAGATAACATTCAGGATTACTTTTCAAGAAAGACAAATGCACGCTTTTACAAATATTATCCTATCCTGCGGCCTCACTTAACATATAATTGCAACTGTAAAATTTAGTCAAGGGTGTAGTGACATAAAAACAATTCATGTCGGTATTAATAAAAGCAAATACAGATCTTTTTAAAAATGTCCTTAGACTCTCTCCGTATTTGCGTGGGTCTCACCCACACAACCTAAAGATGTGCCGGGTAGGTGGATTGGCCACGCTAAATTGTCCCTTATTTGGAAAAAAATTGGGCGCTTTAAATTTAAAAAATTATTTTTAAAAAAGGAAAGAAATGTCCTTAGACAAAGCAGAAAGTATCTAATTAACTTTAACTTCATTGTCCAGCCTGACTTATTTCCCCGGGGCTTAGCTTAAGGAGCAAAAACATCTTCTCACCCTCGCTTTTCTCAGAATTCCCGGAGCCACCTTGTGCTTCTCTCGTAACAAGTGCAGCCACACTTGCAAATGCTTTCTGGGATCATTCATCTGTATATGTACCGCAATCAGAAATATCACCAGTCAGTAGTGGCTGTCCCTGGATTTGGGTATGATGTTTACTCAGAGCCACGGGTTCCTGCCATGGTTCTTTATCTGACTGAGCAGGCCGATTGCCAACCCCATGATCTTTGGGCAGCTGGACATCCGGCGAGGCGGTGGGATCCGGAGAGCGGGATTTGCATCCTTTTCCCTCCTTCCCTGCCGTCGCTCTGCCTCACCATTAAAATGTTGAGGGGCCAATAACAAGGGGCATAGATTTAAGAGAAGGGCCAGGAAAGTAAGAGGGGATTTGAGTTAAAACATTTTCACGAAGTGGGTGGTGGGAGACTGGAGCTCATTGCCTGAAAGAGTGGTGGAGGCAGGAACCCTGGTGGAGGCGCGGTAGCACAGTGGTTAGCACAGTTGGTTCACAGCTCCAGGGGTCCCAGGTTCGATTCCTGGCTTGGGTCACTGTCTGTGCAGAGTCTGCACGTTCTCCCCGTGTCTACGTGGGTTTCCTCCGGGTGCTCCTGTTTCCTCCCACAAGTCCCCAAAGATGTGCAGGTTAGGTGGATTGGCCATGATAAATTGCCCTTAGTGTCCAAAAAAGGTTAGGTGGGGTTACTGGGTTATGGGGATTACGGGGATAGGGTGGAGGTGTGGGGCTTAAGTACGGTGCTCTTTCCAAGGGCTGGTGCAGACTCCATGGACCACATAGCCTCCTTCTGCACTGTAAATTCTATGATATGATTTAAGAAGCATTTAGATCAGCACTTGAAACTCCATGCCCTTGTGAAGTTTGCACATTCTTCCTGTGGGTCTCACCCCCACAACACAAAGATGTGTAAGGAAGGTGGATGGGCCACGCTAAATTGCCCTTAATTGGAAAGAAAATAATTGGGTATTCTAAAAAAAAATTTTAACTTGCATATAATCTATATAAAATTTCTCAGAACATCCCAACGCGCTTGAACACCGCCAGTCACTGTTCCCTTTCAAATGTAGCAAGATTTTAAATGCTTCTCATCTTAAGCCAATTGCTAAGAAGGCGTCAAGCCTGGGCACTTTGGGCCGGTGTGCCCCGGGTGAGTGTGCAAAGGGCCGCTTTCCATCATTTTCAGTTCCCTTTGACTCGGCGATCAGGCTGAAATGGTGTCGTAAATTAGAGTGGGACACTGTGCTAAACAGGAGTTCCCTTGGGTGAGAGGAAAATCGTTCCCAGCTCCGTGGTAAAAGTGCATTCGATGCCACAGTCTGGGATGTTGGAATGGGGGCTGCAGCGAATGACTTAAGTATTGAGGAACAAAGTGGGAAATGATTCTGATGCATCTGTACACAATCCGTTATTCGGTGGCAATGTTGGCTGGCGGTTTTGCTTTTTGTTGTGTGTTGACCTTGAATGAACTATTCAGCGTCTATTGGCGTTGAACTAACCTCACTTCGTGTTAATCGCTCTCTTCCCTCCCTCTCCTGCAATGTCCACTCTCCTCTTCCAGGCTGCACGCTGGTCTCAGCAAAAAACACACAGCTCGGAATGTTAAAAGTAGTTGTTTAAAAAAGATAATTTCGTTGCTTCTCTCGCCACAGAGGCTTCCCCGCCTGCTAAGAGATGCTCCAGCAGTTTATTTTAAATTAGGTGTTACTTTCCGTTAAACACAATCCAGTAGAGTTCCCTCCGCTGAAGACAAGTACTTCTTTTTAAATCATCGAATAGTTCCGGAGTTAGAAATTTAGTCTAGCGGATTTGAGCTCTATTCCAATAATTCTGGACCTATTTCTGCCCTGGCTCTGTGCGTGGTAGTTTGGAGCGTCAAGTTAGTTGGAGCTGAGAAAGACCCTTCGGTAGTTGGTCCTCTTGTGCTCATTCTATTCCACAATATGGTGTCCGTGCCTGTTTTCTGTGCCTCGGTGTCCCGCGTGTGTGTCTGTGAGTGAAACGGTGTCACTATGAGCGTGTTGCCGTGCTCTTGTGTTTGATGTGGTTTTGGCGTGACCCTATCTGTCACTTCGTGTTTCGTGTGTAGGTTCCCGGTGTGGCTTAGTGTGTGAGTGCTGTTTGTAAATGGTGTTGAGTGTGTATGTGTTTCTGTGTGAGAGACACAGCGCGTTTGTATTGCTGTGTGATTTTGCATTTGCTAGATTTACTGTGTGGGGTTTGGATGTGTTAATTTGTGTGAGTGAGAGTGTGTGTGTTACTGTGTGGGGGTTGGATGTGTAAATGTGTGAGAGAGTGTGTGTGTGTTACTGTGTGGGGTTTGGATGTGTTAATGTGTGTGAGAGAGAGTGTGTGTGTTACTGTGTGGGGTTTGGATGTGTTAATGTGTGTGAGAGAGAGTGTGTGTGTTACTGTGTGGGGTTTGGATGTGTTAATATGTGTGAGAGTGTGTGTGTGTGTGTTACTGTGTGGGGGTTGGATGTGTAAATGTGTGTGAGAGTGTGTGTGTTACTGTGTGGGATTTGGATGTGTTAATGTGTGTGAGAGAGAGTGTGTGTGTTACTGTGTGCGGTTTGGATGTGTTAATGTGTGTGAGAGAGAGTGTGTGTTACTGTGTGGGGTGTGGATGTGTTAGTGTGTGTGAGAGAGAGTGTCTGTTACTGTGTGGGGTGTGGATGTGTTAGTGTGTGTGAGAGAGAGTGTGTTACTGTGTGGGGTGTGGATGTGTTAGTGTGTGTGAGAGAGAGTGTGTGTTACTGTGTGGGGTGTGGATGTGTTAGTGTGTGTGAGAGTGTGTTACTGTGTGGGGTTTGGATGTGTTAGTGTGTGAGAGAGAGTGTTACTGTGTGGGGTGTGGGTGTGTTAGTGTGTGAGAGAGAGTGTGTGTTACTGTGTGGGGTGTGGATGTGTTAGTGTGTGTGAGAGAGAATGTAACTGGTTTTGGATGTGTCAAGTGTTTGCGTGTGAGAGAGTTTGTGTTAATGTGTTAGTGTGTGTATGAGTGTGTGTTGTGTGTGTGTTGCTGTGTGTTTGCTCTCTATTCCCAGTATGAGTTGTTGCAACTTCCGTGGACCCCAGTTGAACTTGGCTTTTAAAATAAATTCCAAATGTGAAATGTGAAACGGTGGAACTCGATACCAATTGGCGGAGATTGGAGGGAATCGGGGACACACTCGCGGTTCGTTCCTCCCAACCGCGAGGCATAGGTTAGAAAGAATCAACCAATCTCCCAGTCAGATCTGCTGATGGATAATATTCTGCAAACAAATTCAAAACTGTCGTTCAGTCTCATTTTGATGGGATATTTATAACATTGGCGCAAGGTGGCTCACAGGGAAATCTAGCTTTGAACAGCCAGGCAGTAACAATTCAATAATTAATCATGTGATAAGTATAAGAAATACCCCGTTAATGTTCACAGCCAGCAAGTAAATTGTGCGGTAACATCCCCCTGGAGATAGTAATGTTTTGGTGAGCAACATTTATTTATTATCTTTCACCCCTTCCAGATTGAAATTCAGACCCGGGTTTCCACCGTTGTTAGATTGTCTTTAATCTTTGAAGGTCCCGCACACCAGGGACTTTATATTCACCCTCAGACCGAACTCCCACTGTTCCCTGTCTTTCGACAGAATGTCAACAATGGTCAGACTCGAGGAAACTTCGTTACTTTCGCTTTTCAAAAAGTTACCAGTTGTGTTTTAACGCCGGCTGTATTCGTTGGTGGAGCCCTTTGATTCCCCCGCCCCCGGAGTCCAGCATTTTTTCACATGAAGCAGCTCCAGACCAGGCCTCCTGGACTAGTATTAATCACTTCAGGGAGGCGCTGAGGGATTGACCTGGGCTTTTTCACGCTGCTTTTAGGGGTCTCCCAGAACCCCGGAATTAAAGCTATTGTGAAAAAGGTTCCTGAAGTTTGTGAAACATTCCCCGCACACACCCGGCGGGACACTGCCTGGTGGGCGATAGACAAGCCTCAGGAGGTGCAGACTCCAAGAGGAATGATCTTTGGCGGAGAGGAGCCATCAGGTCGGCCGCTGCCTCAGATTGAGACTCGACCCCCGGGTAAACTGCGTCCCCGAGGTAAAAGGTGGGATTAATGAAGAAACTTTGGGGACAGCCCCGAAGCAGCGCACAGACAAACAGAGAGAAATTAGTGGGCACAGCAAACGATAACCCAAGTAGGATATTCCCGGAGGATTCTTTGCCTACGTAGGTCGGTGGGTGGTACCTGGGCTGTGGTGTGTTGATTCCTGCTTCTTTGCCCTTTCCAATGCCATTGAGGAAAGAATTAACAGAGAAGTGAGTGACAGATATCTGGGTGTCAGGAAACTTGCTCCTTGTTCGGTTTACCTTTTAATCACATTTAGCAGCTCCCCGTCACTGTTCACGGCACCTCAATTCCCAAAGACCCTGCAACGTCTAGGCAAGTCCCTCCTTATTTGGAACATCGGAACAGGAGTAGGCCATTCAGCCCCTCGAGCCTGTCCCGCCATTCAATGAGATCATGACTGATCTGTGACCTAAGTCCATGTAGCTGCCGTTGGCACATATCCCTTAATATCTTTGCTTAACAAGCTCCCCGTGTTTGCGTGGGTTTCGCCCCCACAACCCAAAAAGGTGTGCAGGGTAGGTGGATTGGCCACGTTAAATTGCCCCTTAATTGGAAAAAATGAATTGGGTACTCTAAATTAATTTTTTAAAATAAAAAAATCTTTGCTTAACAAAAATCTATCTCAGATTTAAAATGAACTGACCCAGCTTCAACTGCTGTTTGTGGGAGAGTATTCCAAACCTCTACCACTCTTTGAGTGAAGTGCTTCCTAACATCCATCCTGAACAGTTTGGCTCTAATTTTTAGATTATCCCCCTAGTTTTAGAATCTCCAACCAGTGGAAATAGTTTATCTTTATCTACCCTGTCTTTCCCTGTTAATATCTTGAATACTTTGAGCAGATCACCTTCTAAATTCTAACGAAAACAGGTCGAATTTGTGTAATCTTTCCTCGTAACCCGACCCCTGCAATCCAAGTATCATTTTTGTAAACCTACCTTGCACTTCCTCCAAGGCCAAACTATCCTTCTAAAGGTGCGGTGCCAGAACTGCTCACAGTGACTCCAACTGAGGTCTAACCAGGGTTTTGTATATCTGCAGCATATCCCCAGTATCTTTATATTCCAATCCTCTAGATATAAAGCGTTCCATTAGCCTTTTTGATTATTTTCTGCACTTGTTCCTGGCATTTTAAGGACCAATGCACCAGAACCCCAAGTCTGTTTTGACGTCGACTGTAGCTAACCTCTTTCCTTTTAGAAAGTACTCTGCTCTATCCTTTTTTGGTCCAAAATGGATAACCTCACACTTGCTTACATTAAATTCCATCTGCCATAATTGTTTTTGACTGTTACAACATAACGCGGCACTCAGAAGGTAAATACTGAAACAATGCCCTAAGTGTATCAGTTTGATCAAATCCCTTTGAAAAAGTATCAGTTACTGTGACTGTATTTCCTTCCTCGGTGAAACTCTGGCGCAGAATCTAAACGTCCCCACACTCATAGGGGTCATGTTTGGAGTGGACATCCCCACCGCCCGCGGAAAAGGAACTTCCCGCAGCAACGCCCGCCGCTCTGCACTTACTGCCGCAGTCAAAAGTCATGTGGAACCATCTGACCGATTGTTAGAAATGGTTAATTGTGGTTTATTGTCTTGTCTTGTCCTCTGTCTCACGGCAGAGGGCGCGCTCGCACGGCTGACCTCCTCCAGATCACTTCAGCAAGCTGCAGGCAGCATCAGCGAAAAGCACACACACACACCACGCTATCTTTGTGTAACTGGTGTAAATTACACCGGTCGCTATTAACACGGCAGACCACGCTATAGATTTGTTTAACTGTAATTAAAAGGGCCATTGTAACCTTGATTCGTCAGCAAGTGATCAAATTGTCCCTTCCCGCAGCTTCTAAAGCTGAAACGCCGTACATGTTGCAATTATTAAAAATTCAAACCCTATTAAGTCTATTTTTTTTGGCAAATGAATTCAAACTGGGGGTTCCTTCATTTCAGTTCGCCGCACAAAGCTTTTTGCCTATCTTTAGGCGGTAAATATTTTATAAGAATCCCAAGATGAACAGATTTTAAACAGCATTTCAAACCTAATTAGGCCCTCGGTATATTTCTCCTCGTGTATCTTTGTTTATATATTTACTTAGGAGGCAGGAAAACAACCAAAAGGTGAGCTTTCGAAATATAAAGTCAAAACGATACCAATTTTTTTAAACACACAAAATCTGCGGAGTTACAAGGACTACATTTATGTGTTTACTTTTCAAAGTATCATTGCTGTAATATACATTTATTCGCATGCCCATCTTCAACCAAATCTATTTCACCTGCAAGCGAATTTCAATTATACAGTGCATTATAATCGTTCGTCCGTGTGGAGTTTGCACATTCTCCCAGTGTCTGCGCGAGTCTCACCCCCACAACCCAAAGATGTGCAGGGTAGGTGGATTGGACAGGCTAAATTGCCCCTTAATTGGGAAAAAAAAGAATTGGGCACTCTAAATTTATATTAAAAGAAACATTCGTTCTGTTGCTCAGAAGTATTGCAAATTGTTAGTGTCTAAAACAATATCAATTAGGTTCCTCCAGAGATGTCAATACTAAAAGAACTCTTTAAGAGCGCAGCCTATGGATAGATAAGTGCAGCCGTTATGAAACGGGTGCATATTATGGGCAGTTAGCATTTTGTAAAATACACATTTTTAATAATCCGATTATAGGTAAAGCTAATAATCTGTAATCATTATTTTAATACTTTACCAATATTATTTGAATCCCCCCAGAAAACATTCCCAATCGGATTGGAGAGGTGCTGACTCCAGCACGTCAGAGTCACGCCTCAAAAAAACTTTTTTTTTAAATAAACGAACATTAGTTTATTCAGGGTGGTCTGGTTTGAAATGAATTTTAATGCGTTTAGCATTGTAGAATGAGACTCGCTAAAGCGCCGAACAACTCTAACCCAAAACGGAACAACCCAACAAATGTTTAAGCAAGAAGGCAGCTTTGTCAATCCAACAAACAAAATGTTACAGAATTATCAAATGGGACTGCACAGGAGGAGACATCGCGCCGGTGCTTGCTCTCTGAAAGATTTATCCAATTTGTTCCATTCCCCAATTCCTGTCTGATAATCCGTGAAAAAAAATCTTCCTTCAAGTAATGATCCAATTCTCTTCAGAAAGTTATTATTGAATCATCTCCCATCGCCCTTGAAGATAGCACATCCCACATCATCACAACCCGCTGCATAATTTTCCCTCTAACACTTTGTCAATTACCTTCACTCTGGGCCGCCTATTTTATATCTGAAAATAATAGTATTTTAGCTTGTAATTGGATTTAGCCTTAAAGGCGCGTTCTCGCCAATAGGTAACACATTTGTGATACAGTCTCAGTCGAATGTAGGAATTTAAGTATTTGACTGCAATGTATATTTGTCCCCGAGCGAGTGGCAGAATACATTTAAACGGAGCTCGCAAGTTAATGTCAATAATGCCGAGGTTTTATCCACGAATGTCTCAACTGAGGTGACACGCGGGTGCGCTTTACCTTCAAATTAATCGTTAAGAATACCTGAAACTGCCATCATCCCACTAACCTTGGCCACCCCAGCATGAGAAATGGCAGGGGGGAACTTTTTTTTTGAAAGATTCTTATAAATAGTAAATTCTTGATTTAAAAAGAAGTAATAATTTAGGAGCTTTTCACAGTAACTTCATTTGAAGCCTACTTGTGACAATAAGCGATTTTCATTTCATAATAATTTCTAGACGGCTGATTTTAACGCGAGAGGGTAGAGAGGATTTCTGATTATTATTATTTAAAAAAAGTTTTCAACGCCGTTCGAGAGGAAGGCAACAAGGTCGTTTCGAAAGTAAGAACATGCAGAATTCTCATCTCTCTCATGGAGCAGACGCTCAGCTGAGCGGGAGCACAGGAACCTGCCGGTTGCAACAATAACAAAACAAAAATGGTTACAAACCGCTCGTCAGTTTCGCTGCCGGGCGGGCGGATACTTTTTCTGATTTGATACATGTCCGCGCCTCCCGACCAATGTGAGCCCGCCCTTCGGCCGGCCACGCCGAAGTCATTGTGACGTCAGGCGGTCCATCCTGCGTGGTGACGTCCGGCGGGACGTGCGGCAGAGGGGAGGGAGGCGGGGGGATGGGAATCCACAACGTGCGGGGGAGGGGGGGGGGGACAGCCCGTTAACCCCAAATATTTGTTATCAGACATCCCGACAGCTCGCAGCTGATCTTTCACCGCAGTTTTAACACTTCCGTTTGTTGGGATCGGTGCTTCCCTCTTTCTGCATGGTGGATATCATTTGTAACACACCTTTTCTTGGTGCTATGGGGGATCATTGCAAAAGTAAGTACA
Source organism: Scyliorhinus torazame (assembly GCF_047496885.1). Taxonomy (NCBI): domain Eukaryota; kingdom Metazoa; phylum Chordata; class Chondrichthyes; order Carcharhiniformes; family Scyliorhinidae; genus Scyliorhinus; species Scyliorhinus torazame. The sequence goes on along the minus strand of NC_092736.1, from coordinate 10,273,574 downwards.
ACATGCCTTGCAGGGAGGGTGGGAGGGGGGAAACAAGCCTGCATTGTATCCCCCCACTCCCCCTAGTTTCTCCCACAACTGAAAATGATACATATGTGTAATAACAAGTGTCAGTGCTAGCTGGATGTTCAGTGGGTTACCTTGAGCCTCTTCAAGCGCCCGCAACTCACCTTTGTGCTTTTTTCTCTCCCCTCCTCCCTTCAATGTTTAGATGCCAGTCTAAGCCGCGAAAAGATTAAACAAAAAGTGCAACGATTAGTTTCCAAGGGTAAAATGCTCAGTGCAAATGTTTTGTCCTGTCAGAGAAACACGGGATTGCCATGTGTGTAGGGTGCGGGAGCCAGATCCACGACCAGTTCATCCTGCGGGTGTCCCCGGATCTGGAGTGGCACGCCGCCTGCTTGAAGTGCGCCGAGTGCAGCCAGTACCTGGACGAGAGCTGCACTTGTTTCGTGAGGGACGGCAAGACTTACTGCAAGAGGGATTACATTAGGTGAGGAAGCGGTGCATGGAGCAAAATGCAAAAAGGGGTTTGGGGGTGGGGAGTGGAATCTAACGAGGAACCCAGAGTCGCCACAATGTTTCAAATGATTGCAACAAACTGCAACCTGGGAGATTGCAACTAAAACTCTCGCACTACGAATGTCATCCTTATTAAACCATCACCGATTTCAGGAATTAGATCCATTTTTTTCCCTCTCCCCTGGCGGACATCCAGCTGAAAATGTTATTTGTACAGCGCCTGGTTTTGTTTTTTAAACATGGGTTGGGGTGTGAATTTCGTTTGTTGATAATGCGGGACAACAGCAAGCGTTCAGTCACCAAACATGTGTGTGTGTGGGGGGGGGGGAATGTTGCAGTCATATTGAAGTTAAATACATTTTTTTTCTCTTCACCCCCCCCCCCCCCTCACCCCAATTCCCCCCCTCACCCCAATTCCCCACCTCCTCTTTCCTCCCACCACCGCAGATTGTTCGGGACTAAGTGCGCCAAGTGCAGTTTGACTTTCAGCCGGAGCGATTTCGTGATGAGGGCTCGGAACCGCGTCTACCACATCGACTGCTTCCGCTGTGTGGCGTGCAGCCGCCAGCTCGTCCCCGGCGACGAGTTCGCCCTCCGGGACGACGAGCTCTTTTGCCGAGCCGATCACGAGGTGGTGGAGAGAGCCTCGGCCGGGGGTGACCCCCTGAGCCCGGTCCCCGGCGGCAGAACCCTCCAGATGGCAGGTTAAGAGAGGAGGGGGTGGAGGAGGGGAGGGTGGGGGAGACAGTCAGCTGCACACAGGCAGGCAGCCCCCCCCCCCCCCCCCCAGTCGCTGACTTGACCTTCAGCCTAAATCTAATAAGCACATTTTTCAATTAGCAAATAGGAATATTGAGGGGAGGGAAAGTGTATGAGAAGGCAGACAATACTGTTACACCCATAAATCCCCCCCACCCACCCATTGTCCTTCAGTCTACCCCAGCTGAAGTTGCACTTGATGTTAAATATATCTGGATTTATGTATTATCGAAGAAATTTGGTGTCGCGGGTTTAGCAATGAAACAATTTTGTCACCGTTTATAATCTCCCTTATTTTCCAGGATGTGCCTTTAACCAAATATATTTGTAGGAAAGCCGCATAAAAATATAGAATCTGGTGCAAATAGCCGCACATAAGAAGCGAGCAAGCTGGGAGTGCAAAAACAAATGAAATCTTTTATTTTTCAGGCCTAAATTTTTTTTAAAAAGACACCTCCGGCCTCGCTTATCCATTTCCAGCGGCTCCCTGTAAATCTCAACAAATTTTAAATCGAGACGGTAAACAATCTGAATTCGTACATCAGATATTTCAGCTCAAAACGTTTCGGGGAAGACTTTTGGTTGCGAGAGATTGGGGGCAGGCGTTTAAAGCGAATTAGATTCGGCTTTACAAAATACTGTTGACACCCCTGTGCCTTTCAGGGACACGTTTAAAGAATCCACGGTGCGGAATTCGCTGAGATTTAACGAAATAGCTGTTGCGTGGGGTTGCAGATTTCGCTGTAGGTTTACAGCGTGGCGAGTATCATAGATTATCATAGAATTTACAGTGCAGTATTTTCAGTGATTTAATGTATCTCTGACTATAGATACATATATACGTGAGAGCTCAAACTGCTAATATATCAGGACGCGGCACTGTAGACTGATCGCCAGATTGTACAACGTTTGCATACATACACACACAAGGTGCAAGGGCTGGTGTGCAGATTGGAGATGGGACTGTGCAGCTTCCCCCGAAATTGAATTGTTGTCGGGTGCATTTTGAAACTTGTTTGTCCTGTTAGGAGAGGCTTGGAGCCGTCTCCGGGTTTAAATGAAGTCCGAATTAAATGTTTTATTTTAAAAAAAATAAACAATCACCCTGTGCCCCATATTGGAGAATCCAAGTGGATGTTAGAGGTTTGTGTTTGTCATGTCTGTGTCTGTCTGTGTGTGACTTGTTGGTGCCTATTTTTTTGGGGGGGGGGCCTGTATGTTTTATTTTTTTGTAATTGTTGTTGTTATGGCTGCTTCGCAGCAGAGCCGATCTCGGCCCGCCAGCCCTCCCTGAGGCCTCACGTCCACAAGCAGCAGGAGAAGACGACCCGGGTGCGGACGGTCCTGAACGAGAAGCAGCTGCACACGCTGCGGACCTGCTACGCGGCCAACCCCAGGCCGGACGCCCTGATGAAGGAACAACTGGTGGAAATGACCGGCCTCAGTCCCCGGGTCATCAGGGTCTGGTTTCAGAACAAGCGCTGCAAGGATAAAAAGAAAATCAACTTCATTAAGCAGATCCAACAGCAACAACACGGCGACAAAACCGTGAGTAGGCCTGCAACTCCTGAATAAAAAGTATTTAATTTCAGGAATGACAAGCAGGGGAGAGATCCCACAAACCCCTCTCTCAGCCACGGAAGAAATAGACTTTATTTTTGTTGATCTGATAGACTCGGGCTGTTTGCTCTGCGTTAGTCAGTGGCCTGTACAGTGAGCAAGTGGGGCAGAGTTAACATGCTGCTGATTTTGTGGAAGTCCATTCAATTAAGATTAAAAACTCCCAAACATTCAAACCAAGCGGCCAGTCGGTCGATGATGATGGAAGCGGTGGAAATTGTCGGTGACCCTGTGGGGGCCAGTCTAAAATAAAAGTGTAGATAGCCCAGAATAGGATTTTTAAGAGTTTGAGATGGACGGTAATAATTGGGCAGGTCGGATTTTTTTTTTAAACTGTAAAACAGGGAAACCCGAATGAACTCACTCTTCCCCCCCCCCCCCCCCCCCTTCTGAATCTGATAAATGATTCGGGTTCCCTGTTTGTAAAGGGTTTCCAAGATCGCCAGTGACCGCAAGTTCACTTGTTTATTTAAATGGTTGTTTTAAAGTGATATCCAGACTGGGACCGCGCCGGGTCCAAGTCGAAAGTCAACGAGATGTTCATCACAGCCGACGAAGTGTAGACACGGCTGTCACACACAGTCAGGAGTGATGGGGCCTTAGGGGTGCCGTAGACAGGAGTATGGAACAAAACAAAAATGCTGCTTGTGTGAAGAATACAGCCCAGGTTCCCTGTCTTCGGTAATCACAAAGCCCCTGGTAGCGAAGATTACACCGGTTGATGTAGAATGGGTTATGATTGAGGAATTTCAGCCACTTTGATTGTTTTTGGGGGGGTGAGGGGTTTATAGCCTGTCCCCGGCATGTGTGTTGTGAAAGTGTAATTTGAAAACCAGGTCCCAGCCAGCGAAATCTCAACAGAGGAATCCGCTGAAGATTGCGTTCCCCAAAGAACGTGTTTTGGATTTTATCACAGACCCATTTTGCGCCTGTTGGAAGTGCCAATTCATATTGAGTCTGTGGCGAGAATGGGAGTAAACAGCATCGATAATAGTGTAGGAGGAAGAGACGATTTGGTCACGGGTCCGGGGACAGTCAATGCTTCAGCCGGTTTCTAAAGGAGATGGGACGGTTTTGTTATAACAATGTTACAGGATTGTCTATTCGGGGCGATGGGAGAGTAGCTGTTTCTCTCTCTCGCTCTCTGTCTTGTAGGTCCACTCTAGACAGTGGCGGACGTTTAGTGCGGGAGAGGTGGATTTATTCAAAATAAACACTTTGTTTAGACTCCCCCCACACACACATTGGGTTGGAGAGAAATCGTGCGAAGCCCATTTAAACGATGCAAATACCATTTCATGGCTTCGCTCCCTATCTGTCTGGGGAACGGTTATGGCGAATACAGAGGGTAGTCCCAATAAATCCTAGATGCCTGCCTGTGAATTAGATCTGTTTTTAAAAAGTGGTATATTTATACAGCAGTAATGATGCGGGAGCACCTTGGCAGACGGGCAATGTCTGAACGATATAAAAAAAACAGACACGCCATCCAGTTTATTTAGCCACTCAATCAATGTTATATTTATCAGGTTGTGCGGCGAGATGTTTGGTGTTATTATTCCAATCGTTGTGCAAAACAAACAATTGATAGGCAGTGTCTAGGGACACGGGGTTGTTTAGAAAAGCAATTGCGAGCCTCAAAGGTGAACTAAATTGTGGCATCGAGTCACAAAGAATTGAGACAAAATCCTGGTGTGAAGGAATTGGAGTTGGCGTATGCACTGACTGCCCTCATCGCGTGTGTGGGGTACTGGTAGTGTATGCGGTGCTGATGCTCTCTCTCTCTGTCCCCCTCCCTCCCCCACCACACACACACACACACACACAGAGTCTGCAAGGCTTGACGGGGACGCCGATGGTCGCGGGCAGCCCGATCCGGCACGATGGGTCCGTGCAAGGGAACGCGGTGGAGGTTCAATCCTACCAGCCGCCCTGGAAAGCACTCAGCGAGTTCGCGCTCCAGACGGAGCTCGATCAACCTGCCTTTCAACAGCTGGTAAGTGTGAGAGCCCAGTCCATGTGGGGTGTGGGGGTGGGGGTGGGGTGGTGGTGGTGGTGGGGGTGGGTGGGGGGGGGGAGGAGAGAGAGCCCACCACCACTACCAACCCCCGGGATCCCCTCCCCCTCCAGTAAATAAATGGGATGGGGACCTCGAAAACGGTTGCATTTTAACCCCCTTTTCGCATGGGGACATTCCATCATTTCTCTCCCTAGCGAAATTGAAGATTCGATAAGTTACATATAAGCGCACAGAACACCTCCCCCAACTGTGTGGAAATTGAAGAATGAACTGCCTAATAAAACAATTATATTTTTATAGCGCCGGTACCATCCAAAAGCGCTTAACACGTGTATTACAAACAAAATGAAATTGAGCTCCATGAGGAGCTATTAAATTTAATTAAATGACCAATAGCTCGGCCAGGTTTTACCGCTACAACATTCATGGCGTTGGAAGTTAAATGTTTAACTTTAAAGCAGTGATAGGTGTAAAATATTAAAGGGCCATTCAGATCGGACACCTCTGCTTCCAGTGTGTGGGGCAGGGATCCATTCAGTCGCTATCTGATGTTCTGCTTTGTGTTCTGTTTGAGGGGGCCCCAATCCGGATTTAATTCAAAGTTTGTTAAATTGGTTTTCAGAACGAGGCCTGATTCCGATTTGGTTTTGAAATGAGCATTTGGGGGGGGGGGCAGTTTAGGGGGTGGAAGAAACTCCCGCGGCATCTGGGTGCATACAAAGATGCAATATTACTCCTGGGTGAGTGGAGACACATCCACCAAAATAGCAACATTGTCAAACACAGGGTCCCAGCCCACCTGGTCTCGACCACTGGGGAAGAGCACATTTCAATTTGCATAATCATGTCCTGGGTTATCTGACTAATAGGCCACCTCGCAGTGCCCCCTGCCCCGAATCACTGATTGGAAAAGGGCATTACACCAGCAGGACAGATTAACCCTGTCTGGGTGCCCTCTATTCACTCAAGGCACGGAGATGTAACACTCAGTGCTCGTTAGATACAAGCGCTACATGGTATTATCTCATGGTTCAGTGAGATTCAGCAGCCTGAAACGTCCGGCAAGATATCAAGTGGTCATCCACCCTCAACATCGGAGACTGTACACTGACAGTAACTTCCCAGGAATCACCCCCACCCCAGCCCGCCCTACCAGACCGTCCATCCCCACCCTCACTTGGAACAGCAAATATATTTGAGGCCACAAATATTTTGTAAAAATAAAAATCACCTGGACCTGTTCAGTGAGTTCAGCCGAGTCTCTGCCTATTTCCTAACTGTCTCAAACAGAATTGGCCTTCAGCTAGACCTGTGCAATAAAACATGTAATAAATTGAGGTGGGATATTTAGAATTTTTGCTTACAATGTGAGCTGCAGATACTTGTGCACAGTGTATATTGCTGAAAAAAATATTAATTTATGGTGAAAGATGTGTATAATATATGCACATTATACAGTTCTGTATAATTATATGTCCTATATAAATTGCACATGCCAAGCATATTTCTGTATAGTATATATGATTGGACAGCATTTGGATTATAAACATGCACCAACTAATGGGCATGTATTTATATAGAATACACCACTGATCTCGGGTCCCTGTATCTCCCAAAATGCTTTAGAGCCTAGAATTAAAAATTATACACTGCCAGCTGCCACTAAGAGATCAGTCATTTTTTGAGGGTGGTATTAGTTACCAGGCAAGACAGGAGGGGAAATCCACTAGCTTTCTTCCGAGAAATTATTTAGATAAGGGTGAGCCTACAGACAAGCCTCAGTTTAACATCTGATCCAAAGTGTGCATTTGAGACAGTGCAGCACCCCCTCTGTGACTGCACTGGTGCTTCAGCAAGCCTAATGGGCCATATTGCGCAGCAGAGATGATGGTGAGGTCCAATTATTTATCCGGAAATCAGTCATCAAAAGCACACATGTAGTTAAACACAGAAATGCAGAAGTGTTTGCCCGATATTTCTGGCTCCTCTAAGATCTGCACCATAACGTGCCACTTCATCTTGTCCAAAACCTGAAGTTGCTGCACCTACTCCCTTAGGTAAGGAATAAACTTGCTAGAAAAAGTTAGAACCAGTCCATTATTTTTTAAAATAAATTTAGAGCACCCAATTCATTTTTTCCAATTAAGGGGCAATTTAGCATGGCCAATCCACCTAGCCTGCACATCTTTGGGATGTGGGGGCGAAAGACACGGGGAGGATGTGCAAACTCCACACAGACAGTGACCCAGAAACGGGATTGAACCTGAGACCTCGGCACCATGGTGCTGCAGTGCTAACCACTGCACCACCATGCTGCCCTCCAAGTACCCTTTTAACAGTGTGATCATTCTTAATTACTGCCAAATTATCTCTCTGGCATTGAAAATTATTTTTAAAGTGTGGAGTCTCATTCCTTCAGATTTGAACTATTTTAGAAATACGTCAAATGAAAACACATTATTACTTTTTCTTTCACTCTCTTTATCTCATTCTTTTAACTGAATATTCGTTTCATTCAGTTTGTTTTATTCTCTCTCCCGGGTCTGTCTTTGAGTTCAATATTCTAATTGGCACTCCCGGGCTGAAACTCTGTTTGGCTCATTGAGGATTCTTCAAAGTGATCAGTTAAGGGGACACATAGTTGCTTGCCCCAATCATATGGGTCCTAGAGCCCCTGAAGAGGACAGGATGCTTTGCCTTTTCACTGACGGGAACCTCCAGTGCACACATTCAGACAAAGCCAATGGACCCAGAGAAAGCCACTGCGATGAGCAGGGTGCAAAATGTGGCATAGTCGACTCCTGACCCCAATTCAAGGTGTTTTGTTTCTTAGGTGGCACGGTAGCACAATGGTTAGCACTGTTGCTTCACAGCTCCAGGGAGCCAGGTCCGATTCCCGGCTTGGGTCACTGCCTGTGCGGAGTCTGCACGTTCTCCCCGTGTCTGCGTGGGTTTCCTCCGGGTGCTCCGGTTTCCTCCCACAGTCCAAAGATGTGCAGGTTAGGTGGATTGGGCATGCTAAATTGCCCTTAGTGTCCAAAAAGGTTTAGGTGGGGTTACTGGGCTCCGGTTGGAGGTGTGGGCTTAAGTAGGGTGCTCGTTCCAAGGGCCGGTTCAAACTCGATGGGCCGAATGGCCTCCCCCTGCACTGTAAAGCCTATAATTCTATTAAAAAGACGTTTTATTTGCTTCTCGGAGTGATACGGGTTTGGAATAATTTACTGAGCCTATTAATGGAGAGGGTGGGGTTGGTGTTAATTCAATTTCACCTAGTTTCTATTATTTAAAAAAATATAAAAAATTTAGAGTACCCAATCAATTTTTTCCAATTAAGGGGCAATTTTTTTTTTTTTAGCGTGACCAATCCACCTAGCCTGCACATCTTTTGGGTTGTGGGGGCGAAACCCACACAAACACGGGGAGAATGTGCAAACTCCACACGGACAGTGACCCAGAGCCGGGATCGAACCTGGGACCTTGGTGCTGAGAGGCAGCAGTGCTAACCCACTGCGCCACCATGCTGCCCACCCAGTTTCTATAATAAGAGAAGTTGGAAAGGAAGGTGCGTTCATCAAGCAGTCAAACAGGCTGAGTGTCAACTTGCAAAATCCTTCCAACACCCACCACTTGGAGGCGGTAAGAACATAGAACATAGAACAATACAGCGCAGTACAGGCCCTTCGGCCCACGATGTTGCACCGAAACAAAAGCCATCTAACCTACACTATGCCATTATCATCCATATGTTTAGTGGGAGAGTGAAAGAAAAGAGTGGGAGAGATTCCTTGCTAGTCACAGGATGGAAGGAAATTGGAACCTCTACTATCAGGATCCGTAGCTCCAGGCTGCAATGTGCCTGTACAAACGTGCAGGGTTTGTTTTTGCATTAATATTAATAAAATATCTAAAATAAAGTTTCGAAACGGTCATCACAGGAAATGCAGTGATACATAAGATTACTACATAGATTCTGTTGCATTGTTGAGGCGCTTCAATACGATCAAAGGAACATTATAATTACAGAAAGTGTTGTCCAGGACTGCCTGACTCACATTGAAAGTGCACGGCGAATGTTACATGTATCACAATTGTACCGAAACACCTCAGAGTGAAACTTAATCAGTGTCAGAAGTGTGTGTTGCAACTGGGGGGGGGAGGGGGGGGGGGGGGGGGGGGAGAATCTGATTGCTGCTGACAGCACTGGGCTCAATTCTTTTTCTGTTTTTTTTGGGGGGGCGGGGGGGGGGGGGGGCTCCTGTGCTGGAGGTTGTGGGGCGGACAGAGGACTGGGAAAAAAGAGGGTTCGTTAGCGCAGAGAGGAATTTTCTCCATCTACCATGCAATTCGAATATTCCTTCGAATATTTCTGCTTTGCAAGTGTCCAAATCGATTGGCCTATTCCCGGCTACATCGTGTTAAATGGTTACAGACTGCATTTACGATGTAACCTAATGAATTTGTAACTTGTGAATTTCACATTGCCCAATCTGACAAAGGGTAACGCTGCTGAATATGTGTCCCCTCTGCCCCTTGTTAAACCACCTATGAACATTGGCGCTTTTTATTGAGGCATGTGTGCTTTTTGTTTAGCTCTACACGCCCGGGGCGACTCTTGGAGTGATAGGACTGCTCTCCCTGTGTATTTATCCCCCACTTTTGGCCTCCCACAGGTAACCTTCTCAGAAGCCGGCTCTCTGCCCAACTCCTCTGGAAGTGATGTGACCTCCCTGTCCTCGCAGTTGCCGGACACCCCGAACAGCATGGTACCCAGCCCTGTGCAGACGTGAGAGATGCTCCTGCAGACCCGTCACTGCATGTTCCCAAGACCCCCGCATGTTGAAAGAGCAGCTACAGAGCAAGAAAACCTCTCCTCGCTCCCACTTTTATATATATATAGATATATATCAGAGAGACTCGCAATGGCTTCCAACAATATGCACATGGAATTTTTACATACGAACATACTGCCACCACAGACAACTTGTTGATGAATCTTCGAGTTGTAAATACATCGAAGCCAAATTCGGAGACTATAGACTGACGGGAGAGACAGGAGGCGGATTGTGGAGGGTTGAATATTCAAGATATCGAACGGGTGAGGACCAGAACACGATTGTCTTTAAAAAAAAACACACAAATCTATTCTTCCTGAAGTTAGCTTGAAAATGTTGCCTCTCACTCAGGGTTGTGAGCCTGGTGGAATTTCGCCTCCCTCCCTCTCTACTAGATCTGAAAACGTCCATTTATTGTCTCACTCCAGCGATTCGATTCTCAGACAAGACACTAAACACCCTCCCACAATCTCTTCTTGATTGTTTCAACAACAACAAAAAATCAGCATGATCACTGGAAAATGTTACAGTATGGAAGCATTTTTTTTCTAGAAAAAAAACACACGAGTTAAAAGTGTATATGTACCAAACTCGACGGAGAGAGAAACTATGTGAATCTCTTAAAGAATGGAAGTAAGTTATTTGCTATTTATTGTAAGAGACACAGTTGATAATGGGATTAAATATTTGATCTTAATAAAGTTATCAGTTCTGCCATCTGTCAGTTGTGTAAAATGTTAGAACAGAGACACCGTTCAAACTGGAAGGGGCGAGGGAAATCTCAATAAACGGTCTCCCAAATAACCTGAAATTCCCAACTTGCAGGGAATTTAACCATTATTTCATCACCACTTTAGAAAAGAGAGGCAGTAAAGATGGTCAATAAGAATTAAATCTGATCTCTCTCTCTATATATATTTAAAACACCAGAAAGTGGTAGGGGAATATTATGGGCATTTACAATAACCATGTATATAAAGTGAAAGAGTTTAAAATCCAATTTGTGAGTAGAATATATCCTTACATATATATTCTGTAGAAACTGACATGTCCACGAGATTGAGACAGGGAACGGCGGTTTCCCTGTAAATATGTTTCAGACGTGGAGACATCAATTACCAAGGGTTGGATCTGAGTGACAGCTCGGCGGGGTCAAGCCGATACTTCAGATCTCGACTCACGGCTGCTCTTATGGCCTCACCCACAGTATCAGTAGTTAGTAATTCATATATTAAGATTAATGAAGTTGAGATAAAGGCACCGAAATACCAAACATAGGAGTGGTGGGGGGGATAGATAGATAGGTAGATAGATGGGGGTAGATAGACGGAGGTAGATAGATACATAGATAGATAGATGAAGGTAGGTAGATAGATAGACGGAGGTAGATAGATAGATACATAGATAGATAGACAGAGGTAAATAGATACATAGATAGATGTAGGTAGGTAGATAGATACATAGATAGATGTAGATAGGTAGATAGATAGACATAGGTAGATTTATAGATGGAGGTAAATAGATACATAGATAGACAGAGGTAGATAGATGCATAGATGTAGATAGGTAGATAGATAGACCTAGGTAGATTTATAGATAGACGGAAGTAGATAGATACATAGATAGATAGATACATAGATAGATGGAGGTAGGTAGATAGATATATAGATAGATAGACAGATAGACAGAGGTAGATAGATAGATAGCTAGATGGAGGTAGATAGATACATAGATAGACGGAGGTAGATAGAGGGGCTGGTTTAGCACACTGGGCTAAATCGCTGGCTTTTAAAGCAGACCAAGGCAGGCCAGCAGCACAGTTCAATTTCCGTGCCGGCCTCCCCGAACAGGCGCCGGAATGTGGCGACTAGGGGCTTTTCACAGTAACTTCATTTGAAGCCTACTTGTGACAATAAGCAATTTTAATTTCATTTTTTCAAACATAGATAGATGTAGGTAGATAGATACATAGATATAAATAGATAGATAGATAGACGGAGGTAGATAGATAGATAGGTAGAAAGATAGACGGAGGTAGATAGATAGACGGAGGTAGATAGATAGATGGAGAGAGGTAGACAGACGTAGATCGATAGATAGGTAGATAGATAGAAAATGGATAGATATACATTAGATCAGATCTGTGTGTGGCAATATTAAACTGAACTGGGTCAGTAGGTTCCTGACGATGGGAGTGATCGAGGGTGGATTATTTGGAGATGTTGATTTGAATAAGAATGAGGCTGGGGTCAGCTAGCCTCTTATGCAAATCTAACTTTAACTGTTTCCCAGGGGGGGAGGGAGGGGGAGTAGGAGTAGATAATTATTCCTCACAAAATTGATAAGGGGTTTAATGTTTCACTTTAAACCCGGGCCCCGATAACCAATACAAGAAATATACGAGGGTTCGATAGCACGTTATGATTACTCGCGCTAAACCCCTTAAAACACACGAAACAAATTTTCGGACTTGGTTTTACAATGTCATTTCCCCAGCAGTGAAACACTGTCGGTTTGTTTGGTTACTGGGGGAATTTAACGGGAATTAATCTCAGTCTCAGCACCTTAGAATATGAGGAGTTTATTGTTGTTTTTTTTCCAAATTGTTTAATAACAGAAATACGATATATTGAATAACGAGCTGTTTATTAACAGTTAGAGGCACAACCAATTCCTGCGATGTGACAGTCACCACTTCCCAAATAACTGAGACTGGGGACAAACACACACAGGACACCTCCGAAAATCGCACAGTTAACCCCTGGAAAGCTCAGGAAATTTGGAAAGAGAATTGCTTTGATTTTATTGGGGTCTATTTCAGGTTTAGCAATTGCAAGATGGACACGTTACTCAGAAGCAAACCTCACTGGAAAGAAAGGGGAACATTTCACTTCAAAATTTTCAGGATTTGAAGAGTGGCCCAGGTGGCATTTTTAGTCCCCCCCCCCCCCCCCCCCCTCTTCTCAGTTGAAACAACGAATGAGACCCACCCTAAGTCACGGGGAAGTGGGAGCTGCCGGCTAGATGCTTTTTTGCCTGCTGAACTGTGAGTGAATCCCAACAGTTCCTATTGCAGAGACACCATGGGTTCCAGGCAGTGCGGGAGGTTCTTGCAGAGATTCGGACTGGTTAAGGATTCCAGGATAGGCAAAAGGCAGCAGAGAGAGATTCTCACTGGCCAGGAAAGCAGCCTTTAGCAGACAGCAGACATGTACCACGAGATTTGAGGGGGACTGTCAGGGGAGGGGGGGGGGGGAGGGGTGGAGTGACGATGATCTCTGAGTGTGTGGCCTCTGGCTACACAAACTGGGCCAGGATAGAACAGTCTGTAATCTGCCTGGACACGGCCTCGTCCAGAGGTCCAGCTCACACAAAATAATCTGAATGAAGAAGAACTTTTAAATTTGCCATTTTGCACCCCCCCCCCCCCGCCTCTTGTGTATCGGCGTTAGGTAATTTATGAACACCTGGATCTTTGCAAGAATGGCTGATGTCCCCAGTCACACAGCAGATTCCAACCCTTCCCTGTATCTCCCCCTGTAGGTAAAGCGTTCGATTTATGACTAAACTTTAGCCCACTCATTCTCAAAGAAAAGACAACTTTAGGTGTCTCGCTGTGTGATGTGGAATTGAACTGATTCAGCTCCGGGATGTTTAACTTTAGACTCAACCAAACCCGAACTCCCCGCGATTGGAATTTAGTTCCCCCCGCCCCCCCAGAAACTGCTGGGAGGACTCAGCGGGTCGGGCAGGATCTGGGGGGAAGGGGGGGGGGAGAGGAGGAGAGGAATTCGGGTCCAAGTGACTCTTGTTACAGAACCTCTGCCGCAGGATCAGTTAGATCTGAAAGGTGAACTCTCTCTCTTGCCACAGATTGGCTGAATTTATCCAGCACTTTCTGTTTAGTATTTGATTGGAGTTCGGGGCCACGGTCTGGAGCAAGATGGGTTGGTGTGTCACACAGTCCTGCCTGAATAATGTCACATTTTCAAACATGCTGATTTCTGACACATCGCCCGTTAAGAAAATCTGCAAACTGCGTCCCATGGAACATCAAACCTGTTGTGGGGACGCAGAGAAGGTTCTGGGCGGTTCAGGAGACCCTGTGCCGGTTATAAATGATATATTGAGGAATATTTCAGGAGGGGGAGTCCTGGGGGTGGGTGGGGGTGGGGGTGCAGGAGGAAGGGACTGAAACCGAAACCAAGAATCGGCGTCCCCAGAAAGACTCGCACACATTCTGGGTACTCAGGGCTTTTCTCTCTCTCTCATTCTCTCTCTCCTTCATTCTCTCTCTCTCATTCTCTCTCCCTCGTTCTCTCTCTCCATCATTCTCTCACATTCTCTCTCTCATTCTCTCTTTCATTCTCTCTCTTTCTCTTTTTCATTCTCTCGTTCTCCCTCTCTCATTCTCTCTCCTCTCTCATTCTCTCTTTCATTCTCTCTCCTCTCTCATTCTCTCTCCTCACTCTCCCTCATTCTCTCTCTGCTTCCAAATGAAACTAAATCAAAGTCAGACGGTTTGAGACACAGTTGGAAAGCTGAGGAAAGGCTTCTCGATGCAGAAAGCAAGACCTACCTTGTTTAAACAATACACATTTACGAATAATGTGAAGGACTTTTCGTAGCTATTTGAATTTAAAGAAAAAAAATTAAACCAGCTTAAGTGGGTCGTTTTCGTTTCGAATGTGTTTTGTTTCTCAATGTTTGGTATTTCTGACTCCCCTCTTTGTGTTTATATGTCTGGAAATGCCTCACTGTCAGTTGTTGCGGCTGCCTTTTAATTCCGGCTTCGAGTAGCTGTTTTCGGTGAATATTATTTGTTTGTGTTTGGAGATTGTGTGCAGAATGTGAATTTCCATGTTTGCAACCCGGGGATTTTGTTTTTAATGTGTGTGTGAGGAAGAGAGAGGGAGAGAGAGCACGGGAGAGAGAGAGACTCCCTACTTGTGACTTCCTCGCCTGCCGAGTTTCACTTGTTTAAGTGTAAGTCTAGACCAAGTGAAGCGATTGGCGGCGACCTTATCTCTCTCTGGCATCACCTGCAAACGATACATTGAGTCAGGACCGCAACAAAACAGCCCTGTGTTAGGCAGAGGGTTCCACTGGTCCAGACTAGCGGGCATGGGTTTATTTTGCTTCGAGAGAGAGTGATAGAGAGTTAGAGAGGCAGTGAGAGAGAGAGTAGAGAGGGAGAGAGAATGAGAGAGAGGCACAGAGAGTGACAGTGAGAAAGACAGGCAGAGTGAGAGAGAGAGGGAGTGAGGGGTATAGACAGAGAAAGAGTGAGTGACAGAGAGAATGAGAGACAGAGTGAGTGAGAGAGAGAGTGAAAGAGAGAGTGAGTGAGCGAGAGAGGGGGACAGAGAGAGAGAGATCTGCAGATCCACCCTTCCAGGCAAGGGGCGTTCCTGGCAGAGAATGAGTAGCGAGAAAGACAGAGAGTGAGAGAGACAGAGAGAGAGACAGGGAGAGAGAGAGAGAGTGAGTGAGAGAGACAGAGAGAGAGACATAGAGTGAGTGACAGAGAGTGAGAGAGACAGAGTGAGTGAGAAAGAGAGTGAGTGAGAGGGACAGAGAAAGACAGAGAGAGTGAGAGAGACAGAGAGAGAGAGACAGAGAGAAAGATCTGCAGATCCACCCCTTCAAGGGGCGGCGTTGACCGCTGGACGATTGCAGAATCGCCTCTGGACATGAGGTGACCCGGTCAGCCTGTCAGCATTTCACACACTGCACTGACATCTTGCTCGTTGGCAATTTGTCCTCCAGTTTCGGAGCGGCGGGCGGGGTGGGGGGGAACACCTCCACTAGTGACCCAGCGCCTGTCAGTCTTTCGCAGGAGAGGTAACTCGCAAAAGAATTGAGTTCAATCCACAACATTCGCAAAAAAACACCCGCCTCTCATTGATCCCCAAATGTCTGATTTTCTTGGTGTTTATTGAAACATGTTTACCCGGGTTGTTACTTTGCTAAACAGGCCGGAGGCAAATCACCAATTTTCCAGATTTTGAAACTGAATCTGGGACCAGTGCCGGACAGCCAGGACTGTGTCTGACACAACAATATTCTGCTGAAGTCACTGGGATGTTGCAGTTTAAAAAATATATATATAACGACACACAGTTCAAACAAGACCAGCCACTTACAATATTTAAATCAGGACAAACATTAGTGACTGATCCACTGGGATTTCTCTGGAAGTTTGAAGCTGTGGGACGACAATTATCCCAAAATTCAGTGGGAACGAAATGATTTGTCATCGTATTTCATCAAACTGCGGAGATTTGCGGAGATGAATCCTAACACATTACAAATGGGGAAATAGATGGATTAACCTGACATGGGTCACAAAAATAAACCCACAGGTTTTACACCATTCGGCCCAACCTTCCTAATTCTACCCTAGCAGCATTTCCTTCCATTCCTGCCGCCCTCAAGCACTTATCGAAGGTCCCTTTGAAGTTGGACCCACACATCCACTTCCTGCGATAGCTCCACCTTGTCCAAATCACTTAAAAACAATAATAATGCGGGCCCAGAAATCCTAATCACAATGAACAACCCCCCCCACACACACACACACACCCGAGACGGCGAAGATGCTGGCCCAATTCACAAAGTGCTTATTTGAAATAAACCCCGAATATGGCGGAGCTGTGTCACAGGGACAGAGGGAACTCACTCGCTCCCAGTTCTCTGATTACATTGAGGCAAATCCTAAAATAAAGTCGGAGCTGTCTGAGTTTTGTTCAATTCCAATTGCAAATCGTTTTCAACCCCATTTAAATAGTGAAGGGAGCAGGTTTTAAAGATATTTGAAAATCACCCCAGATCTCTCGGTTTAAACATTTCATTACAATACGAAAGACAAGAGTTCTGGTGAAAGTTCTACAATGTCACCCCGATATTTTAAACATTATTAAACGCCTGAAGCATAAACACGTCGAGTTTCGGGATTTGCTTCATGAAATATAAACAGCTGTGCATTATTCTGTCCTCCCGGTGAAATCAAACCTGCAACTTTCAAAATAATCTCGATGTCAGTGAAATGTACAAATGTTCATATGTATCAGCGCTGATCGAATAGAGGAGAGACTCGACGGGCGTCGCTTCACTGATTGATTTTGTTGCAGTATCAGAAGATTTAAGAGCAGGAGCCGGCCATACAGCCCATCGAACCCCCTACACCATTCAATCAGATCATTGCTGATCTCTTTCAACACCCTCTTCCCGCACTATCCCCGCGGCTCTTGGTGTTTTTGATATGCAGAACCCCATCAATCTCAGCCTTGACCATACTCCAGGCCTCCACAGCCCTCTGGGGCGCAGAAATTCAAAGATTCAGCCGCCACTAAAGTTACAGTGAAAATCGCCGAGTTACCCCTGTTGTTACTAAAATCACCCTCACTCTTCTAATCTCCACAGATAGAGACCCAGTCTGTCTAATCTTTCCTCACAGAATAGTTCCGCTATCCCAGGGATTAATTTACTGAATTAAAAGCAAAATACGGCGGCGGCTGCTGGAAATCTGAAACCAAGACAGAAAATGCTGGATAAATTCAGCGGGTCAGGCAGCATCTGAGGAGAGAGCGAGGGGGAGAGAGAGAGGGACAGAGAGAGAGCGAGGGAGAGAGAGCGAGGGAGAGAGAGTTAACGTTTTAATAATAATAATTGCTTATTGTCACAAGTAGGCTTCAATGAAGTTACTGTGAAAAGCCCCTTGTCGCCACATTCCGGCGCCTGTTCGGGGAGGCCGGTACGGGAATTGAACCCGCGCTGCTGCCTTGTTCTGTATTACAAGCCAGCTGTTTAGCCAACACCAGCATGGATGCTTCAGAGCTCAGGGTTCCCATTTTGATTTATTTTTAATTTAGTGACCCACAGTAACTTCATTGCAGTGTTACTGTAAGCCTACTTGTGGCAATAATAAAGATTATTATTATTGTGCTAAATCAAAACCGGATCTCATGTGGGGAGCAGATAGAGAGAGACAGAGAAAAAAAACAACAACCGGGCACTTTCTGCATTTGTATAGCGCCCTGCAGGTGGTAAGGTCTTCCCAAGGTGCTGCATTATCGCCCAGTCCCACAAGGACAAGTTTGGGGAAGAGGCGGGGCGGATATTCCAGGCACAATATACATTTCCGTATATGAAATGCAAGACTTTTATAATGTAAGGCGAGATATTTATTAACTTGTAATCCTCGGCAGTTCACGCAAGCGACACAAATGAGAGAATTTTCAGACACACATGGTATTGTGTCGTAGATATAATCCCTGTTAGACATTGTCACCTAACCATCAGCAACACACTGATAGAAACTCCAGGTGCAGAGATGTCGAATACTGGCCTCTTCCAAACAGCCTGACTTAGCTGCATCAATAGATTTTAATTGGATTTTAATTGGACTGTAAAACAGGAATATAAAACCCTTTTCCTCTCCACAGGATTTCAAACACGAAACTTTAATGTTTTTTGGTAAACTGCTGAATTTCTGGGATCTGTGGATTTTATCCCATGTTGGTTTTCATAGAATCTACAGTGCAGCAGGAGGCCATTCGGCCCACCGAGTCTGCCCCTGTCCTTGGACATTCCAGATTTTGTTCAGCGTGTTGCTATTTTTCCTAAACAGGCTTTAAAAGCTTTGGGGAATTTTGTTTGGGAAGTAGCCGGCGGATGGAGACGCCAATCCTTCAAACTCGCCCCTCGACGTGAATGTGGAAACCTGTGCAACGCCGGTTAGTCCAATCGCTGGGAAAACACATCCCATCACTGGGAAAGGACTGGAAAATTCAGGGAACGGTACCTGGAATTGCAGAGAACCTGCGCCGCCGGGGAAGCAGCTCCTATCCGCTCACACAGCCCACTCCAATCAAATAGACCCACGTTTTATATCAGTGAAACGCTCGAAGTGATTCAAGAGCTGGCAGGAGGGGAGGAACTTGCATTTATCTAGAGCCCTGTCCCATCCCCAGGATGTCCCAAGGCCCTTTCCAGGCAATCGGTTCCCTTGTGAATTGATGGGACCTTTTACACCTCAGTCCATGTCTAGTCTGAAGGTTTCGGGGTAACGGTCTCCAGTGGAAAAATTCGAATGGAGCTTTTACGAAACGAATTTTGCTTGGATTTGACCTGTCCATCCACCCATTCACCCCACCCCCAATCCAAACACATTTTGCAAATGATAACGATTTGTTTGCAACCCCGTTATTAATCAAATCCCCTGTTATATCCGGTGTTCCAGTGCTGCCAACGCATCCCATTGATCGGGAGATTCATTGGGAAGAGCGAGTTTATAGGGACCTGGTGCTGGCTGACAACAGAAATAGGGTAAAATTTACCAGAATCATTTAGAGGCTGCTGGACATATGGGCAGAGGAATATTCAACAGTTTCCTTTTCGTTTTACATTTCGGATTTCGTAACCGGCGAAACGGAGGAAAATTCCTCCAGGTGTCTCTGAAAAGACGAAATCCCTCCCGGATCAGCATTCCCGCTGGAAGCTCCCACTCCCCTCCTCCCAGAGCAGCGACATTCCCGTGTTTAATGTTAACAATGAGGCGACGAGAGGGCGGCACGGTGGCACAGTGGGTTAGCACTGCTGCCTCACGGCGCCCAGGTCCCAGGTTCGATCCCAGCTCTGGGTCACCGTCCGTGTGGAGTTTGCACATTCTCCCCGCGTCTGCGTGGGTTTCGCTCCCACAACCCAAAGAGATGCAGGATAGGTGGGTTGAACACGCTAAATTGCCCCTTAATTGGAAAAAAATGAATTGGGTTCTCTAAATTTAAAAAAAACAATGTTGAGAGGTCCGTTAGTGAAGAGATTAAAGTGGGTGCAGAGCTGCTGTGAAAATATCAGGGCGTCAATGCAAAATAGCTCAGGAATGATGATGGTCGTTTCGGACAGTCCCACAGATTTTGTAATCAGGGAGGAATCAAGGGGTATGAGGATAAAAGAGGAAAATGGAGTTGAGGCTTATCCATTCAGATCAGTCATTGAATGGGGGAGAGCAGATTCGATGGGCTGAATGGACCCCCCCCCCCCCCCCCCTCACAACTCCCAGTGAAATGATAACTCCGCCGGGCTTGCTGAACACATCGAGTTAAATCCTTGAGGAAATTTTCAGCCATGTCGCTACATGAAGCAGCCCCCCCCCCTCCCACCCCCCAGTCCCTGTGCACTGTCAGACACAACACTCAAGAGATCTTTCCAAATCAGATAGTGCAACATTCCAGAGTGACAATTAAAACACCTTTTCCGAGTGTTTTTCTCTCTGTGTCAACAACAACACTGGACAACCTCCAGTTTCTCTTTCAGTAGATTTTTTTAAAATCCCCCCCCCCCCCCCCCCGTCGCCACCTTTGCAACCAATTAAGACCCGAAATTGTCTAATCTTCCATTGGAAGAGGATTGTTCCTTTCTGACCTTTATTTTGCTTGAATGGGTTTTAACAAGGGCTGGTGCAGACTCGACGGGCCGGATGGCCTCTGCCCTGTAAACTCTGTGAAAGGGTGGAGTTAATTTGGAATATATTCTCCCTGGAGACAGCCAATATCGAGGTGGTCCAGCTGATTGGTTGGGTCAGACCCACTTTCTGTTTATATCCGATGTCATTTCGTTCAAGGTAAATGTATCTAAACTATTACCGGATTGTAACGATGCTCTGTCATTAAAGTCTCACCTGTGAGGAGTGTTTATTTCAGGGTAGGAAACTGTATGTTTTTAAAAATCACTTTAAATCTGCAGATATCCCACTTGTTAACAAGTTTTCAAACTTGGAACTGTTCTATGATAACGAGGACACTCCATCCCCAACGAAACTGCACAAGTCCACCGTAACCACAGTAACCAGGTTAATTCGTTCATTAAAATCACATCAAGAATCGAAATCAAATCCGAAAACGCACATCAGGCCCGTTAGCTGCTGAAGTCGAAGCTTCCTGATCTGAGATTCTTCTAGAAGTGATTTTTCCTGAAGGATTCAGCGCTGCTCGCCCTGGGCCATCCCTCATTGCAAAGATTTGAACCAGAACACCGAGACTGGCACTGGCGGGAGGGTGCTGAGGGAGGGCTGCCCTGTGGGATGTGCCCTCTTTCTCTGTAATGAGGTTTAACCCAGAGGCTCTCCCAGGTTAAAACAAGCACCCTATTGCAGAGTGGGGGAATCACTCTGGATTGTTCCTCTCTCCACACGCCCCATTCTCCTGATTCTGTATCCCACTGCAGATATTTTATTTTGCAGAGTAGACGAAAACTCCCCGGTGATCTGACCAATGTTCAACAATCACTCTTGCTCATTATCGCATTGCTGTTTAGTGGGATCTTGCTGTGTGCAAATTGGCTGGCGCATTTCCCACATTTCTAGAGCGACGGCATTTGCAAAGTGGGGCCTCGGGAAAGGTGCTAGAAAAATGCAAAGTCTCTCCCTTTCTGGAGTCAGACACTGAACAGGTCTTCCTCCAATTGGCCCGTTTGCAACAGATGTTCAAACCCCTGGCCGGAGACGCTCCCCCCCCCCCCCCTCACACCTCCCCCCCCACCCCCCCCCACCCCCTTCACAACCCCCCCCCCCACACACCTCACAGCCCCTCCATACCTACTCCCCTCACAGCCCACCCTCATACCCCCCACACCCCGCTCACCCCCCCCCCACATACACACCCACACCCCCCTCACAGCCCCCCCCCCCACACTCCCCCCCACACACACCCCTCACAGCCCCCCCATCCCCACACACACCCTCGTTTTAAGACGACCCATTTCACATTCAGTCTGTAAGTGGTCTTTGTCATGTAACATGAATAATACATAGACCTTAAAAATTGTCATCTAGTGAATCGTGGAATAAATCAAATTACAACAGTGATTGCCCTTCACGATTAGCTGATTGGCTGCCAACAGCGTTTGACACACACATGGCGGTGAATGTGGCTCTATATAAATGCAAGTCTTTGACGAATACACCCTCTGGAAACTGCACAGTGAATTGACGGGACGGATTTTCTATTTTCTATTTCTGTCTCAGCTCCTGCTTTGGATAGTGAACAAGATAAAACTTCACAAGAAACTCCGAAGCATTTAATATTACCTCGGGTCAAATTTACACTCTTTCTGACAATCTTTCAGTGTTAACACCGTTTGCTTTCTCTCGCTGATAATTCGGCTGATAACTAACACACAACGTTCACACGCTGTTCAGGGGTGAGTGAATTTCTCCCAAGTCCTGGTCAGCTTCCTGCTCCTCTCTGTCACTTGTGGCTTGTTTACACTCACAGATCGCTGGAATAAACGTTTCTCCCTGGAGGAGAGATTTAAGGTGAGGGGCAGGAGGTTTAGAGGGGATTTGAGGAAAGCCCTTTTCACCCAGAGGGGGGTGGGAGTCTGGGACTCGCTGCCTGAAAGGGTGATGGAGGCAGAGACCCTCACAACATTGAAGAAACATTTAAATGTGCAGTTGAGATCCCAGGGCAGACAAGGCTATGGGATAAATGCTGGGAACTGGGATTGGAATAGTGGGGTGGTTGTTTTTGACCAGTACAGACGTCGCAATGGGCCGAAGGGCCTTTCCCGTGTTCTCTGACTCTGTGACTGTCAAACCCACCGGATCCTTAAGGGTCCCACGGCGGACAAGACATGAATCAAAATAAAACTGGACATTGGAGGCGCTACCAACTATTGGACCAGTTAATCACTTTCAGCTACAGTTCGAATGTTCTTCCTGCGTCTTTAAAACGACGATTCAGTGCTTTGTCCCAGTGCTTTATCTGGGAATAGAGTCTTGTTTTTATAAAATCGAAACGTGTCAGGTCACTTTGCCCCCCTTGTCCATTCAGGGGCGTTACGACCCAGAGGAGGTGAATTTGTTGCCGAGGCCCCGCCTCCTGTCAATGTTGCAGATTCTGGTTTTATTTGGGAACTTTAACTCCAGTTAACCTTGCAGTTCATGCAAGGAAGTTGCAACAGGGGAGAGAGGAGCTCAGAGTCAAGGGTGAAAAAGTAGCAAGTTAACTGTTAACTATAACAATATTGAAGAATGTGAAATTATTGAACCAGCTCTCCCTCCAAACATTCCCCTGGTTAAACTAGGGGGAGTTGCTGGGCAGATGTGGATTGATCCTTCAACCCTCTGCTTTATAATAATAATCACTTATTGTCATAAGTAGGGTGACTGTGAAGCTACTGTGAAAAGCCCCTAGTCGCCCGTTCGGGGAGGCTGGTACGGGAATTGAACCCGCGCTGCTGGCTGTGTTCTACATTATAAGCCAGCGATTTAGCACACTGTGCTAAACTAGCCCCTTTAAGGAGATAACTGAACAAAAAAACGTGAAGCTCCACAATAGAGGTGGAAATTTGAAGTTACAAGTGGTCAGATTGCAATTTTAATCAAACTGCAGGGCTTAATAAAGAGGCCGATTTCCAAATCCGGGGTCGAAATCCCCCCTCCAGACAAATCCTTCTACTGGGGAGAATACACAAACCAGGCGATCAAAACAAAATCATCTGTGATAAATGTAGCAAAGCTCCGCCCCCCCCCCCCCCCGCCCCCAGCAGTGATTCAGTTACAAATCCGATTTCTCCACCTTTCACTTTGAGATGCTCCCACCCACAGGATCACTTGTTCCCCCGTCCCCCCACCCCCCCCCCCGCTCACCCACGGAGTTAATTTTCTGCACTCAATCCCACCCAGTTATTTTTGTCCCACTGTCCAAACCGCCAACCCTCACACCCCACCAACTCACGGCCTCTTCCTCGGGGTGTCACATCTTCTCTCCAGCCAAGAATCCCAAACTTTCTTGAACTCAATATTTTGGAAAACTCTTTAGCCCCTTTCCCCCTCTCTTCCTGCTACAACCTTCCGGCTTCTTAAAACGCCTGTTTGGCGTCACCCCCCGTTTCATCTTATGCTTTGCAACCCCCGTCATGAATTCCTGGATTCCCAGGAGCTGGTAACATTGCACAGAGTCTGTTACAGGGAGAGAAATGTGCACCAGGTGTGAGAGAGCTTTCTCCCATTCACTAACTTCACTCGATCAAACACTCCTGGCACCTAATGGAAGGAGCCTCCTGAACTCCCTCCAGCTATTACTGCTCGAAAAATGCACCGTCACCAATTGGAAATTCTTTATTTC
Source organism: Scyliorhinus torazame (assembly GCF_047496885.1). Lineage (NCBI taxonomy): Eukaryota > Metazoa > Chordata > Chondrichthyes > Carcharhiniformes > Scyliorhinidae > Scyliorhinus > Scyliorhinus torazame. Next base: position 10,249,692 of record NC_092736.1, on the reverse strand, counting down.
TAAGTTGTGCAGCCATGAAGAGGGTGGGGTGGCAACTTCACAGTTAAGTGCCATCACTGAGACTTCAGCAGTGCCCCCCGACCCCCAGCCTCTCAATCACACCTTTGTCCCAAATCACTGAACTCCATTGACAAATGTCACATTCCCAACGTGGAAGGGAGGAGAGGAATTGGTGTCAGCATCGATAACAGGCTCAAGGAGCTGACAGCTCTCCTGTTCCTGTTTGTACTGAGGGGCTGGGCCCAGCTCCGGTGGATGCCACAGATTTAAGGTCAGGATCGATGGAAGTAGAGTTGAGACGAGGTAAATCCGGAATGCGCTGCCTGATGTTACAGCACGGTAGCATTGTGGATAGCACAATTGCTTTACAGCTCCAGGGTCCGAGGGTCGATTCCGGCTTGCGTCACTGTCTGTGCGGAGTCTGCACATCCTCCCCGTGTGTGCGTGGATTTCCTACGGGTGCTCCGGTTTCCTCCCACAGTCCAAAGATGTGCAGGTTAGGTGGATTGGCCATGCTAAATTGCCCTTAGTGTCCAAAATTGCCCTTAGTGTTGGGTGGGGTTAGTGGGCTATGGGGATAGGGTGGAGGTGTTGACCTTGGGTAGGGTTCTCTTTCCAAGAGCCGGTGCAGACTCGATGGGCCGAATGGCCTCCTTCTGCACTGTAAATTCTATGAAACTTGGAAAAGCGAATTGGGTAAATACTGGGGGGATTTGCAGGGCTGTGGGGAAAGAGCAGGGGAGTGGATCAAATTCAAAGGGCATGATGGGCTGAATGGCTTCCTCTTGTGCTCTACGATGGGCAGCACAGTAGGTAGCACTGTTGCTTCACAGCACCAGGGACCTGGGTTCTATTCCTGACTTGGGTCACTGTCTGTATGGAGTCTGCACATTCTCCCTGTGTCTGCATGGGGATGCTCCGGTTTCCTCCCACATGTCCCGAACGACATGCTTGTTAGGTGAATTGGACATTCTGAATTCTCTCCCCCCCCCCCCCCCCCCCCCCCGGTGTACCTGACCGGCGCCGGAATGTGGCGACTAGGGGCTTTTCACAGTAACTTCATTGCAGTGTTAATGTAAGCCTACTTGTGACACTAATGAAGATTATTATTATGCTATGGAAGGGAACATTGGGCAATCTTACCCACTGCTAACCCCTGCTAGGGAAAACAATCCTGCACAGTGGATATGGACAATCCTCAGGCTTAGCTGGGTTGCAGAGATAGTCAAATAACTTCTGACTGACTGGGACCACCTCTGATGATAGAGGGAGTCAATTGAATGTTAGAAGTGAACATAAATGTGCCAGAGATCTGAGTGTCCTTGTTCATGAATCACAGGACGTTGGTATGCAGGTACAGCATGTAATTAAAAAGGCAAATGGAATGATAGTGTTCTTTGCAAAAGGACTGGAGCATAAAAGTAGTGTTATTGCAATTGTATAGGATGTTGGTGAGACCAGATCTGGAGTATTCATTTTTAATTTAGTGTACTCCATTAATTTTCTTTCCATTTAAGGGCAATTTAGCATCGCCAATCTACCTACGCTGCACATCATTGGTTGTGGGGGTGAAACCCACGCAGACACGGGGAGAATGTGCAAACTCCACATGGACAGTGACCCAGGGCTGGGATCGAACCCGGATCCTCGGCGGCATGAGGCAACAGTGCTAACCACCGTGCCGCCCCCACATCTGGAGTATTGTGTTCAGTTTTGGTCTCCTTATTTGGGGAAGGGTGTGGTGGCATTGAGAGGTTTATCAGATTGATTCCGGGGATGAAAGGGTTGACGTATGAGGAGAGAGTAAACAGTTTTGGTTTTTCTCGCTGGAGTTTAGAAGGAGGATAGGGGATCTGATCGAGGTGTATAAAATACTAAAAGGGATTGATAAATTAAATTAGACCAAATGTTCCCCCTTGTGGGGTAATCTAGAATGAGAAGTCACGGATATGGGTTGAGAGGCAGTAGATTTAGAACTGAGATGAGGAGGAACTACTTCTCGCAGAGGGGGGTGAATTTGTGGAACTCACTGCCTCATATAGTGTGGTGGAATCTGAATCATTTAATGGTTTCAAGAAGTAGATATATTTCTGATTAACGGGTTAAAGGGATATGGAGAACAGGCACGGAGGTGGATTTAAGACGGGGAAGAGATCAGCCATGATCTGATTGAATGGCGGAGCAGGCTCGAAGGGCTGAATTGACTACTTGTGCTCCTAATTCCTATGTTCCAGTAAACCTCAAGACAACAGGATTTGTGTACACACACAAGATATTTTAGTAATGTACAGTTAACATGGTAACACAAACTATATCCTGAAATTATGAAGCTTTACTAAAGTAGATCGTAACACCGGAATGCGTGTAATCACTCACAGGTATATCATGTTCTGTCCAATACTGCTCAGGAAAGCTAGTCAAACAAAGCAACTCAGAAATCGCTGTGAACCGTATGGATCTTCCAATTGGATTAGAAGCTTGTCATTTCCTCCCACATATCTGTAAACTCTGTTGCCACACATCCACACAGTGCAGTTCAATAGACAATGACCTTTGAGCCTTTGGCTTTGATCTTTAAGTCATCTTTGTCTACAGGAATAGTGCCAGAAGACTGGAGGACAGCAAATGTTGTCCCCTTGTTCAAGAAGAGGAGTAGAGACAACCCCGGTAACAATAGATCAGTGAGCCTTACTTCTGTTGTGGGCAAAATCTTGGAAAGGTTTATAAGAGATAGGATGTACAATCATCTGGAAAGGAATAATTTGATTAGAGATAGTCAACACGGTTTTGTGAAGGGTAGGTCGTGCCTCACGAACCTTATTGAGTTCTTTGAGAAGGTGACCAAACAGGTGGATGAGGGTAAAGCAGTTGATGCGGTGTATATGGATTTCAGTAAAGCATTTGATAAGGTTCCCCACGGTAGGCTACTACAGAAAATACGGAGGCATGGGATTCAGGGTGATTTAGCAGTTTGGATCAGAAATTGGCTAGCTGGAAGAAGACAAAGGGTGGTGGTTGATGGGAAATGTTCAGACTGGAGTCCAGTTAATAGTGGTCTACCACAAGGATCTGTTTTGGGGCCACTGCTGTTTGTCATTTTTATAAATGACCTGGAGGAGGGCGTAGAAGGATGGGTGAGTAAATTTGCAGATGACACTAAAGTCGGTGGAGTTGTGGACAGTGCGGAAGGATGTTACAAATTACAGAGGGACATAGATAAGCTGCAGCGCTGGGCTGAGAGGTGGCAAATGGAGTTTAATGCAGAAACGTGTGAGGTGATTCATTTTGGAAGGAATAACAGGAAGACAGAGTACTGGGCTAATGGTAAGATTCTTGGCAGTGTGGATGAGCAGAGAGATCTCGGTGTTCATGTACATAGATTCCTGAAAGTTGCCACCCAGGTTGAGAGGGTTGTTAAGAAGGCGTACGGTGTGTTAGCTTTTATCGGTAGAGGGGTTGAGTTTCGGAGCCATGATGCCATGTTGCAGCTGTACAAAACTCTGGTGCGGCCGCATTTGGAGTATTGCGTGCAATTCCGGTCGCCGCATTATAGGAAGGATGTGGAAGCATTGGAAAGGGTGCAGAGGAGATTTACCAGAATGTTGCCTGGTATGGAGGGAAGATCTTATGAGGAAAGGCTGAGGGACTTGAGGCTGTTTTCATTAGAGAGAAGAAGGTTAAGAGGTGACTTAATTGATGCATACAAGATGATCAGAGGATTAGACAGGGTGGACAGTGAGAGCCTTTTTCCTCGGATGGTGATGTCTAGCACGAGGGGACATAGCTTTAAATTGAGGGGAGATAGATATGACAGGTGTCAGAGGTAGGTTCTTTACTCAGAGAGTAGTAAGGGCGTGGAATGCCCTGCCTGCAACAGTAGTGGAGTGGCCAACACCAAGGGCATTCAAATGGTCATTGGATAGACATATGGAGGATAAGGGACTAGTATAGATGTGGTTTCACAGGTCGGCGCAGCATCGAGGGCCGAAGGGCCTGTACTGCACTGTAATGTTCTATGTTCTAATGACAGCCCCCTTCTTTGCTCACTCAAGTACCCCATCATAGGTGTCCCCAGTCAGTCAGGAAGTTATTTGACAATCTCTGCATCCCAGCCAAACCTGGGGATTGTCCTAATTAATTTTTAAAATTATAAATTCATTTTTTCCAATTAAGGGGCAATTTAGCGTGGCCAATCCACCTAACCTGCACATCTTTGGGTTGTGGGGGCGAAACCCACGCAAACACGGGGAGAATGTGCAAACTCCACACGGACAGTGACCCAGAGCTGGGATCAAATCTGGGACCTCGGCGCCGTGAGGCAGCAGTGTTCGCCTCTGTGCCCCCATGCTGCCCCAGGGATTGTCCTAATTCAAATCACATTATTGACTTCCTTGGCTGTTAGCAGTGAAGAAGATTGCCTAATTCTCCTTTCATTGCATCATATAGAGCACGAGGAGGCCATCCTGCCCATCATGCCAGTGCTGGCTCCTTCGATCCATTCTACTCCCCTGTCTTTTTCCCACAGCCCTGCAAAATCGTCCCCCCTCAATACTCATCCAGTTCACCTTTGAAAGTTGTTACTTTCACCAGGCAGCACATTCCAGACTCAACACTGCTTCTTTTGATCATGGCCACAAGTTTGTGCCTTCAGGTAACTGATCTGCTGCCTTTGGGAAGTTTATTCTACTTTTCTTACCTATTCTAGTAAAACTATTCTTAAAATTTTGAACACCTCTTTTAAATCTCCCCATTACCTCTGCTTCGAGGAGAACTATTCTAGCTTCACCCATCTCTGTGTGTTTATAGGAGCAGTGAGACCAATTTTATTATTATGGTTCTTCGTCTCTGCCCTGCCTGAAGGCTGAGCACAGACAAGAGATCAAGCCAGCAGTTCTCTGCATCTGTATGTTTCAGCACCTTTTCTATCCAGTACTTAACATCTGCGAGCTAAAAATAAAAAATCTATTACTTGCCTTTTCGATGAACTTGCCTTTTGGATATAAATGATGCAACGGCAGTGTTTTATAAAGACCAGTGGAGTTCCCATCCGATGTCCTGGCCAATGTTTATCCCTCAACCAACATCACTCAAAAATAAAATCTGGTCTTAATCACTGTCTCTAGAATTGGCAGCCCATTTCTTACATCGTAACAAGTGACTACACTTCAAAAGTACTTAATTGGCTGTAATGCGCTTTGGGATGCCCTGAGGTTGTGAAAGGTGCTATACAAATGCAAGTCTGAATTTCCTCAGCACTGAGCCCTAGGTGCACAGAGAAACTGTGCGTATTTTTTCTTCCATTTTACATTTACTTTTTAAAAACATTTAGAGTACCCAATTCATTTAGCGTGGCCAGTCCACCTAACCTGCACATCTTTGGGTTGTGGGGGTGAAACCCACAGAAACACCGGGAGGATGTGCAAACCCCACGTGGACAGTGACCCAGAGCTGGGATCGAACCTGGGACCTCAGCACCGTGAGGCAGCAGTGCTAACCACTGTGCCCTTATTTTACATTTACAAACAAAGATTTACTTCAATGCATTTTTTTTTTCTCTCTTCACTTAACCGGCACATAACCTTCCCTCAAAAGTCACGTGACGTTGGACATCCGCTGGCGACAGGTAGGTGGAGGTCGCACGTTGGGTGGCTCCCGCCAGAGTTCTCGATTTTTCACCCAGTTTTGGGGGAACCTTTATGTGAACTGGGGTGAGATTCTCCGACCGCCGCCGGGTCGGAGAATCGCCGGGGGCTGGCGTGAATCCCGCCCCCAGCGGTTGCCGAATTCTCCACCACCGGATATTCAGCCGGCGCGGGAATCGCGCCGCGCCGGTTGGCGGCCCCCCCCACCCGCGATTCTCCGGCCGGATGGGCCGAAGTCCCGCCGCTAAAATGCCTGTCCCGCCAGCGTAGATTAAACCACCTACCTTACCGGCGGGACAAGGCGGCGCGGGCGGGCTCCGGGGTCCTGGGGGTGGCGTGGGGCGATCTGGCCCCGGGGGGTGCCTGGCCCACGATCGGGGCCCACCGATCCGTGGGTGCACCTGTGCCGTGGGGGCACTCTTTCCCTTCCGCCTTCGCCACGGTCTCCACCATGGCGGAGGCGGAAGAGACTCCCTCCACTGCGCATGCGCGGGAAACTGTCAGCGGCCGCTGACGCTCCTGCGCCACCCGGAGATGTCATTTCCGTGCCAGCTGGCGGGACGGAAATTCGTCCGCCGCCGGCCTAGCCCCTTAAGGTTGGGGCTCGGCCCCCAAAGATGCGGAGCATTCCGCACCTTTGGGGCGGCGCGATGTCCGACTGATTTGCGCCATTTTGGGCGCCAGTCGGCGGACATCGCGCCGTTTCCGGAGAATGTCACCCCCTGGTCTTCAATAAGGTCGTGGGTTTAGGGGATGTCGAAAACCCAACGAATGAATACAGGATGAAAAGGATTGTGCGCTAGTCCACCAGCGGTCTCTATGGGAGGAAAGATTGCGGGAGCAAGCTCGCCAGGCGAGGTTGCGCCCATTCCGGTGGACACACTGGCCAAGGCGATGGCAGTGGAGTTTGAGCAACGGTTTGCCAAACATTTGAGCGGCATGGGAAGGAGATGATGGGAACGCTCAAACAATCAGTGGAAGATTCGCTGGCCCCGATAATGGAGGCTCTTGGAAAGACATCGGGGATGGTGAGGGGGCAGGGAGAGGTGTTGAAGAGATTGGAGGAGGCGTTGACCAGCTCGCCTCGATGGGAGAGAGCTGCGGAGAGTGATAAAGGGCTGAGAGCCAACGTGGAGGACCTGGAGAACAGGTCACGGCGACAGAATCTGTGGAAAGAGGGACTGCCTGAGGGGTTGGAGGGCCCAAGGCCAATGGAGTACTTTTTGGGGATGTTCGCCAAATATTTGGGAGAGGAGGAGAGCACCTCCATCTTTGACTGGCTCATCGGTCCCTCCGGCCGAAGCCAAATGCGAATGATCCACCAAGAGCTAAGATAGTCTTGTTTTCACAGCTATCAGATGAAGGAGAAGGTCTTGAGATGGGCCCAGCAGAATCGGGAGGTAAGGTGGGAAGGCAGTATTCATATATGCCAGGACGATACAGTGGAGCTGGCAAGAAGGTGCGCGGCTTTTAATAATAATACTAATAATCGTGTATTGTCACAAGTCGGCTTCAATGAAGTCACTGTGAAAAGCCCCTAGTCGCCACGTTCCGGCGCCTGTTCGGGGAGGCCGGTACTGGAATTGAACCCGCGCTGCTGGCCTTGTTCTGCATTACAAGCCAGCTGTTTAGCCCACTGTGCCAAAGCGGCCCAACAGGGCAAAGGCAGCTCTTTACAAGGGTGGTGTGCCGTTCGGGAGGGTTCGGGGGGGGGGGGGGGGGGTGCTGTCTACATGGCAAAGCTTTTTAAAAATAAATTTAGACTACCCAATTATTTTTACCGTTTAAGGGTCAATTTAACGTGGCCAATCCACCTAACCTGCACATCTTTGGGTTGTGGGGGCGAAACCCACGCAGACACGGGGAGAATGTGCAAACTCCTCACGGACAGTGTTCCAGAGCCAGGATTCAAACCTGGGTCCTCAGTGCCGTGAGGCCGCAGTGCTAACCTCTGTGCCACCGTGCTGCTCACTTACCCGGCAAAGCTGACGGCTACATATAACTCCAAGGACCATTTCTCTGAGACTGCAAAGGAGTTGGAGGCATTCATGAGGTCTGAGGGACTGGGACTGAACTGAGTTTGGATTTTAATCTCTGATATTATGGTTGAGAGGGGCCGGTTTGGGGACAATGGGTAATGTGCTGGGGTTTATTCCCCTTTGTTTTGTGCTTAACCTGTTTGTTTGTTTAGAAGGGCTGGGTGTTGGGGAGGTTTGGTTTCTCTATTGGTTAGGAATGTGGGGGGAGGGGACTCTGGTGGGGGCCACCTTGGTAGCAAACCTAAGTTGGCCAGTGTATGGGAGCGGGGAGGGGCTGCGGCTGGCCGAGCCCGTGTGGACAGGTTCCGACTGGCCTGGGAGGTGTGAATGGTGGGGGATGGGGGGCATGCAGAGAGGAGCAGCTTTGAGAGGAAATGTTTGGGAGTTTCTGGGATGGGGGAGGGGTAGTTGGTTGGTGGTGATTAGGGGCAGGGCTTGGTCCCATTCATGGGGTGGGGCCAGTGATACTGTTGGGTAAGAGAGTTAGGTTTCAGATGGAGCTGGTGGTGGCAGATCAGGGGGGCAGGTACGTTATAGTAACGGGTGCTTTGGAGGTGAGGATGGTGGTGTTGGTTAGTGTGTGTGTCTGAATTGGGATGATGTAGGGTTTATGAAGAGAATGTTGACGGTTCTGTTGGGCGTCTTAAAAAATATTAAGGTAGATAAGTCCCCAAGGCCTGATGGGATCTACCCCAGAATACTGAAGGAGGCTGGAGAGGAAATTGCTGAGGCCTTGACAGAAATCTTTGGATCCTCACTGTCTTCAGGTGATGTCCCGGAGGACTGGAGAATAGCCAATGTTGTTCCTCTATTTAAGAAGGGTAGCAAGGATAATCCAGGGAACTACAGGCCGGTGAGCCTTACTTCAGTGGTAGGGAAATTACTGGAGATAATTCTTCGAGACAGGATCTACTCCCATTTGGAAGCAAATGGACGTATTAGTGAGAGGCAGCATGGTTTTGTGAAGGGGAGGTCGTGTCTCACTAACTTGATAAGAGTTTTTCGAGGAGGTCACTAAGATGATTGATGCAGGTAGGGCAGTGGATGTTGTCTACATGGACTTCAGTAAGGCCTTTGACAAGGTCTCTCATGGTAGACTAGTACAAAAGGTGAAATCACACGGGATCAGGGGTGAGCTGGCAAGGTGGATACAGAACTGGCTAGGTCATAGAAGGCAGAGAGTAGCAATGGAAGGATGCTTTTCTAATTGGAGGGCAGTGACCAGTGGTGTTCCGCAGGGATCAGTGCTGGGACCTTTGCTGTTTGTAATATATATAAATGATTTGGAGGAAAATGTAACTGGTCTGATTAGTAAGTTTGCAGACGACACAAAGGTTAGTGGAATTGTGGATAGCGATGAGGACTGTCAGAGGATACAGCAGGATTTAGATTGTTTGGAGACTTGGGCGCAGAGATGGCAGATGGAGTTTCATCCGGACAAATGTGAGGTAATGCATTTTGGAAGGTCTAATGCAGGTAGGGAACATACAGTGAATGGTAGAACCCTCAAGAGTATTGAAAGTCAGAGAGATCTAGGAGTACAGGTCCACAGGTCACTGAAAGGGGCAACACAGGTGGAGAAGGTAGTCAAGAAGGCATACAGCATGCTTGCCTTCATTGGCCGGGGCATTGAGTATAAGAATTGGCATGTCATGTTGCAGCTGTATAGAACCTTAGTGAGGCCACACTTGGAGTATAGTGTTCAATTTGGGTCGCCACACTACCAGAAGGATGTGGAGGCTTTAGAGAGGGTGCAGAAGAGATTTACCAGAATGTTGCCTGGTATGGAGGGCATTAGCTATGAGGAGCGGTTGATTAAACTCGGTTTGTTCTCACTGGAACGACGGAGGTTGAGGGGCGACCTGATAGAGGTCTACAAAATTATGAGGGGCATAGACAGAGTGGATAATCAGAGGCTTTTCCCCAGGGGAGAGGGGCCAATTACTAGGGGGCATAGGTTTAAGGTGAGAGGGGCAAGATTTACAGTAGATGTATGAGGCAAGTTTTTTACACAGAGGGTAGTGGGTGCCTGGAACTCGCTACCGGAGGAGGTGGTGGAAGCAGGGACGATAGTGACATTTAAGGGGCATCTTGACAAATACATGAATTTATTGGGAATAGAGGGATACGGACCTAGGAAGTGTAGAAGATTGTAGTTTAGTCGGGCAGCATGGTCGGCACGGGCTTGGACGGCCGAAGGGCCTGTTCCTGTGCTGTACATTTCTTTGTTCTTTGACATCCACGGGGCAGAGAGTATTCCTTTTTTTCGCCAGTGCATTATGTATATTCGAGGATTGATTTCTTTATTATGGGGAGGTCACTGTTGCCGGGAGTGAGGAAAACTTAATACTCAACTATCGTTATTTCAGATGGCGCTCTGCACCTGCTGGACGTGGCCTTGGAGAAGGGGCGGCACAGAAGCCGGCGTGGAGGATGGATGTGGGTCTGCCTGCGGATCTGGGTTTATGTGCGAGGATGGGAAAGGTGATTAACAACTGTGGGGTTTAATAAAAGTGGGGAGGTCTCACTGTTGGTGGTCTAGGAGGCGCTGAAGGCAGCAGTGAAGGGCAAGATCAACTTGTATAAGGCACAAGTGGATAGGGAGGCAAGAAAGGAGCAGTAGCGGCTGGTAGCTGAAATCTTGGAGGTTGATGGGAAGTATGCGGCTCTGGAACCTTTGCCCAGTAGACAGGAACTGCAGACGCAGTTTGACCTTTTGTCCACTGGGAAAGCGGTATGTCAGCTGAGGCGGGCAAAGGGCATGGTGTACGAGTACCGGGAGAAGGCCAGTCGCTTGCTGGCAGGACAGCTCTGCCGGCAATCGGCCTCCCGAGAGATTGCTCAGGTCCGGGATGGGGTGAGGGGTCTGGTGGTGCTGCTGGAGCAGGTGGATAGGGCATTGGAGGAGTTTTATAAGAGGTTGTACAGGTAATAATAATATTTATTATTGTCACAAGTAGGCTTACATTAACACTGCAATGAAGTTACTGTGAAAATCTCCTAGTCGCCACACTCCGGCGCCTGTTCGGGTACATAGAGGGAGAATACAGAATGTCCAAATTACCTAACAAGCATGTCTTTGGGGACTTGTGGGAGGAAACCGGAGCACCCGGAGGAAACCCACGCAGACACGGGGAGAACGTGCAGACTCCGTACAGACAGTGACCCAAGCTGGGAATCGAACCCGGGATCCTGGAGCTGTGAAGCAATAGTGCTAACCACTGTGTTACCGTACCGCCCCGACGTTAGAGTCCCCGGGAGACAAGTCAGATATGAGGCAGTTTTTGGAGGTGCTAGAGCGGCCTACAGTGGAAGAGGAGGATAGGGTAGGGTGGAGGAGCCAGTCGGGATTAAGGAGGTTCAGATGGCGATAGGGAAAATGCAAACGGGACCGGATGGGTTCCTGGCGAATTTTATAAGACGTTTCCGGACAGGCTGGCACCGTTGTTGGCGGAGATGTTTAGATGTTTGAGGTGGTACCTTGGGGGGGGGGGGGGGGGGGGAGGGCTTCTGGAGCTGATGGGAAAGGCATCTATTTTGGTTTTGTTCAAAAAAGATGAGGTTGAAAATGAAATGAAAATCGCTTATTGTCACAAGTAGGCTTCAAATGAAGTTACTGTGAAAAACCCCTAGTCGCCACATTCCGGCGCCTGTTCGGGGAGGCTGTTACGGGAATTGAACCGTGCTGCTGGCTTGCCTTGGTCTGCTTTCAAAGCCAGCGATTTAGCCCAGTGTGCTAAACCAGCCCATTGGAATGTGTGTCGTTTTGACCAACATCCCTGTTAAATGTGGATGCATCTCCGCCCTGTGCCTCAGTGTAGCTGGGGGACCTGATGGAGCTCCTGTATCTTGAGAAGGTTAAGTTCACCTTGAGGTGCTCCACAAGAGATGGAATCTGTTTCTTTTTCACTTTAAAGGGTTGGTCACAGTCAGCTGCTAAAGGGGGATGGGGGGGGGGTTGGGGCTTACTTTCCGAGTCGTATATGTGACGGATTGTGGGGGAGGGGCGTCTTCTATTCTTCTTTTCGATTTGTGTTGTTTTGTTTTATGTATAAAATGTTAAAAACCAAATAAAAACATATTTTTAAAAAACTCATGATGAAAAATAGACAGGCTTGTGGGGTTGAATGGGGGTTTGCTCAGTTCCGAAATGTTGGGTTCGGTTTTTCTGCCCATTCCAGCTCGATTTATGTTGTTCTAATGTCTGCTTCCTTATTTCTGGGGAAAGCTGATCTGTGCTTCCAGCCTGGGAGCTGAGATCGGGAGCTCTGCCCTGGGTAGACCTCAGGCACATTATTTGCATCCTATAGAACAACACGACACTGCGATCTAGGTTTCTGTGCCACAAAATAAGAGGGGAATGAATGTGCTTTCAGTCCCAGTAAATACAACAACCGCTTTGGTGCATTTGCATCCATCATAGTGGACCCAGGTGAAGGACCAAGACCCAAGACACACATTGGCTGGAACGAGGATGCAAAAATATTTACTGTTCAGTAATAACAATTGAGGGGGTAATTTGGAGTCCTAAACATTATACGATTATTAAAGATCAACAGCAGTAGTCTGTGGAAAACGAATGGTATCATCGAATATCCTCCAAAAGCAGTGGTAAAAATCCTGAAATCCCAGATCCTGGAAGTTTATTCAATCACTATACGCTTGGTGACACTGGTAATAATCTTAAAAACCTTGCATCATGCAATAATGATCACATTCTGTTTGTGGGAGCTTGCTATGTGCAAATTGGCTGCTGTGTTTCCTCCAACATGGGCTACACTTCACAAAATGTTCACCATAGCTCTGCTGCCTCACAGCACCAAGGTCTCAGGTTCGATCCCAGCTCTGGGTCACTGTCCGTGTGGAGTTTGCACATTCTCCCCATGTTTGCGTGGGTTTCGCCCCCACAACCCAAAGATGTGCAGGGTGGGTGGATTGACCACACTAAATTGCCCTTTAATTGGAAAAAATTAATTGGGTATTCTAAATTTATTCTTAAAAATGTTCCATTGGCTGTAAAGGTGCTTTGAGATATCTGCTGGTCATAAACACCTCTTAAATGGGAAGAATGCACTTGGAAGCTACGGGTAAAAGTAAATTGGGTCGATATTCTCTGGAGTTTAGATGAATGAGAGGTGATATCATTGAAACATACAAGATTATGGAGGGACTGGAGGGTAGACACCGAGGTTGTTCCTCCTGGTTGAAGAATCTAGAACATGGGACAAAATATCAGGATAACAGGTCGATAATTTAGGATGGGATGAGGAGAAATTTCTTCGCTCAAAGGCTTGTCAATCTTTGGAATTCTCTTAGAACCATAGTATCTCTACAGTGCAAAAGGAGGCCATTTGGCCCATCGAGTTTGTACCGACCCTCTGAAAGAGCAGCCTACCTATGCCCACTCTACTGCGCCATCTCCATAGCCCCACCTAGCCTGCACATCCCTGGACACCAAGGGGCAATTCAGCAAGGCCAATCCATCTAATCTGCACACCTTTGGACTGTGGTAGGAAACCGGAGCATCCGGAGGAAACCCACGCAGGCACGGGGAGAACGTGAAAACTCCACAGTCACCCAAGGCTGGAATTGAACCCGGGTCCCTGGCGTGTAAGGCAGCAGTGCTAACCACTGTGCCGCCCCAGGGGCCATGCACCTTATCCCAGGGGAATCAAGAAATATGGGGAGTGGGAAGGAAAATGATGTTGAAGCCAAAGGTTAACCATGACCATACTTAATGACGAAACAGGTTGGTGGGGCTGTACGGTGCCCTCCTCAGCACATACTGAACACTTCACATTGATGCAGATGAAAATAAATAATTTTATTGGGTCATCAGCGTATTTGAGCCACCGATGTACTTCTAATAAATAAAATGAATTAATGTATTCCACAGGTGACTGCTGTATCATCCTAAACAACCAAAACTAAATGGATTATTATATATACACATACATTAGAAAGATTCACATTAAAAAATTGTCAAAAAGTGATTACAATGAAGATCATATGTACAACAGGTACTATATACAATTTGTGCAAATCATATATAAGAACATAATGTCAGTGAATGAATTACAAGACTAGTTTTTAAATCAAATAATATTTTGTGGTGTTGAATGTTTCCCCCCGTTTTGTTTTATCCCTAGGAGACTGTCTCTTTGTTCAAAAAAAATTTCTGGGCATTCTCCCACAATTCACGGGGAAACCTGTTGGAGAATTCAAGGTAGTCTTGTGCTACAGGAGCCTTCTCTGAAATGAGAACAAAAACAAATCGTTAAATAGAAAATTTATGCTGTCATCGATCAGAAGAAGTGCAGAGAGGAGAATTCAGTGATACTCACCCCTCTGTTGAGCAGGTTTATTGTCAGATTGATTCAAACTCTGGGCAAAATCCTAAGTTTAAAAAAAAAAGTGTATTAAGTCGTTTCATTAATATTGTGTTTTTAGATTAATCTTTTACTGTCCGATTTGGTTCTGTCTACTTTCCCCCTCTGTCCAGTTTCGCTAGCCCTGGTCATGGACCCCCTGAAGTCTTGAAGTACATTGTTTCACATCAAGATGATATTACAGAGTGCCACACGTTCTAGAACAGAGTGGCCGAGTGTGACAAGCCCTTGTTCTAGATTAGCGTGGCCAGAGAAGTGTCACGTGCTGTTCTTGAACAACATCTTACTGGGCATGCTTTTCTCGATCAATATGTGATCATGTGTTTGGATTGAAGATGGTGTGGGACTGAGAGTTGGGAGTGCTTGAGGAGTGGACATAGGAGTGATTGAGGAGTGGATAGTCACCGAGGTAACGGTCCCTTTGGAGGGCTGAAAGAGGAGGGGAGGGGTTGAGATGTTTGGTGGCGGCATCATGCTTAAAGAAATGGCAGAGGCTGGTGGGATGGGATGTGAGAACAAGAACCCGATTGTGAGAGCAAGGGAAAGGGGCGAGAGCAGAAATGGAACAGATATGGTTAAGGGTATTGTCTACCATGGTGGATAGGGGGGAACGGGTGGGGAGGGTGAAATCAGCAGTTGAGTCCAAAGGAAGACATACTGGTAGCGCTGGTACGGAAGGTGTCATCATAACAGATACAGTGGAGTTGGAGAAAATGGGATCATGGAATAAGGCTCTTGCAGCAAGCGATGCATGAAGATGTGCAGTAAAGGTAGCTGTGAGAGTCCGTGGGTTTGCAGTGGAGCTTATTTTGAATTTTGTATTGTCTTCCTTGACTAACTACAGTATTACAGATTTAAAATTCAGAGATTTAAATCCATTATCTGTGACTATGATCAAGGTTTTACTCTCTGATGATGTCTGCAGGTGAAACTGTCCATCATCTGGCATTTCTCATAATTTGGGGGGTGCAAAACATTTTTAAATATTTGCAGTAAGCTTAAAAAGTACTAAATGTTCAAATCAAATTATTTTTTAAAATGACAGTGCCATTGTTTTGACCACAGCATGAAGCCTGGCAGTATTCTCACTGCAGTTAGTGTTCCCACAGATACTTTTCAGGATTTGCATGCCTTTCCCTCGATTGTATACGATTCATGTCTGTACTAGTCCTGCAACTTTGGTACAGAATACTGGTAGTGGCATTGGTGTTTTGCAGTTACCTCTATTGGCACTAACGTACACTGCTGGCACCTCAACCCTCTGCTGAAGCAAAGTCAGTTCACATGTGCAGCTTTCATCAGTGTTCAAATTACAGCTTATACTTTAATATTATCAAATAGTCAGGCGGACAGCTGGCATTTTGCTCATGTCAATGATGCTCTTGAAGGTATTGAAGTTCCCTCTGAGAGAGAGCTCAGGTTATACTGTAGCTGGTGAAAAGTCAAACACTCCTTCCTCAAGGTATTATAAAATAAAAATCATAGAATCCCTACAGTGCAGAAGAGGCCATTCGACCCATCAAGTCTGCACCGACCCTCTGAAAGAGCACTCTACCTAAGTCCACTCCCCTGCCCTATCCCCATAACCCCACCTAACCTGCACATCTTTGGACACTAAGGGGCAATTTAGCATGACCAATCCACCTAACCTGCATATCTTTGAACTGATTTGAAATTTTCCCTACTTTAAAATCTAGTTATTGTGCTCAAAGTTAGATGTGGGCAGCATTGTTACCAACTTATGCCACACTCACTGCCTCAATGCAAAAGGCAGTGTTAATGAAAAACATGCAGCGTAAATTGATAATTTAAACAAAATAAATTTAGAGTACCCGATTTTTTTGTTCCAATTAAGGGAAAATTTAACATGGTCAATCCACCTAACCTGCACATCTTCTGGTTGTGGTGGTGAGACCCACGCAGACACGGTGAAAATGTGCAAACTCCACATAAACAGTGACCTGGGGCCGGGATCATACCCAGGTCCTCAGGGCCATGATGCAGCAGTGCTAACCACTGCGCCACCATGCCGCCCCAGCGTAAGTTGATAATAAAACCATGTTTGTGTGTCAGGAAAAGAACTGCAGGCGCAGACTTGTGAATGCAGCTCTACTATCCAAATTATTGCTTTCCTCAGCCTTGCTTGAATGGGAAGGATGCTCTCTAATCTACTTAAACAAATTTTTTAAGAGTACCCAATTCTTTTTTTTTCAATTAAGGGGCAATTTAGCGTGGCCAATCCACCTACCCTGCACATCTTTGGGGGTGAGACCCACGCAAACACGGGGAGAATGTGCAAACTCCACATGGACAATGACCCGGGTCCTCGGCCATGTGAGGCAGCAGTGCTAACACTGTGCCACCCTCACGCTAATCTACACCTGAGTGACATTTTAATACTGGCTCAAGATTAGAAACGGCAATGGTTCGATCCTGGCCCCGGGTCACTGTCTGTGTGGAGTTTGCACGTTCTCCCTGTGTCTGCATGGGTCTCACTCCCACAACCCAAAGATGTGCAGGGTAGGTGGATTGGCCATACTTAATTGCCCACAGACGCAGACACAGGGAGAATGTGGAAACTCCACACGGACAGTGACCCAGAGCCGGGAACGAACCTGGGACCTCGGCGCCATGAGACAGCAGTGTTAACCACTGTGCCACCGTGCTGTCTCTGGACCCGAAAAGTTAACTCTGTTTCTCTCTCCACGCAATGATGAGCTTTTGCAGCATTTGCTATTTCTAAACAAGAGATTGTCTGCGATGACTGGCAGTTTGAATTGCTAGCTCCCTCGTTCCGCAGGTCACCTATCTCACTGCCAAATCCTTACAGTCAAAGGCACCCCTGGGATAAACAAACTGAACCTCCCTATGAGCCCATTTCTCATTCAGGCCCAAAGCATTGCACCAATCCAATCAAGCATTCACTCCCTCCTTCTGTATGACCTTAGCTTTCTGACACAGAAAGGCCTTTACCCCAAGAACTGTACATTTTGCTTGATAAACTTACCTGCAAATATCGTGAAAAATACAGAACTCAGAACATGAGTTTACATTGCTGTTCACATTACATTGCAATGTTTGTTTTGGTTGCTTGTAATGGATGATATACCATAACCATGCAATGATATACTTTCTTCAAGCACTATTTTTAAGTGTAATTTCTGCTCGTCAGGGTGAATAATGTTAATCCCGGTGGATTGAACACTTTCTAACCAGATTTGTCACATCACGCAATCCCCAATTTGATGAGGGTGAGACACACCATCCTGACTTGGAAACATATCGCCGTAACTTCAATGTCATTAGGTTAATATTCTGGAACCCCCACCCTAACTGCACTGGGGGTGTACCTACACCAGATGGATTGCAGCGTTTCAAGGCAGGGGGCCACCACTACCTTCTCAAGAGCAATTAGGGATCGTCAATAGATGCTGAATTTGCCAGCCACGCTCACATTCCAATAACCACAAAAAGAAAACTCTTAACCCCAGCCAGAGGAAATGGGAAGCCTGTACCTAACTATATATATCTCAGGGCATCCCAAAGGGCTTCACAGTCAATGGGCAGCACGGTAGCCTTGTGGATAGCACAATTGCTTCACAGCTCCAGGGTCCCAGGTTCGATTCCAGCTTGGGTCACTGTCTGTGCGGAGTCTGCACATCCTCCCCGTGTGTGCGTGGGTTTCCTCCGGGTGCTCTGGTTTCCTCCCACAGTCCAAAGATGTGCAGGTTAGGTGGATTGGCCATGATAAATTGCCCTTAGTGTCCAAAATTGCCCTTAGTGTTGGGTGGGGTTACTGGGTTATGGGGATAGGGTGGCGGTGTTGACCTTGGGTGGGGTGCTCTTTCCAAGAGCTGGTGCAGACTCGATGGGCCGAATGGCCTCCTTCTGCACTGTAAATTCTATGATAATCTATGAATGAAGTAGATCTGAAGCAGACTCACAACTGTAATGTCGGAAACGGCACAGATAATTTGTTTCACAGCGTGATAATGACCAGATAATGATTTGCTGATGCTATTTGGATGGATAAATATCAGTCAGGACACCACCCAGAGCCCTGCTGCTCCGTGAAATCGTGCTGGGACAGATGGGTCTAACATCTGATCCAAAAGATGGCACCTCAGGCAGTGCAGCTCTCCCTCAGCATTGCAGCGGATGTCACACTGGATTATATGCTGGGCACCACACGTTGGAAAGGACGTGAAGACATTAGAGAGGGTACAGAAATGATTTACAAGAATGGTTCAAGGGATGAGGATCTTCGGTTACGTAGAAAACTTGGCGAAGTCGGGAATATTCTCCATGGGGAAGAGAAATTTGAAAGGATATCTGACAGGGGCATGCAAAATGAGGGGGGATCTGGACAAATTAGATAGGGAGAAACTTCCCATTAATGGAAGGATCGAGAACTAGAAGACACAACAAGACAATTATGAAATGAGGAGAAACCTTTTCACGCAGCAAGTGGTTGGGATCTGGAATGCACTGCCTGAGGCTGTAATGGAGGCAGGGTCAACGGAGGCTTTCAAAAAAGGAATTAGATCTTTATCGGAAAAGGAGCTATTTAAACTTGTGATTCTATGGCAAGAATGCAACCTATTGGGCCTTGATATATTTTATTTACATACACCTATCCATATGCATAGGCTGGCAGTCAATGTGAAATGAAATGAAAATCGCTTATTGTCACAAGTAGGCTTCAATGAAGTTACTGTGAAAAGCCCCTAGTCGCCACATTCCAGCGCCTGTTCGGGGAGGCTGGTACGGGAATTGAACCGTGCTGCTGGCCTGCTTGGTCTGCTTTAAAAGCCAGCGATTTAGCCCAGTGTGCTAAACCAGCCCCATGTATTCACAAACATGTGGATGTTTAGCACTGTGCTGCATGACAGAACTACAGATATTAACATCTTCATTCACACCCACTAAAAGATTTTTAAAATGTGTTCATGGGATGTGAACTCCGCTGGTAAGACCCATCCCGAATTGCCTTTGAGAAGGTGGGGGTGATCCACCTTGTTGAATTGCTGCCGTAAGCCCTGCGTTATATACAGTGCCGTTAGGTAGAGAGCTCTGGGATTTTTACCCAGCGGCAGTGGAGGAATAAGAATAATATCAAAGCAAAATACTGCAGATGTGGGAAATCTGAACTAAAAACAGAAAATGTTGGATAAACTCAGCAGGTCTGGCAGCATCTGTGGAGAGAGAAACATGGTTAACGTTTCGAGTCGGCATGATTAGCATTGTGGATAGCACAATTGCTTCACAGCTCCATGGTCCCAGGTTCGATTCTGGCTTGGGTCATTGTCTGTGCGGAGTCTGCACGTCCTCCCCGTGTCTGCGTGGGTTTCCTCCGGGTGCTCCGGTTTCCTCCCACAGTCCAAAGATGTGCGGGTTAGGTGAATTGGCCAATGATAAATTGCCCTTAATGTCCAAATTGCCCTTGGTGTTGGGTGGAGGTGTTGAGTTTGGGTAGGGTGCTCTTTCCAAGAGCTGGTGCAGACTCAAAGGGCCGAATGGCCTCCTTCTGCACTGTAAATTCAATGATAATCTATGATTAATCTAGGACAAAGGTTCGGCACAACATCGTGGGCCGAAGGGCCTGTTCTGTGCTGTATTTTCTATGTTCTATGTTCTATGATTCTTCTTCAGAGCTGAATGACAGTATATTTGAAAGTCATGATGTTGTGTGAATTGTGCGGGAACTGCCAGGTGGGTTTGGAAGGTGCTGTCGAAGGAGCCTAACTTAACCAGATCATACGATGAGATTAGCCATTATTACAAAGCTATAGAACAACATCATTCGCCAAATAGTACAGGAATTCTGAATTTTGTTTGCTAAATTTCCTCCCTCCTCTTTTGATGGCGTGTAGCTCCACGGGTATCGTCAAGATAACTTTTATTCAAACAGGAGCCAAGACGGTGAGAGTTTCCAGGCTACCTGCCATGGGGGCTGCAACAGCAGAACCTGTTCCTGTCCTAGTCTGACGTCCACAAGCCTGCAGTTTCCAGCAACTATCGCAGGGCAGTGATTGGGTATGGGAACCTTGAATAATTTTTAAACAAAGTTTGAGGATAACGAGGCAGCCAACTGTAGCAGCCTTACCACAACCCTGGGTGGAACTGGCCAATATCACACCTACCTGCTCTAAGGTCAGATATTTAACCTGCACATGGGTGGTATGCAGCTGTGTATGTGCACACGTGAACCCAGTACACATAGATTTCTACTTGCCTGACCAGTTGGCGATGAAGAACAGCCACTATCACAGAGCATGGTTGGGTCATGCTGCTGCAAAGCAGGCGCCAGTCACAAACCAGTACGTGGGGTACAGTTTACCTGGATAAAGGTGGCCAGCAGAATGCAGCTCATCTCCTGCTCCAAGATGACCTTGTTCTGCGGATTGTTGTAACAAGCTGTGATTAGTGTTGGGAACAGTACTTTGATCAACCGTTGATCACTAAAGTACTGAAAAGGCAGTTGGCAGAGCTTCTGAAGGACTGTAGGGTGACGACCTGATTGCACCGTTACCTAAAAAAAAATAAAAGAAACATTATGTTCATAAGGTAGGGTAAACAACAGCAAAACAGTGTAGTATGCAGAGATCTGGAATATATTAGAAATCGTGAATTTGTATGCACTGCTGCAGCGTTGTATTCATTTCCCCCATCAAAACGCCTTTGTACACATTTATAATGTAAACTTGTCACACTGTCATTACAGCCTTACAGTTGCTGTAGCACCTCCATTTTCCCTCTCAGCACCTCACCCTGTACCAGAGAAACACGTATGCCCCAACCAACACTGCTTTTCAAATGGCTGTAAGCATTACTTTTTGATAAGAAACATTAACATGAGATCAAAGTTTTATGCAGAAATAAGGAAGATAGGGATTTAATTATGTCTGCGGGTCCCATGCCTAATTATCCTTTGCTGTACTTCACCTGCCTGCATGGACCACAAAGGATTAAGTAATGTGGGGGCAAAAAAGGAAGCTAATGCAAACAGAATAAAAACAAAATAATGATGAAAGCACACAGCAGGCCTGCCCGTGTCTGAAGAAGAAAGTAGGTTAATGATTCAGGTGGTAACTTTCATCACAACCTACCATTCACTTTTCCCATTTCTGTCAGCTTCTATTTTTATATCAGATTTTGAGTTTCCCTTTCCACCTCCAGGTAAAATCATGAAGGCACTCCACACCTTTGAGGCTGCTGGTGCAGTTTGTAAACTTTTTAAACATTTGCATGGCAGGGTTGGACTAACAGAAAATGGACTAAGACAACTTAGCTAAACACACAACCACAAGTAGGTGTGTCGCCGTCTGTCTCATACTGTTTCGCACCGTGTCAAAGACAGCTGAAATGGGATACGAGACAACACAGATGTCAGAGTATGGGAGAAGTGGTTACTTCTAAGTGACCACTTCAACCTAGGAAGGTCAGAGATCATGCATGACAAGTCAGAGGAAACTGCTCTGGAATGTCCCACTCTGCATTACAATAACCCTCCGGAAGCCCCGGGCTAAATTGGATTTTTAGGAATGGTTCCACTAGCTGTTACAAAAGTGTTTAATTAGGAACCTCCAGGTTCCATCCGCTACCCAGGTTGAGTTAGTTCTCATCAACTGTTGGGTTGCTAGAATTGGCCTGCGTGCTCCCGGGGTTAGATGTGGAATCCGGATTGTTATCCAAGTGATGGGCTGGAATCCAGTGGAATGGTTGGGAGAGAAAAACTTGGATTCAGCTACAATGCTCTCCATGGTCAAATATTCGAAGGGCACTTATGTCTCAAATATTTATTGTCCATCACTAACTGCTTTGGGAAGAAGGTGGCAGTGGTGAGTTCCCTCCCTGAATACAACTGAGTGACTTGCCAAGCTATTTCGGAGCGCACTTAAGAGTCAACCATATTGCTGTGAGTCTAGAGTCACATACAGGCCAGACCGGTTAAGGATGACAGATTTCCTTTCCTCAAGGGACATGAATGAATCTGATGGCTTTTCTTGACAACAACGATTCAATAGTTTCATGGTCACAATTACTGCTGCTAATGTTTTATTCCAGATTTATTTCATTGAGTGAATTTAAATTCCCCTGCCATGGGGAGCTTTGAACACACGTTTTCGGATTAATAATCTAACCCATGGGATTACCCGTTCAGGAACATAACAACCGTGCTGAATTAATAGCTATTCGCTCCATTTATGTCCATTGAGGGACATTTGAAGCCAGTCACTGGTGTAATGAAGAAAACATGGTCGCCAACTTATGTACAGTAAGCTCCCATAAATAGCAACGTGATGATGTCCGGACAGTCGTTTTTAAAAAAAATGATGCTTTTATTTTAATAAACAATTTTAATTAGGTATTTTTGGCATTACAAACAGCAACAGCATAAAAACAATGTACAAAGAACAATAAACATAGTACAATCACCGACTCCCATCCCGCCAAGACCCGCCTAATTAACCCCCTATTCTACGCTACCCTAACCCCCCCCTGCTGATGATTAATTCTCCGCGAAGAAGTCGATGAATGGTTGCCACCTCCGGGCGAACCCTAACAGTGACCCTCTCGAGGGCACATGGTGGCGCAGTGGTGGCACTGCAGTCACACGGCGCCGAGGTCCCAGGTTCGATCCCGGCTCTGGGTCACTGTCTGTGTGGAGTTTGCACATTCTCCCCGTGTATGCGTGGGTTTCGCCCCCACAACCCAAAGACGTGCAAGGTAGGTGGATTGAACATGCTAAATTGCCCCTTAATTGGAAAAAATGAATTGGGAACTCTAAATTTATTTTAAAAAACAGTGGCCCTCTCAAGGCGAACTTAATCTTCTCTAGGCCGAGAAAGCTTGCCATGTCAGTTAACCAGGTCTCCGGCTTCGAGGGCTTTGAGTCCCTCCAAGCTAGCAGTATCCGTCTCCGGGCTACCAGGGAAGCAAAGGCCAGAACATCGACCTCTTTCTCCTCCTGGATTCCCGGGTCTTCCGACACCTCTGGACTCATTGCCACCCTTGTTTTCAATACTCTGGACATGACGTCCGCAAACCCCAGCCAATATCCCCTAAGTTTTGGACACGCCCAGAACTGTGGACATGGTTCGCTGGTCCTCACTCACATTTTACACACCTGTCCTCCGCCCCAAAGAATCTACTCATCCGGGCCACTGTCATATGGGCCCGGTGGACCACCTTGAATTGGATCAAGCTGAGCCTGGCGCATGTTGCGATCACATTGACTCTGCTCAACGCGTCCGCCCATAAGCCATCCTCCATCTCACCACCAAGCTCCTCTTCCCACTTACGCTTCAGCTCCTCGGTCTGCGTCTCCTCCGCCCCCATGAGTTTTAAAATGATGCTTGTTGAAGGATAAGATTGATACTTGGGGAAGTTATGCACTGTCAATGTTGCTTCAATTCTTTCCCCAGAGCCAATGACTTGTGCTACACTGGAGCAGCTCGCTAGTGCCTTGTACAAATTGGTCAGTGAAGCCAGGAGCTTTCTGCCTCTGTGCTTGGTGGCAGGTGAGGAGGGGGCGTGTCATCACCGGGATAGGGGTCAGGAGTGGGAACTTTGGTGATTCGCCCCAATTACTGCCCAGGTACCTGGACCATGCGGCGCAATTTGACGAGCCCCCCCCCCACACCCCAGTAACCTTGCCCAGTATTAGGACTCCATACCTCAGGAATGAGCTAAACTGGAACCTTTCAAACCCAACCTTCAACTTACTGCAAAGTGTGGTATGTGGTATTAAATTCCACCAAGTGAGAGAAAAAGGAACAAAATGTTCAGCATTTAAGACCTATTACAATCTAAAAATTACAAATCATGAAATGTTGCAACGAGGCTAGTTCCATTGGTGTTTGATCCTAGACTCCCGATCAGTCAACATTTAGAGAGAAGAAAAAAGTATTCACTGGAGATGAACAGACTATTAGAATTCTCCAGTGTCCCCCTTCCCCCAACCTTTTAGCAGCCAAGTTGACTGAAGCTAATGACGCATGAATAGACTTGGTCTCCAAAGGCACAGAGGTACACAATTAATTCCCCACCGCCACACTCCGTTCCTCAGAATACAGCATCAGATTGCTGCGGGAGGAATGCAGGGCACAGTCATCCCCTGAATCTACAATTTGCTGAGATTTTATAACTGCATATGTTATAAAGCAAACAGCCTGGGGAAAGCGGGTGCGGAGGAAGGGATGTGTGTGAATGTGTGTGTGTGTGTGTGTGGGAAGGGGGGGGCGGGGGGGGGAGAGAGGGCAAGGAGGCTTCAGAAGATACTTTAAAAAAATTCCAGTGATGTCGCCATTAGTTTTTCTTATCACTGCTCTCATCAGCTTAGCCGAGTCCAAGAGTAAGACTGTTTAGACTAATGGGGCTTGTCATAAAGCAGGCCAAGTTTACAGAGAGACTTGCGCACATTAAGAAATGAAGCAATACCACTAATGGAACCTTGCTGTGCCCACATCCTGTTAGCTCCACAAAACCTTTTCAATCAAGTCATTAAATTCAACTAACTGATATTAAAATCAAATCACTCCCAGGTTAGCTTGATTACCAATGAACAATAAGGAAACATAAATTCCCTCAGAACCGTCTTTCTTCAGCCTGGGAGGTAGTCCGGGATAGGCCTCGAGGAGCTGTAAAACTGCAGCTCAGGATTGTAAATTGTGGGTTGGCAAAACACAAGCTTTCCAGGCGCAAGCACTCACGTCGACTAGCACCCAAATTAAAGCCAGAGGTGCTGGATAAAACAGAGGAGCCTGCGACAACATAAATTGCACGGTTTTACACGATTTCTTTCAAAGGGTTTTTTAACAACTGCTGCAGAATATATGGCCCCACTGATGATGTACTTGAGTTGTAAGAATGCAAGTAAACAAATCCAAGTTTTAGGCACGAGGGCGAGAGACCTACTGCCAAGGGCTGTAATATATTGCGAGCAGCGATATGTAATACAGTTTAATACTGCATACTGTGCGAGACATTGGGGCCGAGCAGTGATGTACTCACGGGAGGCTGGAAGCAACAAAGCCTGGAAACATGAAGTACAGAAAATATCAAAGAAAGTATGAAGAAAAAAATCAGATAGGTTAACTGCTCCTCATCATTTTCCAGCCATTCTCTATTTGAAAAAGACGGGTGTGCAGAAACCAAGTGGACATTGGATCATATTCTCAACTGGGATAGACTCACCACTATTCAATGCCACGGGTCAAAGTTGAAGAAATAGGAAAGGCCTGGAGTTAGTGCCCGTGATGTCAGTGTGAGTCAGCCACATTTAAATTTGGAGGGAAATTAAATAACCAGAGAAAATCCAGGAAATGTGCAGTCAGACTTGGACAGAGAAAGAGAAATTAATATTTCAGCAGGGATCTTGGATTTGATTTATTGTCACGTGTACCGAAGTACAGTGAAAAGTATTGTCCTGCGTACAGTCCAGACAGATCGTTCCATACATGAAAAACATGGGACATACGATAGACACACAATGTAAATACATTAGACATCGGGTGAAGCATACGGCGTGTAGTACTACTCAGTAGAGAAGATGTGTGGCGAGATCAGTTCAGTCCATAAGAGGGTCATTCAGGAGTCTGTTAACAGTGGGGAAGAAGCTGTTCTTAAATTGAAACTGCTTGAAAGCCTGTACCTGAAACGCGAGTCAGACTTTCTTAATCTTTTAGATATGCAATGACATACGATGGAGTTCCATTTGTATCTGATGGAACAGATGCCATGGCACTATTGCAAAGAGGACGGTAGGTTCTCCCACCCAGTGTCCTGGGCAATATTTGTCCCTCAACAACACGAAGGCAGATTATTTGCTCATTATCACATTGCTGTTTATGGGACCTTGCTGCGTGAAATTTGGCTGCTGCATTCCCTACATAATAACAGTGACTATACTTCAAAAGTATTTAACTGGCTGTAAAGTGCTTAGGGGTGTCCTGAAGTGGTGAAAGACGCTAAAGAAGTCCACGCCCTACCTTTTCAATCAGTGTTTGATTTCGAATCTCAAAGTGAATTATGGCAGCCCATTAAATGCAAATTGTTGCACTACACAGCGATAAACTCTTGACACACTTCCACCAAACTATGAAACATAAAGGCATGTTCAACACTAGGTTTCAGAACATGCCAGCAAGTAATGAGAGATTTAATCTGACGTGGCTTCAGTGCTGGAGAAACACCATGCAGTTATTGAAACCTGTCAGTTTTCCGCTGTACAGCAGGGTATTCCCACCTGCTGTACAGGTTTTTACTGCTTTTCTGAAAACTGAGCCGGGCACAAATGATACTAATGTAATATGGATTTATCACATCAAGCTGGGTTAACATCATCGTTATCAGGTGTCAGCTGTTTCTTAGTCAGTAGCACCCTCACCAGAGCTCTGGAATTCCTTCCCTCATGCTCTCTCACCCCTCTTCTTTTCAAAAATGCTCCTTAAAGCCTCCCTCTTTGAAAAAGCGTTTGATCACCTGCCCTAGTATGTCATTTGGCACAGTGTGAACTTTTTTGGTCACTAAGGGCAATTTATCACGGCCAATCCACCTAACCTACACGCCTTTGGACTGTGGGAGGAAACCGGAGCACCCGGAGGAAACCCACGCAGACACGGGGAGAACGTGCAGACTCCGCACAGACAGTGACCCAAGCCGGGAATCGAACCTGGGCCCCTGGCTCTGTGAAGCAATAGTGCTAACCACTGCGCTACAGTGTCTTTCCATTGAGCCATTAACCCAACCCTCCTAATGTGAACGTTTAAAATCCTACAATGCTATTTAGAAGAACAGGGGAATTTCTTTGCCCGTGTTCTGGCCACTACAGCTAAAACAGATAATCTGGCCACTTATTGCAATCTGTGGGAGCTCACTGTACACAATATAGCTGCTGTGTTTCCGACACCACACCAGCGACAAGACATCAAAGCAACTGCATTGGCTGTAAAGTTGTTCGGGACCTCCTGATATTGTGAAAATCGTTGTAAAAGTAGAATTCTTTATTTTCTTTTTGTGTATTGGGAAGCAGGGTACAGTGAAAACAAACACTGTCTGGAGAGCCAAAACAGAGCCAGCAATCCCCTCCAAAAAATTGAACTTTAAAAAAATACAACCAAAACTCAATTTGTTGGGAGATTACATGGTAAATATACTACCCACTGTGATATAAAGCTGTGATGTAAACTCAAGCAGGTCCGACAGCATCAGTGGAGAGAGAAGCAGAGTTGACGTTTCGAGTGCGCCTGACTCTTCTTCGGAGCTGAAGAGTAGAAATGAGATGGATATGTAGTTGGCGAGGGGAGTGGAGAAGGTGTGGGATATCCACACCCAGCGCTAATAATAAGAGCAGCTTGTGGTAACACCAGCACACAAACACCCCCTCCTGCCCTCTCCAACCATATAATCCATCACATTTCCAACCCTCTTCAATTCTGAAGAAGGGTATTCCAGAGACAAAACGTTAACTTTGTTTCCCTCGGCACAGATGCTGCTGGACCTGCTAAGTTTATCCAGCATTTTCTATCTTTATTTCAGATTTCCAGCCATCTGCAGTATTTTGCTTTTATTGTTTGCCTTCTACCTTCTAATGACTATCTAATGGCAAATACTGGGAATAGAGTGTGCAGAGGTTTTTAAAAATAAATTTAAAGCACCCAGGGCGCTATTCCCCCCACCCCGGGTGGGAGAATCGCGGGGGCGCCGCGTGAATCGCGCCACGCCGCCCCGACCCCCGCACGCGATTCTCCCACCCCCTGGAAACCAGCGGCGCGCGATTCGCACCGGGCCGCTCGGAGAACCGGCGATCGGTGATTCTCCGGCCGGATGGGCCGAGCGGCCGCTACGATATGACAGGTTCCCGCCGGTGCCGTCCACCCCTGGTCGCTGCCGGCGGGAACTCTGCGGGAACGCTGGGGGGGCGGCCTGTGGGGAAAGCAGGGGGGGCTCCTTCACCAGGGTGGCCTCCGATGGGGTATGGCCCGCCATCGGGGCCCACCGATCGGCGGGCTGGCCTCTCCCCCACTCTTCCCCCCCCCCCCCGGGCCTACCTCCTTCCGCGCGCGGCCCTAGAATACCGGCCCCATGTTGTGAGGGGCCGGCGTGCATAAGACATTCCCTGCGCATGCTCAGGATGGCGCGGCCCAACTGCACATGCGCAGGATTGGGTTGCCCCAACTGCGCATGCGCAGGTTGGCGCGGCGCCCATTTGGCACCGCGTAAGGATGCTGGAGCGGCGTGTACCGCTCCAGCGCCGTGCTGGCCCCCTGTGGGGGCCAGAATAGGTCGTGCCCGGGCCCTGTTCGTGCCAAAAGGTGTGCAAAGTAGGTGGATTGGCCTCGCTAAATTGCCCCTTAATTGGAATAAAATAACTATGGGCGCGAACACTTGGCCTCCATATCGGAGAATCGCCCCCATAGTTATTTTATTCCAATTAAGGGGCAATTTAGCGAGGCCAATCCACCTACTTTGCACATCTTTGGGCTGTGGGGGTGAGACCCACACAGACACGGGGAGAATGTGCAAACCCCACACGGACAGTGACCCGGGGCCAGGATCGAACCCAGGTCCTCAGCGCCATAGGCAGCAGTGCTAACCACTGCGTCACCGTGCCGCCCTAAGTGTGCAGAGGTTAAGAGAGGTTGACTCTTGCTGGGCTACCATATTCCCAATAATGCTATAGTTTGCAAACACTCGTTGGTTTAGTCTTGCTTAAAATAAAATGGGCATCAGCTGGTTTCCATTGAACTGCGAAAGTCGAGAGAAGAAAAAGAGAAACTTTAAATGTAAATATGAAACACGGGGTCCATCGTCCATGCTACTTTACCTTTGCACAAGCGTGTTACTCCCTGGAATAGAGAAGGTAAGAGTGACTTGATTGAAATTGGCAAGATGATGTTGCTAAATTTTTCCCAGCACTTTGTTTATATTTCAGATTTCCAGCATCTATGGAACCTACAACATGTGTAGGTTGTATACGTTGGGCTTAGGATGATCTTATTGAAACATATAAGATGCTGAGGGGGCTTGACGGGGCCGATACTGGGAGGATGCTTCCACTAGAGAGAGTAATGGGGCTGGTTTAGCACAGTGGGCTAAACAGCTGGCTTGTAATGCATAACAAGGCCAGCAGCACGGGTTCAATTCCCGTACCGGCCTCCCCGAACAGGTGCCGGAATGTGGCGACTAGTGGCTACTTGTGACAATAAGCGATTATTATTATTACTAGTAGGGGAGACTAAAATTAGGGGCACAGTTAAAAAATAAGAGGTCTCTTTTTTGAGAGAGAGCGGAGACATTTTTTCTCACTTAGGGTAATTAGTCTGTGGAGTTCTCTTCCCCAGAAAGCAGTGGAGACTGGGTCATTAAACTTATACAAGGATGTTAGATCAAGTTTTGATAGACAAGGGAGTCAAGGGTGGACAGAACAGTGGAGTTGACACCACAATCAGATCAGCCATGATATTTTCAAAAGGTGGAGCAGGTTCGAGTGGCCGAATGGTCAGTCCTATGTTCCTTTATTTCGATGTTCATTCAGATTCAGCGCAAGCTAGGGAAATGCTAAAAAGGGATTGTACCGCTTTACATATCTTTCAATAGTGCTCCCATAGGGAATATGACAAGTTTACACTGCTGGCTGTGGGATATCCGCACCCATTGTTAATAATATAACAGCAGCCCGCTGTAACACCAGCCCACAAACCACTGAACTACATGCCTGGCGAAGCAAATGTGGAAGAATTTTTATATGAATGGTTGAAATTATCATACACAAATATGGACTCCTAGGCTGCATGAAAAACACCAGTTGATAGCTGAGGACTGGAACCCCCCATTTCCCTGCAGTCTATAAGGAATTGCTCAACAAGTGTTTTGCTGGCTGTATAAAAATCAACTTCGCACAAAAGCACAAGCTGAGGCCATTTTGCTATCACTGCTCCATTTTCACTACAATGTTTTGAGCCTTTAAGTAGGATTACTTCAACCACAGGTGTGTTATTTAGTTCACTATTTCATAGGTCATAGAATTTACAATGCAGAAGGGGGCTATTCGGCCCATCGAGTCTACATCGTTCCTTGAAAGCGCACCCTACTTAAGCCCACACCTATACCCTCTCCCCGTAACCCAGCAACCCCACTAAATTGCCATTACGGGGCAATTTAGCGTGACCAATCCACCTAACCTGCACATCTTTGGACTGTGGGAGGAAACGGAGCACCCGGAGGAAACCCGCAGACACGGGGAGAGCGTGCAGACTCTGCAGACAATGACCCAAGCTGGAATCGGGCCAGTGTCCCTGGCACTGTGAAGCAACAGTGCTAACCACTGTGCAGCCGTGCCGCCCACTGTGCTACCGTGCCGATGGAGACATTAAAATAAAACCCATTACAATTTAAGTTCGTACAAAATACTGTCTGTGGAGAGGGCAGATTAGCTCCGGGAGTCTGTCGTGCTAACGTCAGTGTACTTTTGGAGGAAGGAGCTGAGAGGTTGTGAGGGAGCATGACAGGGGTTAGTTAGTGGCGTTTAGCAGCGAATTGCACAGCAGCGTGACCCTCAGACCAGATTACCTGTGTCTCCTTTGAACTAGGAGCAATGTGTGCGACCTGTCAGTCACCCACCTGGCTTTGTCTCTTCCCAATTTGCAACACCCAGACAGTTGTCTGACCTGTCCAATGGCAGATAAATACAGGAGGCAGCCTGTTTACTGCAGTGTCATTTGAATTGGCCGAATGCCGCTCGTTCCTGATGTGCGGATTCAGGGGCAACATCAAAATAAAATGAATTAGTTTGCTATGAGTGGCACCGGGGTAGACCTACTTTGCCACTTGGTCTTTCCAACTGCTGCTGGTGCTGAGAGCTCCACTAATATTTTCTTGTTTTCTGATAAAACTTCCAGCGATCCATCCAGCCAGAATTAGAAACCATAGAGGTGCACATTCCCTGGACATGCACTTCAATTGTTCTTCCTCAACCTGACCTTTGGGAACCACAAAAAGTAAAATGATCTCCTGCCCAGAGGAAGCCACTATGGCCATTAAGAACCCCCCCCCCCGCCCGCCACACGTGAAAAACTTAACGAAACTGAACCTCCCAATGGTCCCATCAATACCGCAATACTATTCTTTCAATTTTATTACTGGCAATGTTTTTCTTAGCTGTTTCTCAATGCTCTGGTTACAAGTTCTGTGCTTACTCATTAAGGTCAAGTGACTGGATGAAGGATATTTTTTCCCGCCAGCAACTTTGGGGAAATCATGCTGCCACTGCATTTCCCGTGCAAACCCACTGCTGTAACATTATCGCATTTGAACAATTGGCTGCAACTGATTGAAAGAAATATCTGCTGGAATATTTGAGGGTCCAATATCAGGTCCCAAGTTGCAGAAAGATTGTTCTGGCTCTCCGTTAACTAACGGTGAATGTTGACAGGCTTGAGAATAAAATCTAAGTCAACACACTTCAGAAGTACTTCATTGACTCTAAAGCACTCGGGATGCCGTACTTGTGAAAAACGCTATATAAAGGCAAGTCATTATTTCTTTCTTCTCATCGGATGACAATTGATAACTCTAGCTTCAGAAAATAAACTTGGGGGCTTTCATCAAAATGTATAAGCACGGCTACATCTACGAAGCTCAAATAAGTAAACAGAGGGCTCTGATGAAAGGAATGGAAAGAGCTGAGAATAACTTAATTAGATAGAAGAAAAAATATTGCAGCAATTGCTGAGATCTCTTTAATGAGTTGCCACCCATCTGGCTTTGCATCAGTAATTTCTACAATCTAAACCAGGTACCAGAAATAAACCCACCCCCTGTCCTGTCTCACAATTTGGAGATATTTGTTAACATAGAACATAGAACATAGAAAATACGGCACAGAACAGGCCCTTCGGCCCACGATGTTGTGCCGAACCTTTGTCTTAGATTAATCATAGATTATCATTGAATTTACAGTGCAGAAGGAGGCCATTCGGCCCTTTGAGTCTGCACCGGCTCTTGGAAAGAGCACCCTACCCAAACTCAACACCTTCACCCAACACCAAGGGCAATTTGGACATTAAGGGCAATTTATCATTGGCCAATTCACCTAACCTGCACATCTTTGGATTGTGGGAGGAAACCGGAGCACCCGGAGGAAACCCACGCAGACACGGGGAGGACGTGCAGACTCCGCACAGTCAGTGACCCAAGCCGGAATCGAACCTGGGACCCTGGAGCTGTGAAGCAATTGTGCTATCCACAATGCTACCGTGCTGCCCTTGAGAACAAATAAATCTACACTATATCATTTAACCGTAATCCATGTACCTATCCAATAGCTGCTTGAAGGTCCCTAATGTTTCCGACTCAACTACTTCCACAGGCAGTGCATTCCATGCCCCCACTACTCTCTGGGTAAAGAACCTACCTCTGATATCCCTCCTATATCTTCCACCTTTCACCTTAAATTTATGTCCCCTTGTAATGGTTTGTTCCACCCGGGGAAAAAGTCTCTGACTGTCTACTCTATCTATTCCCCTGATCATCTTATAAACCTCTATCAAGTCGCCCCTCATCCTTCTCCGTTCTAATGAGAAAAGGCCTAGCACCCTCAACCTTTCCTCGTAAGACCTATTCTCCATTCCAGGCAACATCCTGGTAAATCTTCTTTGCACCTTTTCCAAAGCTTCCACATCCTTCCTAAAATGAGGCGACCAGAACTGTACACAGTACTCCAAATGTGGCCTCACCAAAGTTTTGTACAGCTGCATCATCACCTCACGGCTCTTAAATTCAATCCCTCTGTTAATGAACGCGAGCACACCATAGGCCTTCTTCACAGCTCTATCCACTTGAGTGGCAACTTTCAAAGATGTATGAACATAGACCCCAAGATCTCTCTGCTCCTCCACATTGCCAAGAACTCTACCGTTAACCCTGTATTCCGCATTCATATTTGTCCTTCCAAAATGGACAACCTCACACTTTTCAGGGTTAAACTCCATCTGCCACTTCTCAGCCCAGCTCTGCATCCTATCTATGTCTCTTTGCAGCCGACAACAGCCCTCCTTACTATCCACAACTCCACCAATCTTCGTATCATCTGCAAATTTACTGACCCACCCTTCAACTCCCTCATCCAAGTCATTAATGAAAATCACAAACAGCAGAGGACCCAGAACTGATCCCTGTGGTACGCCACTGGTAACTGGGATCCAGGCTGAATATTTGCCATCCACCACCACTCTCTGACTTCTATCGGTTAGCCAGTTCGTTATCCAACTGGCCAAATTTCCCACTATCCCATGCCTCCTTACTTTCTGCATAAGCCTACCATGGGGAACTTTATCAAATGCCTTACTAAAATCCATGTACACTACATCCACTGCTTTACCTTCATCCACATGCTTGGTCACCTCCTCAAAGAATTCAATAAGATTTGTAAGGCAAGACCTACCCCTCACAAATCCGTGCTGACTATCCCTAATCAAGCAGTGTCTTTCCAGATGCTCAGAAATCCTATCCTTCAGTACCCTTTCCATTACTTTGCCTACCACCGAAGTAAGACTAACTGGCCTGTAATTCCCAGGGTTATCCCTAGTCCCTTTTTTGAACAGGGGCACGACATTCGCCACTCTCCAATCCCCTGGTACCACCCCTGTTGACAGTGAGGACGAAAAGATCATTGCCAACGGCTCTGCAATTTCATCTCTTGCTTCCCATAGAATCCTTGGATATATCCCGTCAGGCCCGGGGGACTTGTCTATCCTCAAGTTTTTCAAAATGCCCAACACATCTTCCTTCCTAACAAGTATTTCCTCGAGCTTACCAATCTGTTTCACACTGTCCTCTCCAACAATATCGCCCCTCTCATTTGTAAATACAGAAGAAAAGTACTCGTTCAAGACCTCTCCTATCTCTTCAGACTCAATACACAATCTCCCGCTACTGTCCTTGATCGGACCTACCCTCGCTCTAGTCATTCTCATATTTCTCACATATGTGTAAAAGGCCTTGGGGTTTTCCTTGATCCTACCCGCCAAAGATTGTTCATGCCCTCTCTTAGCTCTCCTAATCCCTTTCTTCAGTTCCCTCCTGGCTATCTTGTATCCCTCCAATGCCCTGTCTGAACCTTGTTTCCTCAGCCTTACATAAGTCACCTTTTTCCTCTTAACAAGACATTCAACCTCTCTTGTCAACCATGGTTCCCTCACTCGACCATCTCTTCCCTGCCTGACAGGGACATACATATCAAGGACACGTAGCACCTGTTCCTTGAACAAGTTCCACATTTCATTTGTGTCCTTCCCTGCCAGCCTATGTTCCCAACTTATGCACTTCAATTCTTGTCTGACAACATCGTATTTACCCTTCCCCCAATTGTAAACCTTGCCCTGTTGCACGTACCTATCCCTCTCCATTACTAAAGTGCAAGTCACAGAATTGTGGTCACTATCTCCAAAATGCTCCCCCACTAACAAATCTATCACTTGCCCTGGCTCATTACCCAGTACTAAATCCAATATTGCCCCTCCTCTGGTCGGACAATCTACATACTGCGTTAGAAAAGCTTCCTGGACACACTGCACAAACACCACCCCATCCAAACTATTTGATCTAAAGAGTTTCCACTCAATATTTGGGAAGTTAAAGTCGCCCATGACTACTACCCTATGACTTCTGCACCTTTCCAAAATCTGTTTCCCAATCTGTTCCTCCACATCTCTGCTACTATTGGGGGGCCTATAGAAAACTCCTAACAAGGTGACTGCTCCTTTCCTATTTCTGACTTCAACCCATACTACCTCAGTAGGCTGATACTCCTCGAACTGCCTTTCTGCAGCTGTTATACTATCTCTAATTAATAATGCCACCCCCCCACCTCTTTTACCACCCTCCCTAATCTTATTGAAACATCTATAACCAGGGACCTCCAACAACCATTTCTGCCCCTCTTCTATCCAAGTTTCCGTGATGGCCACCACATCGTAGTCCCAAGTACCGATCCATGCCTTAAGTTCACCCACCTTATTCCTGATGCTTCTTGCGTTGAAGTATACACACTTCAACCCCTCTCCGTGCCTGCAAGTACTCTCCTTTGTCAGTGTTCCCTTCCCCACTGTCTCATTACACGCTTTCGCGTCCTGAATATCGGCTACCTTAGTTGCTGGACTACAAATCCGGTTCCCATTCCCCTGCCAAATTAGTTTAAACCCTCCCGAAGAGTACTAGAAAACCTCCCTCCCAGGATATTGGTGCCCCTCTGGTTCAGATGCAACCCGTCCTGCTTGTACAGGTCCCACCTTCCCCAGAATGCGCTCCAATTATCCAAATACCTGAAGCCCTCCCTCCTACACCATTCCTGCAGCCACGTGTTCAACTGCACTCTCTCCCTATTCCTAGCCTCGCTATCACGTGGCACCGGCAACAAACCAGAGATGACAACTCTGTCTGTCCTGGCTTTTAACTTCCAGCCTAACTCCCTAAACTTGTTTATTACCTCCACACCCCTTTTCCTACCTATGTCGTTGGTACCAATGTGCACCACGACTTCTGGCTGCTCACCCTCCCCCTTAAGGATCCTGAAGACACGATCCGAGACATCCCTGGCCCTGGCACCCGGGAGGCAACATACCTTCCGGGAGTCTCGCTCGCGACCACAGAATCTCCTATCTATTCCCCTAACCATTGAATCGCCTACAACTATTGCTTTACTATTCTCCCCCTTCCCTTCTGAGCCCCAGAGCCAGACTCAGTGCCAGAGACCTGGCCGCTAGGGCCTTCCCCCGGTAGGTCATCCCCCCCAACAGCATCCAAAACGGTATACTTGTTTTGAAGGGGAACGGCCACGAGGGATCCCTGCACTTTCTGCCTGTTTGTTTTTTTTCCCCCTGACTGTAACCCAGCTATTCTTGTCCTGTACCTTGGGTGTGGTTACCTCCTTGTAACTCTTCTCAATCACCCCCTCTGCCTCCCGGATGATCCGAAGTTCATCCAGCTTCAGCTCCAGTTCCCTAACACGGTCTTTGAGGAGCTGAAGTTGGGTGCACTTCCCGCAGGTATAGTCAGCGGGGACACCGGTGGTATCCCTCACCACCCACATCCTACAGGAGGAGCATGTAACTGGCCTAGCCTCCATCCCCTCTTACCTGACAGAATATAGCTGTCCTGTGGACTAACTAGATCTCCGCCCACCGACCCTGCTCCCAGTCAGCTACACTTTCTGTAAACTCCTGGCTCTCTTCACACTCTTTGCGGAAATGTCGGAAACAAAATGAAAGGAGCGCCTTACTCCCTCCTCACCTAACTCCCTTGGTCACCAAACTCTCACTATCACACTCAAATGCACCAAATTCAGCACTCAGTGCAAACAAAGTCTGCACTGTAGGGGATCACTTTTATACTGTGAATCTAGCCTCTGAAAACCTGGCCTAATCCAATTAACTAATTAACAAGCTCCAGCTGCAAGTGCCTACAAGTAGAAGCCGGTTTAAAGCTTATTGAAAATTCACCTTCTTCCAAACAGCAACTTTTAAGTTAATTAACTAAATAAAAGAAAGACTAAACTTTAGATAAAAATGAAGCCTTATACTCCCTTGGTCACCAAACTCTCACTATCACACTCAAATGCACCAAATTCAGCACTCAGTGCAAACTTTGAGAGACATCGGAACTCCAGCTTGGATTTAGCCTTTTCCAAAATCCATCTGGCTTTGAACTTGGCACAAAATCCCACCCTGTCTTAAAATGATCTGCAAATGACAATTCCTGCAGTAAAGTGTTACGGCTTTGTACCGATGTGTAAAACGCAGCAGCACTTTCTTTTAAAAACATTTTTAAAAAGAGAGTACCCAATTCATTTTTTCCAAGGGGCAATTTAGCGTGATCAATCCACCTAACCTGCACATCTTTGGGTTGTGGGAGTGAAACCCACGCAAAGACAGGGAGAATGTGCAAACTCCACACGGACAGTGACCCAGAGCCGGGATCGAAGCTGGGACCTCAGCGCCGTGAGACAGCAGTGCTAACCACTGCGCCACCGTGCTGCCCTACTTTCTGTGCAGTTTATCAATGAGCAACAAAAAAGTTTACTATAAAATATTCTTGTCACAGGAGTTGACAAACTAAAATCTCAATCTGTTTGCCGTCAAAATGGGCACATAAGGGAATTGAAAATACATTCAATTATGGAAATTCGAAGTGTGATGCTTATGGTGCATTCAGATCAAGATTATACAGCTGTAAAGATAGAGGGACTCTTTTCATTACAGCATTTTTAGTAAATGGTAAAGCATATTTCTTTAGTGGGTTGGGATTCAGTGAAGGTGGAGAAGGGCAGTCGGATATACTTCTGTCAAACTGCGAGATGTCCGGTGGTGGTATGTAGAAGACGTACACCAGGCGGCTCCTGCTAGGGTACTGTACTTTTACCTCTTTACGCCCAGTTT
Organism: Scyliorhinus torazame; assembly: GCF_047496885.1. Taxonomy (NCBI): domain Eukaryota; kingdom Metazoa; phylum Chordata; class Chondrichthyes; order Carcharhiniformes; family Scyliorhinidae; genus Scyliorhinus; species Scyliorhinus torazame. The sequence goes on along the minus strand of NC_092736.1, from coordinate 10,212,184 downwards.
CTGAGGGTACCTTTGCTTAAAGTCCCACTTGATTGATGGGATAAGGTGCCCACATAAGGGAAATGCTCAGAATGACCAGGGTAAAGAAAGTTGAAGACAGAATTTCGTTGATGGAATCGGAGGCTTCTTGCGGCTCTTTGGTGGAGAGAATGACGGAGGCTGCTCCGGCCACTCCACTAACAGCCGAGATGCTTACTGGCGGAATTCGAGAAGCAATGGCGGGTTGTATCCGGGGATCTCTGTAAGTCAATGGAAAATACCCAGGCTCCCATTCGGTTGGAGAAGACCAACAAAACGGTAAAAGCACATGGCGCTGCGATAAAAAGCAGTAGATGGCTTTCTCTCACTCACTCGAGGCATAGCGACAAAATTGCCTCTCTGGAAGCTGATTTGTCTCTGACGGCTGGTGTGAATAAAGCACTTGAAGGCCAAAGTGGATGATTTGGAGACTCATTCCAGGAGGCAGAATCATCGAGGGTTGCCAGAGAGAATGGGAGGCCCAACTCCCGCAGAATACTTTTCAAAGATGTTTGGGAAGATGGTGGGGGAGGGTGGACTCACCCCCCCCCCCCACCCCCGAGCTGGATCGAGCCCAACGGAAACCCCGTCCCAACGAACCACCACAAACTATTACTGTGAAGCTCCACAGCTTCCAGGAAAAGAAATGGATTGTGAAAATTTAAAAAATAAATTTAGAGTACTCAATTCATTTTTTTCCAATTAAGGGGCAATTTAGCGTGGCCAATCCACCTACCCTGCACATCTTTGGGTAGCAGGGGGAAAAGACGGGGAGAATGTGCAAACTCTACATAGACAGTGACCCAGAGCCGGGATCGAACCTGAGACCTCAGTGTCTCGGCACCGTCAGGCAGCAGTGCTAACCACTGCACCACCGTGCCGCCCCTGGAACGGGTCTTGAGATGAGCTAAGAAATATCACAACTATAAATAGGAAGGCCATGCCATCCGGCTTTATCAAGACTTTGGTGTGGAGCTGGCAAGGAAGCAGGCAACTTTAATTTAAATTTTTTTTTAGAATAACCAATTCATTTTTCCAATTAAGGGGCAATTTAGCGTGGCCAATCCACCTAACCTGCACATATTTTGGGTTGTGGGGGCGAAACCCACGCAAACACGGGGAGAATGTGCAAACTCCACACGGGCAGTGACCCAGAGCCAGGATCGAACCTGAGACCTCGGCACCATGAGACAGCAGCACTAACCACTGCCATGGTGGGAGTCGAACGCAGGTCCTCAGATCATTACCCTGGGTCTCAGGGATTACTAGTCCAGTGACAATACCACTATGCCACTGCCTCCCCTGTTGATACAGATTGAAATGAGTGAAAGGAAGAGTTGGAACTGAGTTTAGGAAGATCGTCTCACAAAAAGTGGAGTGGGTTTCCAGATATGAAACTGGTGGCAGAATGCCACAGTGGCTAAACAATGTTATGGAGTTCTTTATGGATAGATGAGTCAAATAATCCATGTCTATTAAATTATATAAAACTATTATCAAAGGCCGAAACATTCAGGAGAGACTTCTTCTGGTCTAAAATTTAAAGGTATGTGAAACTGCGATTATAATTAAAGCACACACTGTTAATTCATACAGTTTGTTATTAATACAGTGTTTCGGTGCTTTTTTGCAATCATGTTGTCTACAATGCTGTAATGGGGATCCCTATGCCTACACCAAAATGTCACTTTTTTTTGCCTCCATCCCCAGTATAAGAACTTAATCTGGTACTAGTCAACCACAAGTTTAAGCAATTTCAAGTTGTGTTTTTAAGACCATAAGACATAGGAGTGGAAGTAAGGCCATTCGGCCCATCGAGTCCACTCCACCATTCAATCATGGCTGATTTCAACTCCATTTACCCGCTCTCTCTCCATAGCCCTTAATTCCTCGAGAAATCAAGAATTTATCAACTTCTGTCTTAAAGACATTCAACGTCCCGGCCTCCACCGCCCTCTGTGGCAATGAATTCCACAGACCCACCATTCTCTGGCTGAAGAAATTTCTCATCTCTGTTCTAAAGTGACTCCCTTTTATTCTAAGGCTGTGCCCCTGGGTCCTAGTCTCCCCTGCTAATGGAAACAACTTCCCTACGTCCACCCTATCTAAGCCATTCATTATCTTGTAAGTTTCTATTAGATCTCCCCTCAACCTCCTAAACTCCAATGAATATAATCCCAGGATCCTCAGACGTTCATCGTATGTTAGGCCCACCATTCCTGGGATCATCCGTGTGAATCTCTGCTGGACCCGCTCCAGTGCCAGTATGTCCTTCCTGAGGTGTGGGGCCCAAAATTGCTCACAGTATTCTAAACGGGGCCTAACTAATGCTTTATAAAGCTTCAGAAGTACATCCCTGCTTTTATATTCCAAGCCTCTTGAGATGAATGACAACATTGCATTTGCTTTCTTAACTACGGACTCAACCTGCAAGTTTACCTTTAGAGAATCCTGGACTAGGACACCCAAGTCCCTTTGCACTTCAGCATTATGAATTTTGTCACCGTTTAGAAAATAGTCCACGCCTCTATTCTTTTTTCCAAAGTGCAAGACCTCGCACTTGCCCACGTTGAATTTCATCCGCCATTTCTTGGACCACTCTCCTAAACTGTCTAAATCTTTCTGCAGCCTGCCCACCTCCTCCATACTACCTGCACCTCCACCTATCTTTGTATCATCGGCAAACTTAGCCAGAATGCCCTCAGCCCCGTCATTTAGATCGTTAATATATAAAGAGAACAGCTGTGGCCCCAACACTGAACCCTGCGGGACACCACTCGTCACCGGTTGCCATTCCGAAAAAGAACCTTTTATCCCAACTCTCTGCCTTCTGCCTGACAGCCAGTCGTCAATCCAAGTTAGTACCTTGCCTCGAATACCATGGGCCCTTATTTCACTCAGCAGTCTCCCGTGAGGCACCTTATCAAAGGCCTTTTGGAAGTCAAGATAGATAACATCCATTGGCTCTCCTTGGTCTAACCTATTTGTTATCTCTTCAAAGAACTCTGACAGGTTTGTCAGGCAAGACCTCCCCTTACTAAATCCATGCTGACTTGTCCTAATCTGACCCTGCACTTCCAAGAATTTAGAAATCTCATCCTTAACAATGGATTCTAGAATCTTGTCAACAACCGAGGTTAGGCTAATTGGCCTATAATTTTCCATCTTTTTCCTTGTTCCCTTCTTGAACAGGGGGGTTACAACAGCGATTTTCCAATCCTCTGGTACTTTCCCTGACTCCAGTGACTTTTGAAACATCTTCACCAACGCCTCCACTATTTCTTCAGCTATCTCCTTTAGAACTCTAGGATGTAGCCCATCTGGGCCCGGAGATTTATCAATTTTTAGACCTCTTAGTTTCTCTAGCACTTTCTCCTTTGTGATGGCTACCATATTCAACTCTGTCCCCTGATTCTCCGGAATTGTTGGGATATTACTCATGTCTTCTACTGTGAAGACTGAGGCAAAGTACTTATTCAGTTCCTCGGCTATTTCCTTGTCTCCCATCACAAAATTACCAGCGTCATTTTGGAGCGGCCCAATGTCAACTTTTGCCTCCCGTTTGTTTTTAATGTATTTAAAGAAACTTTTACTATCATTCCTAATGTTACTGGCTAGCCTACCTTTAAATTTGATCCTCTCTTTCCTTATCTCTCTCTTTGTTATCCTTTGTTTGTTTTTGAAGCCTTCCCAATCTTCTGACTTCCCACTACTCTTTGCCACATTATAGGCTTTCTCTTTTGCTTTGATGCATTCCCTAACTTCCTTTGTCAGCCATGGCTGCCTAATCCCCCCTCTGATAACCTTTCTTTTCTTTGGGATGAACCTCTGTACTGTGTCCTTAATTACTCCCAGAAACTCCTGCCATTGCTGTTCTACTGTCTTTCCCACTAGGCTCTGCTCCCAGTCGATTTTCGTCAGTTCCTCCCTCATGCCCCTGTAGTTACCTTTATTTAACTGTAACACCTTTACATCTGATTCTACCTTCTTTCTTTCAAATTGGAGATTGAATTCGACCATATTATGATCACTGCCTCCTAAGTGCTCCCTTACTTTAAGATCTTTAATCAAGTCTGGCTCATTACATAACACTAAGTCCAGAATGGCCTGTCCCCTCGTGGGCTCCATCACAAGCTGTTCCAAAAAGCCCTCCTGTAAACATTCAATGAATTCCCTTTCCTTGGGTCCACTGGCAGTATTATTTATCCAGTCCACCTGCATATTAAAGTCCTCCATGATCACTGTGACCTTGCCTTTCTGACATGCACTTTCTATTTCGTGGTGCATCTTGTGCCCCTGGTCCTGACCACTGTTAGGAGGCCTGTACATAACTCCCATTATGGTTGTGATCCTTTATAAGCCAGAACATTGCTCTGCTGTCATGCTTATGGGCCTGCGCACTGCTGCCTCATGGCGCTGAGGACCCGTGCTTGATCCGGCCCCAGGTCACTGTCTGTGTGGAGTTTGCACATTCTTCCCGTGATTGCGTGCGTCTCATCCCCACAACCCAAAGATGTGCACGGTAGGTGGACTGGCTACACTAAATTGCCCCTTAATTGGAAAATACTGAATTGGATGCTTTAAATAAAATAAAAATGCTTATGGGCCTGTCGGTAGATGCCAGTGCTTTGAGTTCAGTAGAGGGTTGCTTTAGCCCAGTATTACTGACTAATTTGTTGTTGCAACCAATGTCTACAACTGGAGCCACTCAACACACCTACCAGGGTTAATAGGCACATGTCCGCACCAAAGGCCCCTTAAATATTGGGGCGTCTTGGTGGCAATGATTAGCATTGCTCACAGTGCCAGGGACCCGGATTCAATTCCAACCTTGGGTGACTGTGTGGAGGTTTGTACGTTCTCCTCGTGTCTGCATGGGTTTCCTCCGGGTGCTCCGGTTTCCTGTCACAGTCCAAAGGTGTGCACGTGAGGTGGAATGACCAAGTTAACTTGCCCCTTAGTGTCCCAAAAAAGTTAGGTGGGGATATGGGAGTAGGGTTGGGGTGTGAGCCTGGATAGGGTGCTCCTTCGGAGGGTCGGTGCAGATTTGATGGGCCGAATGGTCTCCTTCTGCACTGTAGGGACTCTATGAAATAGCAAACTTCTGATTTTAAGTAGTTCACCATGCATACTTGCCAATTGTAGACTGAAGACAAAAATAATTGTGGAATCAACAGATGGATTAAATTTATAATTAAATTTGCTGTTGATCCCCTTAGTTCCTATTTTTTATTTTGTCTTTATCATTTTTGGTCCATGGATTGTTAATAAGCCGAGCAGAGGAAGTAAGAAACTTAAAGTGTCAAAATATGACACTACGTTATAAAGGTTTGCATTTTGGGCAGAAGAACCCAGGCTTTATGACACCCAAGATATTGGAGGGTTTTCGATTGGTTGGCTGGTGGCCAGTGGATTGGCCAGGGACAGTATCCTGCCCAGCAGCCGACAGTGATTGGTCCCTGTCAGGTGGGGGTTTTCGGAGAGAACCCAGGAGCAGCCACTGGACCTTCAAGGTGAAAGCAGCTCTCTATTGCAGGCAGAAGCTTCTAGACTCTGAAAGAAGAAACTGACTCTCTCTCTCTCGCATGCTCGATGCCTGCTATTTCGGTGAGTCTACAGTGAAAACTATTACAAGCTGAAAGAAAAAATAACCTCCATCTGAAAGCCCAGGCTGAAGAAGAAACTAATTAGAAGACACCCAGCTGAAACAAAGACTCTTACCCTTTTACTTTCAACATTATTTTACACTCTGTGTTTGTAGAGGGTGGGGCGTCTTAAAGAGTTACAGTTAGATAGTAGTTAGAAAGGATAGATAGTAGTTAAGCAGTTGTATTTGTTGCCTATTTAATTATAGCTACCATAATAATATAAAGTTAATTGCGTTTAAATTTACAAACCTGGTGACTGTAGATATTGGGCAACTGTAGACCTTGGGTATTTTAAAATAAAAATTCATTTCAACTGCATTGCGACTCTGGGTCAAGTGGGGCTGGAATTCCGGGTCACTGTCCGTGTGGAGTTTGCACATTCTCCCCGTGTCACCCCCACAATCCAAAGAGATGTGCAGGGTAGGTAAATTGGCCACGCTAAATTGCCCCTTAATTGGAAGAAAAAAGAATTAGGTACTCTAAATTTATTTTTTTTAAGTGGGGCTGGAATTGCCCGCACACTAGCACAGGATGTTTTAACACTGTAGGAAAGTTCAGTTAATTTTACACCTTGACAGGCGTCCACTGCCTTTTTTGCACTAAACATGTAAAGAGAGGTTGGCTTTGAAATCTAGCTCAAACCAATATTTCAGCTGGAATGTTTGTGAGCAGTAGTCCAGAGTAAAGGCTTTCCACCCATACTATTTTAAACCTGACAGTCTGGTTTCAAGGACGATCAGCTAGCAATTATAAAGGCTGGACAGAAAGAAAATCAAGTTTGTCAACACTAAATTTTAAAATGGTTTGCATGCATCGAATGACCCACTCACGTAGCAAAAATGTGAAGTGGGCCAGCTTTGGTTTGAACAACAAGGGATTGGCCACCCCAGAGGTACACAGAGCAGCAAGTGGTTAAACCTTCGCCTAACCCTTTCTTTTTATATATTGTAACCAGTGCCTCTCTGTATAGTATGTCACATGGTTAGTTCAGTTGGCTGGATAGCTGGTTTGTAATGCAGGCCAAGGCCAGCAGCGCGGGTTCAATTCCCGTACTGGCTGAGGTTATTCATGAAGGCCCCGCCTTCTCAATCTTGCCCCTCGCCTGAGGAGTGGTGACCCTCAGGTTAAATCACCACCAGTCAGCTCTCTGTCCTCAAAGGGGAAGTCATGATGTGGAGATGCCGGTGTTGGACTGGGGTGAGCACAGTAAAGAAGTCTTACAACACCAGGTTAAAGTCCAACAGGTTTGTTTCAAATCACTAGCTTTCGGAGCACTGCTCCTTCCTCAGGTGAATCATTCCTCATGCACCTGAGGAAGGAGCAGTGCTGCGAAAGCTAGTGATTTGAAACAAACCTGTTGGACTTCTTACTGTGCTCAAAGGGGAAAGCAGCCTATGGTCATCTGGGGCTATGACGACTCTAGAGTTTTGCATGATTACATGGAGAGATCATCAGAGGCATGTGGGAGATTTTCCCTCTACTTCCATGTGAGCAAGCAACACCTCTGCAATAAACTCTGACAACTGGTTAAATAACTTACGGTGTGGCAACCTGGCTACCCTTTGTTTATACTGTGGGTAGGAGTTAAACCTCCAAAAATATAATGGGGAACAACTCAGTCCTTCCATTAACTATTATAAGAGGGAGCCCCGTAAACATTCTTTCACAAGCGGATTTAATTTTTTGTGTGCATTCTCTACTTTCTTTAAACCTCCTTTATATAACACACCACTATCTAAAGCAAGAATCTGAGCGGGCAGGCGGTTCCAATACATGGGCTGCCTATAATGATGGTTGGAAGATATTCTCTGATGCCCTGCTCTGTGACATTTGGTTGATTTTGATTTGATTCTATTAACCACATTACACCACAATATGTACCTGACATTGTAAATTTGTTGTGTTGGAAATTATGCTACAATCTCATGTTCAAACACTCTGTGGAACAGTGCCTTGTACAACACTGCTGTAGCTTTCTACGGCCTGAGTTTTTGACAAGTTGTATTATTGTACCAATACTGCCACAGGCTACAAAAGCTTCTTTTCACTATTCACACAAAGCAGATGCAATGAATAAAGCAATACATTAATGCCAGAATTTCTTTGAAGGCAAAGGACAACCGGGGTTAACGCCAAATGGGAAGGATTTTTCATACTTGCTAGTAGACAGTTTTGCTTTAAAGATGCAAGATCTGCATTATTTCCTCCCGTACATGGATAAACAGAACCCGAGGCAGAGGCACTGAATCAGCAGAATATGTCACAAATTGGGCCTTTTTCCTGCTCTTGGGTCAATTCTACATTGCTTTATTGTTCCGCCAGTGCTTACATTAGCATTGAGAAGCAAAGGCTGTTCCAGAGCTTCTCAATAGTAAGGTTCATGTAACCTTTTGAAACTTGCACAAATATTCTTCCTGCACATGACTGAGGAGATAAACTCATTTTAGTGGGGGAAGGGAGGGGGTGCGAAGAATAAGGCTCCATCCCAGTTAACAAAGAACTACACCAGTTTTTACAGGAGTTGTCCTATTCTCCCAGAATTAAAACATTTAATTGCTTAAGGATCAATATGCAGATTCATAATGAATTAAGGGGCAAATACAGTGTGCGGTGCAGAGCTACATAGATCAGGAGGGTCTCAGATTTGATCCCTCGCTTGAGTTGAATTAGCTGACCTCAGATGAGACAACAGATTGTGGGGTTACAAATATCCTTCAGCTAGGGAGGGGAAGTAAATTAGTCAGTAAATGATTGCTATGCAGTAACCTTTGCTGGAGAAAGGGGATGAGGTTGTTTGAAGAGAACAGGATTGCATTTAGCTATGGTGCCTTCTATGAAAAATGAGCTTGCTGAGGCTCACTGTCTGAACTTGCAGATGAAGAATGGCTATTGGGGTGACATACCAGAGCAATCTCAGCACCTGTACACCACACTCCAGCAAGGGCTAGTGGCTTCAAGAGGGTGGAGGGGAAAAAACAGGATGCCCATCTACATAATATGGAATTACAGTGCAGAGCAGGCATCAGCATTCATCAGCACAGGGGCAGCACGGTGGCGCAGTGGGTTGGCCCTGCTGCCTCACGGCGCTGAGGTCCCGGGTTCGGTCCCGGCCTTGGGTCATTGTCGGTGTGGAGTTTGCACATTCTCCCCAGGTCTGCGTGGGTCTCGCCCCCACAATCCAAAAACGTGCAGGGTAGGTGAATTGGCCACAATTAATTGTCCCTTAATTGGGAAAAAAGAATTGGGAAAAAAAGAATTGGGTACTCTAAATTTATTTTAAAATAAGTATTCGTCAGCACAGGACGGAAAATATCAGTCATTGGAAAAATTCTTATTTCCTCTGGAGCTATACAATTTTCTCATGCACTGAAGCCAGCTATTCAGAAACATGGTCTAATTTTAATTTTTACATTTTTAAGCTCATTATTCCATACCCCAGCGCCTTCCGAGAATCTACAGAATCCCTTACAGTGCAGGAAGTGGCCATTCGGCCCAACAGGTCTGCACTGACCCTCCGAAAGAGCACCCTACCTAGGCCCACTTCCTTACCTTCTCCCCGTAACTCCACCTAACCTGTACATCTTTGGATCGTGGGAGGAACCCGGAGCACCCGCCCGAAACCCATGCAGACACGGGGAGAACGTGTAAACTCCACACAGTCACCAAAGGCCAGAATCGAACCCGGGTCTCTGGCACTGTGAGGCAGCAGTGTTGGTCAATGTGCCACCTGTTTTCTGAAGAAGTGAAAATTGCAGAAATATGAAGGAGGAGCGAGGAAAAAGCTCGGGCAAACTCAGTGAGCTGAACTGCCTCCTGCTGTGCTGTACTTACTCTTCTGTGATTTTGGAAGACAGTCAGAACATCATCGCCAAGCTGACTTTATCCTCCCAATCTTGCTCCTTTCCCAATGACCTCTTCGTTTCTTGCTTGTAAAGCACTCCGAGACAAGACAATGCTTTAAAATGCAAATTGGTTGGCGGACAGGAGGAAGAGGAGGGTTAGTCTGATTTTGGGCTAATGGATGTGGTTCTGGCCACAGTGTAATACCTCAATACTATAGGTTTGCTGGTCGGGACAGCGACTCAAGACCTGGGAAGTATATCAGTGTGTTGTGATACTGCCTGGGTTGGATATGACCATTGTTGCTTTTTAGATTTCAAGTGCACTTTAATTCAAACAACAAATAAATCTGAAACAAAAAATAGTTTGTTATGCATATTTAAGTATTAAAATAATTGTATTTCATTTGTGCAATTGATGCATTTTATCTACACTGGATTTCGAGTGACAGCTTGAGCTGCCTTCCATATATAAAACCGAAACCGAGTTATTTGGAACTGCTTGATGTCAAGTTTATTTGTTTTAGAAATCCCACATTTAAAGGATGATAATCTAAGTAAATTTCCCAAACTTCAAGCTTTTAATGTTGAATGTATATACTTATGTGTTGACTTGGAAATATTCAGTGGTTAGTGTCGTAGACATGTCAACTAAATATTTGTACAGCGTTGATTCATCCCTATGACTAAAGGTCAGTTAAAAAGGAAACTTTCAAACAACATTGTGTTTCTGTATCATTTTAATGATGATCTTTAATATTATCTCTCTTGCCCTCTTTCCTCTCCACTATTTCTAACTATTTTATGATTCGGTTTTCAGTTCTAGTGACGGAGATACACCTGAAATGCCACAGTCCTTGTCTCTTCTCAGCTGTGGCATGATCTGCCATCTAATTCTAGCAATAATAAATGCATATTCAATGCTTTTTACATAATGTCGCGTCCCAAGGAGCTATACTGGAAGAACAGTGCATACTGAGCGGGAAGCAGGACATAATCAAGATATTACCATAATTGCTTATATAGATTGAGGGTGCTTAGCAAACAAATGAAAATTATTTTGGGAAATAGCATCAAGTCACATTGCACCAGCTCTGAAATTGTGCTTGAACATATCTGGATATTCTCAAATGAAAAGTGCTGTGGAGTTGATTGAAAATGGAGAGTGAAACTCATTGGATTTGGAAATGCTGTACATTGAACATTCAATTAGCAGAGAGTGCTGGGGACCAGGGTACGGAGCCAAAGCTTGGAGCTTTCCCACAAGGAAGGAAGGAAAGGCTGGGGGATGAGTTGCTCTGGGCCACGTTCATGCATCTTCAAGCGGAGGAAAAGTATTTCCATCCTCATAACTGATCAGAGCAATAATTCAAATCTGGCTTTGAATTTGGGTATGGGACAAGGCACATCAACTAAACCCCAATAGAGGCGCCCGTAGTCATTCAATTAGCAGAGGGGGTGTCCTCCAGGAAATTCTAATCTATCTGTATTGTAGATATATTTGGAGTTATAAAAGTGAAATAAAACTACCCATTCTCATTTAAAAAGTGGACTCTCCAATTAAGCAGGTCTCGCTGTTACTTCTGAGTTTTCAATAGGGGTGTCACACTTGCTAGGATACGGCGCCATGGGTGCCAGCAGCTGCCCGATATCTTGGACATCTGTAAACCAACGCACCAAGTATCAGAAGGCTAATCAAACACGAGGGCTTGCAGTTGAACTTAGCGCATACAGCTCAGCAACGAGAGCACTGATCAATGATGTGTCTCGCCAGCTGAAGGACATTGGTAACTGTACCATCCCAACTGTTACCATCAACTAAACTCGATGAGGAACTGACCTGTGGTTCAGCCCCTAACTCAGCAGTACATTTATGAATAATAAAGGGCACCATCTTTTTTCACTCTTTGTTTGCCGCTGCTTAGCTCTCTAATGTCTGTGTGGTATCACTAGCTCCCAGAGTTTGAAAAATGAAATTGCCACATTATTCTTTAATAACTGGGTACAACAGGGACATGAGAAAAATGCTGCTCTTGACTGCCAGCTGAGATCAAGGGCTATACAGTCAGCACCTTGCAACACTTTTACAAATTAACAATATGCATTTTTTTTAATGAATATGCTAAGGTCGGCAATTCCCACTGTGGTCATTCTTACAAACTTAATTCTTGTCCTGAGCAGAAGCGGATTCATCTGTCATTCTAGTAATTTAATCATTTCAGCTTCATCCAATTATCCAATATAATATGCAAATGAAATGAACAATTGCCTTAGCATGCTAATTGCATTCATCAGAATAATTAAATCAGAGTAGAGTGGAAAGGGTAACGGAACCATCGTAAAACCCAAACAGATTCTTTAATTAAGGTTACAAAAATTTAATTAGGAACCATAATCTACCCTTAAAGTGCTGAAAAAACCCCAGCATGGTAAGGGGCATTACTCTTATTACAAAGTTTTCCCTCTTGAATCTACACTCGACATCATGGGACCTTTTTTACTTAGCTAACTGTGGCAGATTGCAGCTCAGTGGAGCATGCTTACAAGCTAATTATGCAGAGCTCCAAACCTGTTTGCACAATAATCCTTGGGTTACTGTGAGATTTCAGGCTCTGCTGTCAACCACCACAAGTTGCTTGCTCAGAAGAAAAGAGAGGATGCTTTGTGGAATATTTTAGTACAATTTAATGTCTTATGGAGGCTGTCAATGCCGTCATTTCAAAATATTTAGTAAATACTTTGTCATTGAGGGAAAATAAAGCCTCAATTTTGATGACTTAATCATCATCTTGTGCAGAAATTGGAGTTCCACCATCAAGTATTACTGAATGTACTGAAGGGACCAATTTTAAATATCATGAATTCATTAAGTAAATCACCAAGCATCTCCAACCTCCCTCTGACTCTAAAGTCCTTAGCAAGTTGTCACCGTACAAATCCCTACCCACATCATTCACAATTCCTTGTTGGAATCTCTTCAATTAGGTTTCCATGCCTCCTGCAGCACTGAAACTTGATCAAAAATGATATTCATTCTCTTTGCCTGCGTTGGATTATCCCCACTTATCCTCCTTGGCATTTGACACTGCTAATGTCACAATCCTCCTCCAGTATGCCTCCTCCATTGTCTAACTCAATGGAATTACCCTTTTGTTCTGTAGCAAAGGGTTTCACTTCCAGCCCTCTCACTTTTATCTTTGACATTCCTTAAGGATCTATTCTGGACTTCACCTCTTCATCTACGTGCTTCCCTTGGTGACAGGATCCGCAGACATGTCAGCATCCACTTGTATGCTGATGACACAAACTCTGTGTCGTCAGGATGCTTGTTCAACATGCAGTCTTGGGAGGAACATAATTGAACACTGAAATACTGCCATCCGCTGCCTTCCCAGCCAGTCACAGGTTGAACCAGATTGCTTGGAACCTCAGCACCTTTCCGAACCTGACCCAAACTCCCAACTCCAAATATTCTGCATCATAAATACTGCTTAGTTCGTCCATGTAACCTTGCTCGTCTCAGCACTTACCTCAGCTTAATTACTGCTGAAACTCTCCTGTGTGTCTTTGGCACCTCAAAATTCAACAATCCCAATGTTCTTCTAGCCAATCGCCCTGCTTAAACTTCAGCTCATCAAAAACATTTTTGTCTGGGAAGCACGGTGGCGCAGTGGGTTACCCCTGCTGCCTCACGGCGCCGAGGTCCCAGGTTCGATCCCGGCTCTGGGTCACTGTCCGTGTGGAGTTTGCACATTCTCCCCGTGTTTGCATTGCCCCCACAACCGAAGGATGTGCAGGCTAGGTGGATTGGCCACGCTATATTGCCCCTTAATTGGAGAAAATGAATTGGGTACTCTAAATTTATTTGAAATTTTTTTTTGTCTATTTTCTATCATGCAAAAAGTTCCATGTGCCCATCACATTATCCCATTTTTAAAAATTCTTTCATGGGATGTGGGCATCGCCAGCAAGGTCAGCATTTGTTGCCCATTCCTAATTGACCTTGAACTGAGTGACCATTTCAGAGGGGTGTTAAGAGTCACATATTACTGTGGGTTAGGAATCACATATAGGCCAGACTGGGTAAGATGGCAGATACCTCCCAGTGGTAACTATTATCAAGCCGAGCTTTATAATTCCAGATTTGTTCATTGAATTTAAATTCCACCAGCTGCCATGGTAACATTTGAAGTCATGCCCCCAGCCTGGGTCTCTGGATTACTAGTCCAGCAACATTACCACTACGGTATCGTCTCCCCATTAGCTTTACGTTGGCTCTTGGCCTGCCAGTGTCTCAAATTTAAAATTCTTATCTTAGTGTTTAACCTTGTTCATGGCCTCGTCCTTCTCCCATGTAACCGTCTCCAACCCTACAACCTCTCACCCCAGCAGAGAATTCTCCATTCCTTTGATTCTGGCGTCCGGTGCCATACCGCTTCCTTTACCCAAATACTGGCAGCCATACTTTCAGCTTATTACGATCCCGGACGAGATCCAACAGAGGCAAGGATACTGGATAGAAACTGCAACATTTTATTTTAATTTTATAAGACTGTAGGAAAGGATACCTCATTCCAGGAGTGTTTTCACGCAAAATAGGGATATGTATATTAAAACAAACTTTATTACTCACACAGTATTAAATTATCTTTAACGTCACACAAGAAAATAGCTTACAATTACACCTTAAACAATGCCGTTTTTTAAATTAAGGGGCAATTTAGCGTGGCAAATCTACCTACCATACACATCCTTGGGTTGTGGGGGCAAGTCCCACGCAGACACGGGAAGAATGTGCAAACTCCACACGGCCCAGGGTCGAATCCGGGTCCTTAGCGCTGTGAGGCAGCAGTGCTAACCACTGCGCCACCATGCTGCCCAAAACAATGCTTTTTAAAAAAAAAAAATTTAGAGCACCCAATCCACCTATCCTGCACATCTTTTGATTGTGGGGGTGAAACCCATGCAGACACGGGGAGAATGTGCAAACTCCACACGTACAGTGACCCAGGGCCGGGATTCGAACCCGAGTCCTCAGCACGTAGGCTGAAGTGCTAACTAACTTCTGTGCCACCGTGCTGCCCCAAACAGTGCTAATCAATAGTGACACAATAACCCTTAACTGCTATCTTGACTTCCGCTCAAACAACAGAAACATCTCAGGTTACAATCCACTTTTAAATAGTTAGCAGACTCAGGAATACTTGCAGCAAAGAGATGTCTTTTGAGACTGTGTAAAGATAAAACCTGAACCCTGTCAGAACAAGGCAGAATCTCTAACTGTAATTCTTCAGAACTGCTTCTCAGCTTGCCTTCCGCCCACAGACTGACTCTGAACCTCATCACCTCACTGCTTCAGCTCTTGGCTCCTTCCATTAATTACGTCATCTTACTGTAGCCACCTAAAATGGCTGATTCCCTATTAATTTGGCCAAAACCCGATTTAAAATGGCTAACCGAAAAGGCTGGTGGGAAAAGCAGCCAACAGGACACAAGCGGACAGCTGCAGACAGAATAGCGTATTTGGCTCTGGGGAAGTCGGCCCAGATCGATACTCAAGACCATTAGCAGCACATCAACCCAGACGTCTGCAGTTTAATCGGCTATCCCCGGGAACAATTGCAACATATTAGCAATTGAATGCCGGGCCAGACCTGTCGGCGCCTGCAGTGGTCGAAACAAAGACAGGTGAACGACCACCCCCCGATCGAGGAATCACCCCGTTATTGGATATATCGAACCCAGTGATTGGGAACAAGTCCAATCACTTGGGACTCAGGGTCAAGGGCCGCCCCGAGAGGCGGGAAGCCCCGGGACCCTATAAAGTGAGGGGCCAAGTTCAGATCGCTCTCTCTCTCTCTCCTTCTCCTGCTCGAGACCTTCGCAAGAACATCCACCAGAAACAGTAAGTTTGACTCCAGCGATCGCTACCCGATAAAGACTCCTAGCCATCGACCCATATCAGCCTTTCTGAATCCCGCGGGCCAGATCCGATTCGATAAGCCATTCGTTTCCCTGACCTGGTGGGCCCTTCCTAAAGTAAAGTATTGGCCAGTAGTGGTAGGTTTCTATATAGATAGTAGGATTATTGTATAAACATTACCTGTTGTATATAATAAATGACCGTTGATTTCAATCTTACTAAGCGGTGTGCTGACTTATTAATCAT
The DNA here is from genome assembly GCF_047496885.1 of Scyliorhinus torazame. NCBI lineage: Eukaryota > Metazoa > Chordata > Chondrichthyes > Carcharhiniformes > Scyliorhinidae > Scyliorhinus > Scyliorhinus torazame. The sequence goes on along the minus strand of NC_092736.1, from coordinate 10,196,510 downwards.
AACTCGAGCTTGAACCAAGTGGCGGTATCAGAAAGATACCTGGCGACTCGTGAGCAAAGGTGACATAATCAGAGCTAATAAACTAAGGCTAAAAAGAGCAACATTACTAACTGAACACAATGTCTCTAATTGACTACGCCACAGGGAACCCTCTTAATATAAATAAAAAGCCATTAGCCCAAACTTTTATGATGTTTTAATTGCACCTATGGCTCCAAAAGGCCTCGCTGTCTTGCAAACCAGGATTTTAAAAAACATTAAAGGTAAAGCCGCCATAGTCTCAGGTGACCATAGGCTGCTTTCCCCTTTGAGGGGAAGAGCTGACTGGTGGTGATTTAACCTGAGATCACCACACCTCAGGCGAGGGGCAAGGTTGAGAAGGCGGGCCTTCATGAATAACGAGGAGGTTAAAAAAAACATTTACAGCAGCAGTCGTACAAAACACTAACCCAGACTTTTAACCTTTACTGCATCAAATACATATAAAACAATATATCTGAAATACCTACATTCATCACAAGCTGCCTGGTCATTATGTTTGAGAATTTCCTCCCTAATTGAAACTGACTAGCAAGATGCCACCTTCAGTGGCTTCTGTTATTATCAAGGGCTGTAAAAGTGGTCACCAAAAACATCAGAGAGTATCTAAAGCAGTCCTGAAATTAGCAATTAAGTAGAATATAGTTAAAATATGTTTTCTCAAACACAGAACTAAAACCATATTTAATTTAAATAAACACTGATATATTAATTTATTCTGCTGGATAACTTAGCAACGCTGAAACAGAGGGGTTACTTTAGCTTTTTAAAAAACAAATTCTCGTGATTCTGGCATCACTGGCAAGGCTGGCATTTATTTCTCAGTGTTAGGTTATTTTCTTTCAACCACTGCAGGTTTTGTCATGAATGTGTTCCCGCAATGCTAGGTAAGGACTTGTCGAATTCTGAGCAAGCCAGTTACAGCAACTGAACAATGTGCTGTAATAATGCAGTAAGTTAACTTTGACATTGCCTCCCCTCCAGCCTACAAGCTCTGCCATGGAGAAGAGCAACTGAACTTTCAGGAAAATTCCAGCCTTACAGCAGCCTGTCTTGGAAACAGATCACTGTTCTTTCTTTATTAATGGGTTCAAATTCATGGCATTTCCCCAGCCAATACCTTTGTGATAGCACTGTCAATACAAGGACTACAATGGTTCAAGGAGAAAGCCCATTACCTTCACACAACTAGAACTGGGCAATAAATGCAAGTGACACCCATATCATATGAATAAATGCAAAAATGCAATTGCTACTAGTTGCCTTAATGACATTTAGCCTTTTGGATGCAAGAACAAAATAACAGGGCTGTCAGTGAACATGCCAGCATCAGATCTGTGTTTAAAACAAAAGTTTCCAATTAAGGGGCAATTTAGCGTGGCTAATCCACCTAACCTGCACATCTTTGGGGTTGTGAGGGTGAAATCCACGCAGACACGGGGAGAATGTGCAAACTCCACACAGACAGTGACCCAGGGCTGGGATCAAACCCGGGTCCTCAGCGCCATAGGCAGCAGTGCTAACCACTGTGCCATCGTGCTGCCCTACTGGCTAACTAAAGATAAAGCATTCCAGAGGCAATACTTTGCTAACTTCTCTGATACTTTCGAACAAACAGGTGGCCTTTCACTGCAAACCAAATTCAAAACACAGCTGTCACATGAACAAATACACATATATATATATGGCAGCACTGAAATGGAACTGATTACATAATTGTAGACATGCACTCCTTACTAATAAACAAATTTGTGCAAACAGCAAGCAATAATAGGATATGGATGCAACTTCATGATTCCCAACACCCAATTGGAATTAATTATACAGGTGTGAGGAATTTTATGACTGTGAAATGATTAAAGGTGCAACAGAACTAGTCTAGAGAGGAGACAGCTTGCAGCTAAAGCACTAATAGAAGACCGTGGAAATGAAATCTGGCACTGGTTGAAAGACGAAATAATGTAAAAATCCGTTGCAAAGTAAAAGGTACTTGTTGTACTTTATACACCCAGGTGTCTGTTGGAAGTGGTCGGGAAGTATTGTACAACAAGCATCAAATGGCTTTAGAATGGGATCGCTGATCCACAGTTCCAGTATCTCCAGAAAAAGGCACCAGCCATAACCCTGGGTTTGTTATCAAGCTCCTGTTGTAATATGATGCTTTTTGCTGGCATCCTGATGCGATGCTGGATTATTTTATCACTTCTGAAGTAACCATGTCTTAATGGGCTCCTATTTTTTTTAAGACTCTCCTTGGCTGATGCGCAATGACTGCTGGAAATCAGAGGAAGTTCCTCATTAAATAGCTTAATGGTTTATTTTGATATTATACTTAGAACGCACTGAAATATGAGTGTGGCTTTTCGCTTCAAACAACTTTAAAAGCATGTTTAAAATGATAGAATTGCAAGGAGGAGACATTGATGAAAGGTGGATTCCCCTGGTGCCTAAGCTGTTAAATGCTTTGAATACACAGGCTGAGAGTTTGGTGGAGGCAGGTTCAATCGAAGGATTCAAAAGTGAATGAGACCATGACCTGAAAAGGAAGATTGTGCAGGGTTATGAGAAGGTGGGAGAACAGCACTAAGTGAATTACTCATTCAGAGATATGTGAATGGCCTCCTTCTGCACTGTAACAGTTCTGGGATTCTCTAATAATGCAGGGCTCAGCCATACAAACCAAGAAGGTGCCAGGCTTGATTTTTGCTCTACGTTTATTTTATGGATTTCAATGGGAGCTATATAGGATCGTGCGTGTGGTACTCCAGATAACCTGCTCATCAAACGCTGCCTACTCATGCGGAGTTACAATTCCATGGTCAATGGCTGTCTCAGTGAACCTTCTTCAGATGGAAGCCAAGAGTAGGGCTGCTCAAACTGTGGGTCCCGACAGATGAGATTTTGGGATTGCGTGCACTGACGCAGCAATGGCTGCCATGGAGCTCAAACTGAGTTGTGAGGCCTCATATATTTTTTTAATTGTAGGCATGGCCGAATGGACAGATATTTGAGACCTGGGGCGGGATTGTCCGATATCAACGCGATGTCCGTCGACTGGCGCCAAAAACGGGGCGAATCAGTCCGGCATCCCGCCGCCCCAAAGGTGCGGAAGTCTCCGCATCTTGTGGGGCTGAGCCCTCACCTTGAGGGGCTAGACCCGCGCCGGACTGATTCCCGCCCCGCCAGCTGGCGGGAAAGGCCTTTGGTGCCCTGCCAGCTGGCGCGGAAATGACTTTGCCGTGCGGCGCATGCGCAGGAGCGTCAGCGGCCGCTCACGGCATCCCCGCGCATGCGCAGTGGGGGGTGTCTCTTCCGCCATAGTGGAGACCATGGTGAAGGCGGAAGGAAAAGAGTGCCCCCACGGCACAGGCCCGCCCGCGGATCGGTGGGCCCCGATCGCTGGCCAGGCCACCTTGGGGGCACCCCCCGGGACCGGATCGCCCCGTGCCCCCCAGGAGCCCGCCCGCGCCGCCTTGACCCGCCGGTAAGAAAGGTGGTTTGATTCTCGCCGGCGGGACAGGCATTCCAGCAGCGAGACTTCGGCCCATCGCGGGCCGGAGAATCGCTGGAGGGGGGGGGGGGGGACCGCTAACCGGCGCGGCGCGATTCCCACCCCCGCCGAATATCCGGTGCCGGAGAATTTGGCAACTGGCGGGGGCGAGATTCACGCCAGCCCCCGGCGATTCTCCAACCCGGCGGGGGGTCGGAGAATCCTGCCCCTTGAGCGGCCGAGCCCTTACCTTGAGGGGCTAGACCTGCGCCGGACTGATTTCCGCCCTGCCAGCTGGCGTGAGTGGCCTTTGGTGCCCCGCCAGCTGGCACAAAACTGACTTTGCTGGGCGGCGCATGCGCGGGAGCGTCAGCGGCCGCTCACGGCATCCCCGCGCATGCGCAGTGGAGGGGGTCTCTTCCGCCTCCGCTATGGTGGAGACCATGGCGAAGGCGGAAGGAAAAGAGTGCCTCCACGGCACAGGCCCGAACGCGGATCGGTGGGCCCCGATCGCGGGCCAGGCCACCGTGAAAAAACTCCCCGGGGCCAGATCGTCCCGCGCCCCCCCCAGGACCCCGGAGCCCGCCCGCGCCGCCATGACACGCCGTCCTAAATGTGGTTCAATCCACGCCGGCTGGCGTGGGTTGACAGCGGCGGGACTTCAGCCCATCGCGGGCCAGAGAATCGCCGGGGGGGCGCCAACCGGCGCGGCGTGATTCCCGCACCCGCCGAATATCCGGTGCCGGAGAATTCGGCAACCAGCGGGTGCGGGATTCACGCCAGCCCACGGCGATTCTCCGACCCGGCGGGGGGTCGGAGAATCACGCCCCTGGTTCCTGCTGAAAAACAAGGCTGTGAAAAGGTGATTTAAAAACAAGGGACTGGATTCTCTGCACCCCAACTCCGAAATCGCTGCCGGGGCGATGAATCCAGTTTGGCGCCGTAATCGGGCCTGGCACCGGTTCGGCGATTCTCCGGGCACCGAAAAGGGGCTGTTTAGCACAGGGCTAAATCGCTGGCTTTGAAAGCAGACCAAGGCAGACCAGCAGCACGGTTCAATTCCCATAACAGCCTCCCCGAACAGGCGCTGGAATGTGGCGACTAGGGGCTTTTCACAATAACTTCATTTGAAGCCTACTTGTGACAATAAGCGATTTTCATTTAATTTCAAGCGGAGTATGCCGCGCCGCCAGGGGGCCATTGCCAGAGGCCCGCTCAGCAATCCTCCGCCCCCGACCGGCCGAGTTCCCGACGGCATGGAACTAAGCTGCTATTGCTGGTCAGGATGCTTGCGTAGCAACGGCTGACTCAGTCCGCGTCCGCCCTGGTCGGGGGCCGGGCAGATCGGAGGCCGGGGGGGGGGGGCCTTATAGGCAGCGGGGGGATTAATGTGCGGGGTTTGAGGATCGGGCGTGCGGTCGATCGGGGGAGTCTCTTTCTTGGGTCTGGCTCCGCGTTCCGAGTCCGGCATCGAGCACGCTGGAGGCTGCCGCCATGCGCATGCGTGCACTCTGACCCTGACGTGCGGGGGCCACTATCTGCAGCAAAAGCTGCGAGATATAATCCGGGTCCCTGCTAGCCCCCTGCAGGGCTACGAATTCATTTCACCTTTTTGCAGGAATTGCAGGAGTAAAACTCTACCGTTATGACGGCGGTGTGGGGACATAGGCGCGGATATTCGGGGCCCGGAGAATCATCAGAGCGGTGTCGGGTTCGATTTTGTCGTGAAATTTGATTCTCTGCCCCTGCGCCAAACACGATTTCGGCAGTGTTGCGGGGAATCCAGCCCATAGTCTCAATAATGGAGAATCCAGCCCAAGTTGTGCAATTTAAACATTTCCCACCATGCTCAACCTCACATTCCCCCACTTGGCAGCTGAAGCCCAACCCCATAGTCAACAACTCTTCTACCCCGCCAAATTTGGGCGGCACGTTAGCACAGTGGTTGGCACTGTTGCTTCGCAGATCCAGGGTCCCAGGTTCGATTCCCGTGGGTCACTGGCTGTGCGGAGTCTGCACGTTCTCCCTGTGTCTGCGTGGTTTCCTCCGGGTGCTCCGGTTTCCTCCCATACGTCCCGAAAGACGAATTGGACATTCTGAATGCTCCCTCAGTGTACCCGAACAGGTGCCGGAGTGTGGCGACTAGGGGATTTTCACAGTAACTTCATTGCAGTGTTAATGTAAGCCTACTTGTGACAATAATAAAGATTACTTTAATTAAATTTTCGCTCTGGAGTCACGCAAAGTCTGGGGAAAATGGGGTCACACTGGGAAAAAGTTTGGCCTAGCCAATGAGAGCGGTTTCACCAAGGAAGACTTCTCACCCAAGTCCATTCCTCAGCCGATATTCCCACAAGCCCACTTCTCATCAGGGATCTCTAGATAACGCACTATCTAGCAGAGATCTTCAGATAGAGTCCTACCCACCAAAGGTTGTTAGATCGTTATCCACGGTGGGAAATCTGATTGAGTTTCTTTGGGGTCACGGAGACCAACTCTCAAGCCCTACCTGTTGCTCCAGACCAGTTAGCCCAATGTAGAAGGCTGTGGGGATACATTCATTGGAACTGTTGGGTTAACTCTCAGAACTGAGGCTATGGGCAGCACGGTGGCACAGTGGTTAGCATTGCTGCCTACGGCACTGAGGACCTGGGTTCGAATCCCGGTCCTGGGTCACTGTCCGTGTGGAGTTTGCACATTCTCCACGTGTCTGCGTGGGTTTCACCCCCACAACCCAAAAGATGCGCAGGATAGGCGGATTGGGCATGCTAAATTGCCTCTTAATTGGAAAAAATAATTGGGTACTCTAAATTTATTTTAAAAAAGAACTGAGGCTATAAAACCTATAATTTCTGAACTGTTTGGCAAAAGGCACTTTGAATGTTTAAAAACATGTCAGTACTGATAAATATGCAACAGGAAATAAATCATACTTGGGCAATTTAGTGTGGCCAATCCACCTAAGCAGCACATCTTTGGGTTGTGGGGGTGAAACCCACGCAAATTCGGGGAGAATGTGCAAACTCCACACAGACACTGACCCAGGGCTGGGATTCGAACCCGGGTCCTCAGCGCCTTAGTCCCAGTGCTAACCACTGCACTACGTGCCGCCTTCAATACCTTGTTGTATATCTTGCAATATCTTGAGGCCTAAAGCAAATCCATGAAATTGATGGAATTAATCAAACTCAGAAATCTCACATAAATGAACAGGGTTAAAAGGTATGGAGTAAAAATTTATAACTTTTAAGTATAATCTGCCTTTGAATCTTGTTTGATCGTTTCTTTTATGCTGTTGAAATTCTTCTGTACAGACCTACTAACGTGGGGCTGGCACAAGGATTGCTGGATTTTGTACACTAGAATTCCAGGACTCCACTTCCCAGTGTTTCCTATGATTCATTCTGTGTTAAAACAGCCCACTGATTGATTCATCTGGTCAGAAACCATGACATATTTAAAAACATTGAACATCAAAGAGTGCAAGTATACTCATGTAAAAGAGGTCAGGCATGTGATCAGCATTCCCCTCCCCCAAAAAAGTGATGAAAAAGGAGATAAAGACAAATGGATAGAATGACAGCAGGGAGTCAGAAAAGGGGGTTATAAAAAAACCTTTTGCATCTGTCTCATTATCTGTTCGTTTGCTCATCTATCCCAAGGTAATGATCATAGAAAGTGGACTGTAGAAGGGAAGGGAAAAATTGGGGATATATACAAGTGGCTGGGGGAGCAGGGAGGCGAGCGGGTGATGAAGATCAAGGAGAAATGGGAAGCGGAGTTGGGAGGGGAGATTAATTGGGGAGTATGGAGTGAGGCACTGCATAGGGTAAACGGGGCCTCCACTTGTGCAAGGAAGAGCCTGATCCAGTTTAAGGTGGTGCACAGGGTGCATATGACTCGGACGAGAATGAGTGGGTTCTTTCAGGGGGTACATGAGTGAGAGGGGTGTGGGCAGGGGCCAGAAATTCACACGCACGTTTTGGGGTTGCGATAAATTGGGAAGATTCTGGGCCGGAGTGTCCGCGGTCTTAGCTAGTGGAGGACCCGGATCGTGCCGATATTTGGGGTTTCAAAGAAGATGGAGCTGATGGAGAGGAGGAAGGCCGATGTCTTGGCCTTCGCCTCTCTGATTGCACGGCGGCGAATTTTGCTGGAGTGGCGGTCGGCATCACCACCGGGGGTAGTGGCTTGGTTGGGTGACTTGGACGACTTCCTGCGATTAGAGAAGATAAAGCAGGTGTTAAGGGGCTCTTCAGGGGGGGTTTGAGGAAAGGTGGGGGATGTTTGTGACCGTGTTTGAGGGGCTGTTCGGCGCGGGAGAGGGGGGGGTGAAAACGGGGAAAAATCTGTACAGACTACAGTTTTTAAAAAATAAATTTAGAGTACCCAATTCATTTTTCCAATTAAGGGGCAATTTAGCGTGGCCAATCCACCTACCCTGCACATTTTTTGGGTTGTGGGGGCGAAACCCATGCAAACACGGGGAGAATGTGCAAACTCCACACGGACAGTGACCCAGAGCCGGGATCGAACATGGGACCTCGGCGCCGTGAGGCTGCACTACTACTCATTGTGTCACCGTGCTGCCCACAGACTGTATAGGTGATTGTTGGGAAGTATGTTTCCTGGGGTGTTTATTCGCTGTAACCTGTTTTGATACATGTTTGTAATAAAATACATTTTTTTAAAAATGAAAGTGGAGTAGTTTAGCTCATGGATTGAGGATATGTGATACTGAGGGATCTAGAAGGGAGGGGAAAAGAGGTATGGGGCAGGTATGTTATGGGGAAAAAGCATTGTATGGTTGTGCTGGCATCAGCTTACAATTATACAGCACCGTTAGCAAACCAAACACCCAAAGGTTCCTCTCAAGTGGATGAGTGAAACCCTCCATGTACGGAAAGGAAATTAAGAGAGGGGCTGAAAGCACTATGGGACATGTCAGTTTTGAGAAGGATTTTGGGAATGAAATCTAGCAACGATTAGGGGCTTAGCAAAGGAATGCCAAGATTGTGGTGGCTAGAAGGCTGATGGCTCTGACCTGATGGTATTGTCGACGGGATCACTTTTGGAAAATCCACATATTAGAGCGAGACAACTAGTCTCACTTTAATATGCAGTTTCTCAAGGTACGCAAGGTATTGGGATCTATCCCCTTCACCTCGTAGAGCTCGGGTAAACATCGTTTAGTACTGGTCTCTACAAATGGGGACCAGATGGAACTGCACTCGTGAGGATCTCCCAGGGGATCGGAGGCCCCCAGGTGCATGCCCTTTGGGCAGGGTAGTACCCTGGCACTGCTGGTGCCACCTGGGCACTCTGGCATCACCACCTGGATGCCAGCCTGGCACCACCCAGGTGTACTGTCAACTAGCAGGGTACCAGATTAGCACTGCCAAGGTTCAGGCTGGGGGGTGCCCTGTGCGGGTATTGTGGGGGTGGGGGCAGGGACCCCTCATTAGTTTGGGGGGGGTCAGGGGTCGTGTCGGGGTTCCAGAGATTGGTTGGAGCCCCAATGTCTTGCTACACTGAGGAGTTGTGGTGAGCCGAACCCCTCAGTGCAGAAAACAGGGCTCTGTGCATCCTCCAGGTTCCCCGCTGAGGCCCCCTATCTAACCCGAGTGATGTTTAATAGCGTGTTCGCTGGGAAATATGCAGCGAAATGCACTCGCTTTGGGACTTTGTTCCCATTTAGTTAAATTGCGCCCAATATTTTTTTATACAAAATGTTTATACATTGAATAAAAATGTTCCACATAATCACTTCCAACCTGGATTAATATGCAATGATTCTTGCCTCACTGTTCTGAAGGGAACAGTAGCAAAGAAACAGCGAGAAACCTGGAATTAATTTCTACATAGTCAGTAGAAAAGTCTGATTGCGATCTGGGTGTTCTGCAATGAAGAATTATACGTTGCGACTCTTTCTTTAGTGTAACTGAGCCGAGGAGTACTGCCAAAACTGATAGTTAACAAATTCTAAAGCAGACAAGATGAAAAGGAAACAAAAAGGTGAGGGAAAATTAAAGTTGTTATTTGGAAGATCAAGGGAAACATATTATCAACGGAGTTGTAATGGATGTAGAATCTATGAATGGCAGATCTAAACTCTGTTGGTTTGGGAAAGCAACCAGTGAGTGAAGCAACATAAACCCCAACGCCAACTTTAAAAAAGCAGAAGGGAAAAGCCAGGCGTATTTCATATATTTGTTCTCCCCCATCCTATACTGTTCTTCTCCTAAACTCATGTGCTCAATATATTTGCATAGAATGACAGAGTAAAAGGCCATTTGGCCTTATTGCACCTCACAAGCCTTCTCCCACTCTATTTCACCCAATCCTCTTTATGTGACCAGCATAACTTCAGCAGAACCTTGTCCCAGGACCTAGAAGAGATGGAACAATATTTCTACGACTGGCATTTCCACCCAAACCTAACTAAGGACAGAGTCTGAGTTTTCCATTTAGCAACCGACTGGCTAACAGTGAACTCCAGATCTCCTTTTGCAGCACACTGGTCAAGAACCAACCATATGGGACAGCACGGTGGCGCAGTGGTTAGCACTGCTGCCTCACGGCACCGAGGTCCCAGGTTCGACCCTGGCTCTGGGTCACTGTCCGTGTGGAGTTTGCACATTCTCCCCTTGTTTGCGTGGGTTTCGCCCCCACAACCCAAAGGAGTAAAGGCTGGGTGGATTGGCCAGACTAAAGTGCCCCTTAATTGGAAAAAATGAATTGGGTACTCTAAATTTATAAAAGAAAAATGAACCATACTCCAAATACTTCAGAGTCATCGGAGTCACAGCCTTACGCATCGTAACCACCTGTAAAAGGTCACAACAAAGAGTAAACATTATCTGAAAACTAGCAGGTACCAGTTGGGGATTCAGTGCATGTATTCATGTCCTGTTAGCTTTGCTCTTGTGCCCTCTCCAGCTGAATACTTCTCTGTGTGGGCAGAGAGCAGCCACACTTGGGCAACATCCTCAACACATCAATGCGATTATCAGCAGTTCACTGAAATCAACACCTGTGCAATGTCTCCCAGTCATATCCAATATCCCACCTCTTGATGTGCAGCAGAAGGCAAAAATGATGAACCTCATTGAAGTCAACTCAGAATTGCCAATCCACAAAGACCATCAGAACTTACTGAAAATGAGACTCAAATCATGCAAACTCTGTCTGGAGCTCAGCAAATCCGGAGAGCGATGCAGATTTTGACAAGAAGGACAAATGTCACAACCTCTCAGCTGACACCAATATCACCAACAAGGGTCTTTTGCCAAGCCCAAAACAAGCAAGTTTGGGCAGTCTGATTCTGGCTTGAGGTCCAATGTTTGCTCCTCTCTGTTAATGCTCATTTATACATGTACTAGGACATTCAACTAAAGGGTTTTGTTTCAGTCACTTTAATATCACAGGTTTTCATTGAGGAAGGGAATCGTACATTTTTGTACAAACTTCCCTCGTGCCTTCAATTGAAGAATATTGCTGCACTGAACCCGGAATAGTTTCTGCTGTACATTTCGTTGACTGTTGATCAAAAAGCATAAAAATCAATTGCTTCAAATTACAGGGGAATACAATCCCTTTCTCCCAGCAGCAGGTTGTGCCAAATGGGAGCATTTTTGCAGAAAGAACTACGGGGGCGATTCTCCGAGCCCTGCGCCGGGCCAGAGAATCGTCGCAGCCGTGCCCCGACGCTGGCGCGCGATTCGTCGAGGGGCGGAGAATCAGCGCCATTTGCGCTGGCGCGTTTAATGCGGCGCCGGCCGCTGGATGGGCCGAGCAGCTGCGCGGATATGAGAGTCCCGCCGGCGCCGTTCACCCCTGGTCGCTGCCGGCGGGAACTCTGCGCGAAGGGTTGGGGGTGGCCTGTGGGGCGGGGAAAAGCGATCCTTCACCGGGGGGGAGGAGGGGGGGTCCTCCGATGGGGACTGGCTCACTTTGTTGTGCGGCCAGCCCCTGAACACCGACGCCATGTTCAGTCGGGGCGGGCGCGCTGAAGAAGTCCCCCGCGCGTGCGCGGGTTGGCGCAGCGCCCATTTGGCGCCGGGAAGGGAGGCTGGAGCAGCGTGAACCGCTCCAGCGTCGTTCTGGCCCCCTGTGGGGGAAAGAATCGGTCGTCCCCGTTTCGCGCCGTCGTGAAATGCAACAGGGTTCATGACGGCGCGAACACTTGGTCTCCATTTTGGAGAATCGCCCCCTACAGCAATGCAGAATAGATTCTCTGATAGCACAGTAGTTAGCACTGTTGCTTCACAGAGCCAGGGACCCGTGTTCGATTTCCGGCTTGGGTCACTCTGTGCGGAGTCTGCATGTTCTCCCGTGTCTGCGTGGGTTTCCTCTGGACGCTCCAATTTCCTCCCACAAGTCCCGAAGGACGTGTTTGTTAGGTGAATTGGAAATTCTCCCTCAGTGTACCCAAACAGGCGCCAGAATGTGGCGACTAGGGGCTTTTCACAGTAACTTCATTGCAGTGTTAATGTAAGCCTACTTGTGACACTAATAAAGAATTTTATTGCATTAAAGGGATATGGTTGGGTGGGAGGAAGGGGGGGATGTTGGATCAGGGTATTGAACCTGATGGTCAGCCATGGTCAGAATGAATGGCGTGCAAGGTTGAAGGGCCGAATGGCTATGCCTGCTTCTAATTTCTATGCATGTTTCTATGTATGCAAGCAGCAGCAGCATAACCTTCTGTTCCTTTCATCTTCATGTACTTATTTAACTTCCCCTAAAATGCATTTATGACGTTTGTCTCAACGACTTCACAGATAGCAAGCTGCACAATATCACCACTTTCTAGGTGAACAAGTATCTCCTGAATTCCGCATTGAATTTATTAATGACCATCTTATATTTATAGCCCCTAGTTTTGAATTCTCTCACAAGTGGAAATATCCCTACATCTACCTTATTAAGCCCATTCATAATATTAAAGACCTCCCTTAGGTTGCCTGTCTGTCTACTCTTTTCTAGAGAAATGAATGGCAGACTATTCAGTCATTCGTGATACTTTCTTTTTAAAAAAAAATATATATTTTATTAAAGTTTTCAAACACAATCTTTCCCTTACAAATCAACAAAAATGGTAACATGATAACTGCTATATAACATTGTTTAACTAACATAGTAAACTAACCAAATAACACGAAGTAATGCTCCCCCCACCCCCTCTCCCCCTCCAAAAACACAAACAATTTACCCCCCCCCCCCCCTCCCCCCTGGGTTGCTGCTGCTGGCCATCTATCTTCCCTCTAACGTTCCGCTAGGTAGTCGAGGAACGGTTGCCACCGTCTGATGAACCCTTGAGCCGATCCTCTCCTCGCAAACTTCATCCGCTCTAGTTTTATGAACCCCATATCATTTATCCAGGCGTCCAGTCCGGGGGGTTTCGCTTCCTTCCACATGAGTAAAATCCTATGCCGGGCTACTAGGGACGCAAAGGCCACAACATCGGCCTCTTTCGCCTCCTGCACTCCCGGCTCTTCCGCTACTCCAAATATAGCTAACCCCCAGCCTGGCTTGACCCGGACCTTCACCACCTTCGAGATCACTCCCGTCACTCCCCTCCAATGCCGGACACAACCAAAACATATGTGCGTGGTTCGCCGGGCTTCCCCCGCACCTCCCACACTTGTCCTCCACTCCGAAGAACCTGCTCAACCTTGCTCAGGTTATGTGTGCTCTATGCAGCACCTTAAATTGAATCAGGCTAAGCCTGGCACACGAGGAAGAGGAATTTACCCTGCTTAGGGCATCAGCCCACAAACCCTCCTCAATCTCCTCCCCGAGCTCTTCTTCCCATTTTCCCTTCAGTTCGCCCACCAGCTCCTCCCCCTCTTCTCTCATCTCCCGGTATATCTCTGACACTTTGCCCTCCCCGACCCACCCCCCCGAAAGTACCCTGTCCTGGATCGTTTGTGTCGGGAGCAGCGGAAATTCCCTCATCAGTTGTCTCGTGAACGCTCTCACCTGCATATATCTAAAGAAATTTCCCCGGGGCAGCTCATACTTTTCCTCAAGCGCTCCCAAGCTCGCAAACGTCCAATCTATAAATAAATCTCCCACTCTCCTGATTCCTGCCCGGTGCCAGCTCTGGAGTCCTCCGTCCAGCCTCCCTGGGGCAAACCTATGGTTGTTCCTGATCGGGGACCACACCGAGGCTCCCAGCACACCCCTCTGTCGCCTCCATTACCCCCAGATACTTAATGTTGCCGCCACCACTGGGTTTGTGGTAAATTTTTTGGGGGGAGAGCGGTAGTGGCGCCGTCACCAGCGCTTTTAAGCTCGTTCCTTTGCAGGACGCCATCTCCAGCCTTTTCTATGCCGCTCCCTCTCCCTCCATCATCCACCTACGAATCATCGACACATTGGTGGCCCAATAGTAATTGCCCAAATTCGGCAACGCCAGTCCACCTCTGACTCTGCTACGTTGTAGGAACCCCCTCCTTACCCTCGGGGCCTTCCATGCCCACACGAAGCTCGTGTTGTTTCTATCTATTTTTTTGAAAAAGGCCTTAGTGATCAGTATAGGGAGACATTGGAACACGAATAGGAACCTCGGGAGGACCATCATCTTAATCGCCTGCACTCTGCCCGCCAGTGACAGCGGCTGCATGTCCCACCTTTTGAAATCCTCTTCCATTTGTTCCACCAGTCGAGTCAGATTGAGTCTGTGTAAGGTTCCCCAACTCCTGGCTATCTGAATCCCCAGGTATCGGAAGTTTCTTTCCACTCTCCTTAGCGGTAGGCCATCTATCCCTCTACTCTGGTCCCCAGGGTGTGTCACAAAAAGCTCACTCTTTCCCATGTTAAGCCTATATCCCGAGAAATCTCCAAACTCCCTCAATATCTGCATGACCTCTGTCATCCCCCCACTGGGTCCGTCACATACAGCAGTAGGTCATCCGCGTAGAGTGACACTCGGTGTTCCTCTCCCCCTCTAACCACCCCTCTCCATTTTCTGGAATCTCTCAGCGCTATGGCCAGTGGTTCAATTGCCAGCGCGAACAGTAATGGGGACAACGGGCATCCCTGTCTTGTTCCCGTGTAGTCGAAAATACTCCGACCTTTGCCAATTTGTGACCACACTTGCCGTTGGGGCCCCATATAGGAGTTTAACCCAGCTGACAAACCCCTCCCCGAACCTCCTCAGCACCTCCCATAGATACTCCCACTCCACCCTATCAAATGCCTTCTCTGCATCCATTGCCGCCACGATCTCTGCCTCCCCCTCTGCTGGGGGCATCATTATCACCCCTAATGGCCGTCGCACGTTGACATTTAATTGTCTCCCCTTACCATAGATTATCATAGAATTTACAGTGCAGAAGGAGGCCATTTGGCCCATCGAGTCCGCACCGGCTCTTGGAAAGAGCACCCTACCCAAGGTCAACACCTCCACCCTATCCCCATAACCCAGTAACCCCACCCAACACTAAGGGCAGTTTTTGGACACTAAGGGCAATTTATCATGGCCAATCCACCTAACCTGCACATCTTTGGACTGTGGGAGGAAACCGGAGCACCCGGAGGAAACCCACGCACACACGGGGAGGATGTGCAGACTCCGCACAGACAGTGACCCAGTGGGGAATCGAACCTGGGACCCTGGAGCTGTGAAGCAATTGTGCTATCCACAAGGCTACCGTGCTGCCCTTACAAACCCTGTCTGGTCTTCGTGCACCACCCCCGGGACACAATCCTCTATCCTCGTTGCCAGCACCTTTGCCAGCAACTTGGCGCCCACATTTAGCAGTGAGATAGGCCTATAGGACCCGCACTGCAGCGGATCTTTATCTCGCTTCAAGATTAGCGATATCGTCACCTCCGACATTGTCGGGGGTTGGGTCCCCTCTTCTCTGGCCTCGTTAAAGGTCCTTACCAGCAGCGGGGCCAACAAGTCCACATATTTTCTACAGAATTCCACCGGGAACCCATCTGGTCCCGGGGCCTTCCCTGCCTGCATGTTCCCCAGCCCTTTGGTAACCTCGTCCACCCCAATTGGCGCCCCCAGGCCTTCCACCTCCTGCTCCTCCACCCTCGGGAACCTTAATTGGTCCAAAAACCGCCGCATCCCCTCTTTTCCCTCCGGGGGTTGGGACCTATATAGTCTCTCGTAAAAGGTCTTAAACACCTCGTTTATCTTCCCTGCTCTCCGCACCGTGGCTCCCATTTCATCCCTAATTCCCCCTATCTCCCTCGCCGCTGTCCTCTTTCGCAGCTGGTGGGCCAACAGGCGACTCGCTTTTTCCTCATATTCATATCTCATCCCCTGTGCCTTCCTCCACTGTGCCTCTGCCCTCCCTGTGGTCAACAGGTCGAACTCCGCCTGGAGTCGTCGCCTCTCCCTGTATAGTCCTTCATCCGGGGCCTCCGCATATTTTTTATCTACCCTCAAAATCTCCCCCAGTAGTCTTTCCCTTTCCTTGGCCTCTGTTTTCCCCTTGTGGGCTCTGATGGAGATCAGCTCTCCTCTGACCACCGCCTTTAGTGCTTCCCATACTACTCCCACTCGGACCTCCCTGTCGTCATTGGCCTCCAGGTACCTTTCGATACATCCCCACACCCTTCCGCAGACTCCCTCATCCGCCAATAATCCCACATCCAGTCACCAGAGTGGACGCTGCTCCCTCTCCTCTCCTAATTCCAGGTCCACCCAGTGTGGGGCATGATCTGAAACAGCTATAGCTGAGTACTCAGTTCCTTCCACCCTCGAAATCAGTGACCTTCCCAAAACAAAGAAATCTATCCGGGAGTACACCTTGTGGACATGGGAGAAGAAGGAGAACTCTTTGGCCATCGGCCTAACAAATCCCCACGGATCCACTCCCCCCAATTGGTCCATAAACCCCCTAAGCACCTTGGCCGCTGCCGGCCTTCTTCCGGTCCTAGATCTAGATCTATCTAACCCTGGGTCCAGCACGGTGTTGAAGTTTCCTACCTCCAGGTCCGGGATACGTCCCAGCATCCGCTTCATAAATCCCGCATCATCCCAATTCGGGGCATATACATTAACCAACAGGACCTCCATTCCCTGCAGTCTGCCACTCACCATCACATATCTGCCACCGCTGTCTGCTACAATGTTCCTAGCCTCGAATGACACCTGTTTCCCCACCAGTATGGCCACCCCTCTATTCTTTGCATCCAGCCCTGAGTGGAACACCTGTCCCACCCATCCTTTCCTTAACCTAACTTGGTCCGCCACCTTCAGGTGCGTCTCCTGAAGCATGACCACGTCTGCCCTCAGCCCTTTCAAGTGCGCGAACACTCGGGCCCTCTTAATCGGCCCATTTAGGCCTCTCACGTTCCACGTGATCAGCCGAACTGGGGGGCTGCCTGCCCCCCTCCCCTGTCGACTAGCCATCACCCTCTCTGGGCCAGTCCCACGTCCCGGTTCCGCGCACCCACCCGTTCCCCAGGAGGCGCATTCCCGCCCCGACCACCTTTTCTTTTACCAGTTCCTTTTCGATCTCTGCAGCAGCAACCCAGTTATCCCCCCCTCCCTCCCCCCGCTAGATCCCCATCTAGCATGGTTACTCCCCCCATATTGCTTCCGAAAGACAGCTGACTTCAACTGACCCCGGCTTCTCCCGCTCTCTCCTTGACCCCCCCATGTGGGGAACTCCCATCCACCTTGCGCCTATCTTCCCGCCATCATCTTTCTGGCACGGGAACAAGAAAAATAAACCCCGTGTTCTCTAGAGCCGTCCTGCCCCTCGTGGCGCAGCTCCCTCTGCCGCCCCACTCCCATTCCCCATCCCCCGCCTAGCTCTTCTTCCCCCCCACCGGCGCCCACATTTCTCAGTGTGTCCCCCTCCCCAATTTACATCTCTATATACATCAGCATTGTCGTTTCCCCTCCAACATCAGTCCCTCAGTTCTGATCCAGTTTCTCGTTTTTAACAAGTATACCGCTTTGGATACTTGTGGGGGGGGGGAAAGACTTACCAGGGGTAAGCCATGGGGTACGGGCCTCTGGCACGGAGTCTGTCCCTGTTGCTCAGAAGGGAAGGGGGGAGAGGAGCAGAGCATTAGTAATTGGGGACTCGATAGTCAGGGGCACAGATAGGAGATTTTGTGGGAGTGAGAGAGACTCACGTTTGGTATGTTGCCTCCCAGGTGCAAGGGTACGTGATGTCTCGGATCGTGTTTTCCGGGTCCTTAAGGGGGAGGGGGAGCAGCCGCAAGTCGTGGTCCACATTGGCACTAACGACATAGGTAGGAAAGGGGACAAGGATGTCAGGCAGGCTTTCAGGGAGCTAGGATGGAAGCTCAGAACGAGAACAAACAGAGTTATTATCTCTGGGTTGTTGCCCGTGCCACGTGATAATGAGCTGAGGAATAGGGAGAGAGAGCAATTAAACACGTGGCCACAGGGATGGTGCAGGCGGGAGGGATTCAGATTTTTGGATAACTGGGGCTCTTTCTGGGGAAGGTGGGGCCTCTACAGACAGGATGGTCTACATCTGAACCTGAGGGGCACAAATATCCTGGGGGGGAGATTTGTTAGTGCTCTTTGGGGGGGGGTTTAAACTAATGCAGCAGGGGCATGGGAACCTGGATTGTAGTTTTAGGGTACGGGAAAATGAGAGTATAGAGGTCAGGAGCACAGATTTGACGTCGCAGGAGGGGGCCAGTGTTCAGGTAGGTGGTTTGAAGTGTGTCTACTTCAATGCCAGGAGTATACGAAATAAGGTAGGGGAACTGGCAGCATGGGTTGGTACCTGGGACTTCGATGTTGTGGCCATTTCGGAGACATGGATAGAGTGGGGACAGGAATGGATGTTGCAGGTTCCGGGGTTTAGGTGTTTTAGTAAGCTCAGAGAAGGAGGCAAAAGAGGGGGAGGTGTGGCGCTGCTAGTCAAGAGCAGTATTACGGTGGCGGAGAGGATGCTAGATGGGGACTCTTCTTCCGAGGTAGTATGGGCTGAGGTTAGAAACAGGAAAGGAGAGGTCACCCTGTTGGGAGTTTTCTATAGGCCTCCAAATAGTTCTAGGGATGTAGAGGAAAGGATGGCGAAGATGATTCGGGATAAGAGCGAAAGTAACAGGGTAGTTATTATGGGAGACTTTAACTTTCCAAATATTGACTGGAAAAGATATAGTTCGAGTACATTAGATGGGTCGTTTTTTGTACAATGTGTGCAGGAGGGTTTCCTGACACAATATGTTGACAGGCCAACAAGAGGCAAGGCCATTTTGGATTTGGTTTTGGGTAATGTACCAGGCCAGGTGTTGGATTTGGAGGTAGGAGAGCACTTTGGGGACAGTGACCACAATTCGGTGACGTTTACGTTAGTGATTGAAAGGGATAAGTATACACCGCAGGGCAAGAGTTATAGCTGGGGGAAGGGCAATTATGATGCCATTAGACATGACTTGGGGGGGATAGGTTGGAGAAGTAGGCTACAAGTGTTGGCACACTGGATAAGTGGAGCTTGTTCAAGGAACAGCTACTGCGTGTTCTTGATAAGTACATACCGGTCAGGCAGGGTGGAAGGCGTCGAGTGAGGGAACCATGGTTTACCAAAGAAGTGGAATCTCTTGTTAAGATGAATAAGGAGGCCTATGTGAAGATGAGGTGTGAAGTTTCAGTTGGGGCGATGGATAGTTACAAGGTAGCGAGAAAGGCTCTAAAGATAGAGCTATGACGAACAAGGAGGGGACATGAGAAGTATTTGGCAGGTAGGATCAAGGAAAACCCAAAAGCTTTCTATAGGTATGTCAGGAATAAAAGAATGACTAGGGTAAGAGTAGGGCCAGTCAAGGACAGGGATGGGAAGTTGTGTGTGGAGGCTGAAGAGATAGGCGAGATACTAAATGAATATTTTTCGTCAGTATTCACTCAGGAAAAAGATAATGTTGTGGAGGAGAATGCCGAGACCCAGGCTATTAGAATAGATGGCATTGAGGTACGTAGGGAAGAGGTGTTGGCAATTCTGGACAGGCTGAAAATAGATAAGTCCCCGGGGCCTGATGGGATTTATCCTAGGATTCTCTGGGAAGCCAGGGAAGAGATTGCTGGGCCTTTGGCTTTGATTTTTATGTCATCATTGGCTACAGGAATAGTGCCAGAGGACTGGAGGATAGCAAATGTGGTCCCTTTGTTCAAAAAGGGGAGTAGAGACAACCCCGGCAACTATAGACCGGTGAGCCTCACGTCTGTTGTGGGTAAAGTCTTGGAGGGGATTATAAGATTCAAGATTTATAATCATCTAGATAGGAATAATATGATCAGGGATAGTCAGCATGGCTTTGTGAAGGGTAGGTCATGCCTCACAAACCTTATCAAGTTCTTTGAGAAGGTGACTGAACAGGTAGACGAGGGCAGTTGATGTGGTGTATATGGATTTCAGTAAAGCGTTTGATAAGGTACCCCACGGTAGGCTATTGCAGAAAATACGGAATCTGGGGATTGAGGGTGATTTAGAGATGTGGATCAGAAATTGGCGAGCTGAAAGAAGACAGAGGGTGGTGGTTGATGGGAAATGTTCAGAATGGAGTTCAGTTACAAGTGGCGTACCACAAGGAACTGTTCTGGGGCCGTTGCTGTTGGTCATTTTTATCAATGACCTAGAGGAGGGCGCAGAAGGGTGGGTGAGTAAATTTGCAGACGACACTAAAGTCGGTGGTGTTGTCGACAGTGCGGAAGGATGTAGCAGGTTACAGACGGACATAGATAAGCTGCAGAGCTGGGCTGAGAGGTGGCAAATGGAATTTAATGTAGAAAAGTGTGAGGTGATTCACTTTGGAAGGAATAACAGGAATGCGGAATATTTGGCTAATGGTAAAGTTCTTGGAAGTGTGGATGAGCAGAGGGATCTAGGTGTCCATGTACATAGATCCCTGAAAGTTGCCACCCAGGTTGATAGGGTTGTGAAGAAGGCCTATGGAGTGTTGGCCTTTATTGGTAGAGGGATTGAGTTCCGGAGTCATGAGGTCATGTTGCAGCTGTACAAAACTCTGGTACGGCCGCATTTGGAGTATTGCGTACAGTTCTGGTCACCGCATTATAAGAAGGACGTGGAAGCTTTGGAGCGGGTGCAGAGGAGATTTACCAGGATGTTGCCTGGTATGGAGGGAAAATCTTATGAGGAAAGGCTGATGGACTTGAGGTTGTTTTCGTTAGAGAGAAGAAGGTTAAGAGACGACTTAATAGAGGCATACAAAATGATCAGGGGGTTAGATAGGGTGGACAGTGAGAGCCTTCTCCCGCGGATGGAAATGGCGAGCACGAGGGGACATAGCTTTAAACTGAGGGGTAATAGATATAGGACAGAGGTAGGTTCTTTACGTAAAGAGTGGTGAGGCCGTGGAATGCCCTACCTGCAACAGTAGTGAACTCGCCAACATTGAGGGCATTTAAACGTTTATTGGATAAGGATATGGTTGATAATGGCATAGTGTAGGTTAGATGGCTTTTGTTTTGGTGCAACATCGTGGGCCGAAGGGCCTGTACTGCGCTGTAAAGTTCTATGTTCTAATGAAGGTCCATGCTTCTTCCGCCGTTTCGAAGTAGTGATGCCTCACCTGGTGCGTGACCCACAGTACCGCCGGCTGCAACATCCCGAACTTCACCTTCTTCTTGTGTAGCACCTCCTTGGCTCGATTAAAACTCGCCCTCCTTCTCGCCACCTCCGCACTCCAATCCTGGTACACTCGTACCACCGCATTCTCCCATCTACTACTTCGTACCTTTTTGGCCCATCTCAGAACCACCTCTCTGTCATTGAAGCGGTGAAATCGCACGATCATCGCCCTAGGTGGTTCTCCCGCCTTTGGTCTCCTCGCAGGGACCCGATGGGCCCCTTCCACTTCCAAGGGGCCCGAGGGGGCCTCAGCTCCCATTACCGAGCGTAGCATCGTGCTCACGTAAGCCCCGCCGTCCGCTCCTTCCACTCCCTCGGGGAGACCCAGGATCCGGAGGTTCTTTCTCCATGATCTGTTTTCTAGGACTTCAATCCTTTCAATGCACTTTTTGTGGAGCGCCTTGTGCGGCTGCATTTTGACCGCCAGGCCCAGGATCTCGTCCTCGTTGTCCGTCACCTTCTGCTCCACCACACGGAGCTCCATCTCCTGGGTCTTTTGTGTCTCCTTAAGCCCCTCAATTGCTTGTAGCATCGGGGCCAGCACCTCCTTTTTAAGCAGCTCCACACACCGTCTTAAAAATTCGTCTTGGTCCGGTCCCCATGTCGCCTGGGCTCCCTCCGCCGCCATCTTGCTCCTTTTTTCCTTCTGCCCCTGTCCTCGAGGATTCTTCGCGATCTGGCCGCCGCCGCCGATATTTTTCTTTCCCACTGGGGGGGGGACTCCCTGTTGTCTCACCCCACACCGGGTTTCGTCCCGAAAAAATTCCCCGTTGGGGCTCTTAAAAGACCCCGAAGGTCCGTTCGAGCTGGAGCCGCCGAAACGTGCGGCTTAGCTGGTCATCGCCGCAACCGGAAGTCTCCCATTCGTGATACTTTCAACAAGCAACATCTGGACTTCCGGTTGCGGCGATGACCAGCTAAGCCGCAAGTTTCGGCACCTCCCGTTTCAACGGACTTTTGGGCTCTTATCGGGAGCCCCAACGGAAATTTTTTGCGGCCAAACCCAGTGTGAGGTGACAAAGGAAGGAGTCCCCCCGGGTGTGGATGGAAAGGAGCGACAGTAGTGGCCAGATTGCGGAGGATCCTTTGGAGCAGCGGCAGAGAAGAGAAGGGAGAAGCAAGATGGCGGCCGAGGGAGCCCAGATGGTATGGGGCCCGGAACAGCAGGAGTTCCTCCGACGATGTGTGGAGGAGCTCAAGAAAGAGGTGCTGGCGCCGATGTTACTGGCAATCGAGGGACTAAAGGAAACACAAAAGGTCCAGGCGATGGAGCTTTGTGGATTGAAGGCAAAGGCAACCGAGAACGAAGACGAGATACAGGGCCCCTGTGGTAAAAACGGAGACGCACGAGGCACTACACAAGAGGTGCATAGAAAGGCTGGAAGCCCTGGAGAACAGCTCGAGGAGGAAGAACCTACGGATTTTGGGTCTCCCCGAAGGAACAGAGGGAGCTGATGCTGGGGCGTATGTGAGTACGATGTGCCATACTCTAATGGGAGCTGAGGCCCCAACGGGCCCCTTGGAAGTGGAGGGAGCGTACCGGGTCCTCGTGAGAAGACCAAAGGCAGGGGAAACACCTAGAGCAATAGTGGTGAAGTTCCATCGCTACAGGGACAGGGAGATGGTCCTGAGCTGGGCTAAGAAGACACGGAGTAGCAAGTGGGAGAACGCGGTGATACGGGTGTATCAAGACTAGAGTGCGGAGGTGGCGAGAAGGAGGGCGAGTTTCAACCAGGCCAAGGCGGTGCTCCATAGGAAGAAAGTCAAATTTGGGATGCTGCAGCCGGCGAGATTGTGGGTCACACATCAGGGCAAACACCACTACTTCGAGACGGCGGAGGAGGCATGGACATTCATTTAGGAAGAGAAATTGGACTAGACTTGAGAAATTGATGCCCGGAGAGGGGTAGCGAGGTGGTGGCATAGAAATGTAAAGTGGGGAGAGGGGAGGGCTAATGTATAATAATGTTGGACGGGGAATTTTTCTCCCCCCGATGTGGGGGACATGAAGAAATGTGGGCGCCGGTGGAAAAGGGGACAGGGAAGGGGAATGAGGGAACTGCGCCATTAGGGGCGGGGCCGAGAGGAAGGCGCGGTATTTTCCCACGCTATGGAAACTATGGCGGGAAAAAGGGCGCAGGGAGGAAGGGAGCCTCACACGCAGGGAGGTCAAGGGATGAACGGGGGAAGCCGAGGTCAGCCAGAGTTAGCTGACTTCCGGAAGCAATATGGGGGAGTAATCAAGCTAGAGGGGGATCTGGGGGGGGGGGGGATTAACTGGGTTGCTGCTGCTGAGAGTAAGGGGGAGCTGATACGAGACGAGGTGGTCGGGACGGGAGGGCGCCGTCTGGGGGACAGACGGATGCGTGAGACCTGGGTGAGGAGATGGTTTAAAAAAGGGGATGGCTAGTCGACGAGAGGGGGGGGGGGGGTAAATGGCCCCCCAACCCGGCTGATCACGTGGAATGTGAGGGGTTTAAATGGGCCGATTAAGAGGGCAAGGGTGTTTGCGCACTTGAAGAGACTGAAGGCGGACGTAGTTATGCTCCAGGAGACGCACCTGAAGTTGGCGGATCAGGTTAGACTAAGGAAAGGATGGGTGGGACAGGTATTCCACTCAGGGTTGGACGCGAAAAACAGAGGGGTGGCAATACTGGTGGGGAAACGTGTATCGTTCGAGGCTAAGACCATAGTGGTGGATAGTGGGGGCAGGTATGTGATGGTGAGTGGCAGATTGCAGGGTGAGGCGGCTGTGCTGGTGAATTATATATGCCCCGAACTGGGTTGACGCGGGATTCATGAAGCGAATGCTGGGACGTATCCCGGACCTGGAGGTGGGAAACTTGTTAATGGGGGGGGACTTCAACACAGTGCTTGACCCAGGGCTGGACCGGTCCAGATCCAGGACCGGGAGAAGGCCGGCAGCGGCCAAGGTGCTTAAGGGATTCATGGAGCAAATGGGGGGAGTAGATCCGTGGAGATTCGCCAGACCGATGGGTGAAGAGTTTTCCTTTTTCTCCCACGTCCACAAGGTATATTCCCGGATAGACTTTTTTGTTTTGGGAAGGGCACTGATCCCGAAAGTGGCAGGAACGGAGTACTCGGCCATAGCCGTTTCAGATCACGCCCCGCATTGGGTGGAGCTGGAACTAGGAGAGGAAAGGGACCAGCGCCCACTCTGGCGATTAGACATGGGACTACTGGCGGACGAGGGGGTATGCGGAAGGGTGAGGGGATGTATCGAAAGATACCTGGAGGTCAATGACGATGGGCAGGTCCAGGTGGGAGTAGTATGGGAAGCGCTGAAGGCGGTGGTTAGAGGAGAGCTGATTTCCATCAGAGCCCACAAGGGGAAACAAGAGGGTAAAGAAAGAGATTAGTAGGGGGAAATTTTGAGGGTGGATAGGAAGTATGCGGAGGCCCCAGACGAAGGGCTATACAGGGAAAGACGAAGATTACAGACAGAGTTTGACCTGCTGACCACGGGAAAGGCAGAGACACAGTGGAGGAAGGCACAGGGGATACAATATGAATATGGGGAAAAGGCGAGCCGGCTGCTGGCCCAACAACTTCGGAAGAGGGGGGATCGGAGGAGTTAGGGACAAAACGGGAAAGATGGAGCAGAGAGCAGGGAAAGTGAACGAGGTGTTCAAGACATTCTATGAGAGGCTGTACAAGTCCCAACCCCCGGAGGGGAAAGAGGGAATGATACACTTTTTGGACCAGCTAGAGTTCCCGAGGGTGGAGGGGCAGGAGGTGGCAGGTCTGGGGGCGCAGATTGAGGTGGATGAGGTGATCAAAGGAATTGGGAACATGCAAGCAGGGAAGGCCCCGGGACCAGATGGGTTCCCGGTGGAATTTTATAGGAAGTATATGGACCTCTTGGCCTCGCTTTTGGCGAGAACCTTTAATGAGGCTAAGGGAAGGGGGACATTACCCCCAACAATGTCGGAGGCGACGATATCGCTAATTCTGAAACGAGACAAAGACCCGCTGCAGTGCGGGTCATACAGGCCCATCTCCCTCCTAAACGTAGGCGCCAAACTGCTGGCCAAAGTGATGGCGACAAGGATAGAGGATTGAGTCCCAGGGGTGGTACATGACGACCAGACAGGGTTTGTTAAGGGGAGACAATTGAATGCCAATGTACGAAGGTTGCTGGGGGTGATGGTGATGCCCCCACCGGAGGGGGAGGCAGAGATAGTGGTGGCGATGGATGCAGAGAAGGCATTCGATAGGGTGGAGTGGGACTATTTGTGGGAGGTGCTGAAGAGATTTGGGTTCGGGGAGGGGTTCATTAGATGGGTTAGACTCTTGTACGCGGCCCCGGTGGCAAGCGTCGTTACAAACAGGCAAAGATCGGGATACTTTCGATTACATAGGGGTACAAGACAAGGGTGCCCCCTGTCCCCGTTACTGTTCGCGTTGGCAATTGAACCATTGGCCATAGCGCTGAGGGACTCTAAGAAGTGGAGGGGGGTGCTTAGAGGGGGAGAGGAACATCGAGTGTCACTATATGCAGACGATTTGCTGCTATATGTGGCGGACCCGGTAGAGGGGATGCCAGAGGTAATGCAGATACTCAGGGAGTTTGGAGAGTTCTCGGGATACAAATTAAATATGGGAAAGAGCAAACTTTTTGTGATGCACCCCGGGGAACAGGGCAGGGGATAGACGCTCTGCCGCTGAGGAGTAGCAAGGAAATTTCGATACCTGGGGATTCAGGTGGCCAGGAACTGGGGAACCCTACATAAACTTAACCTGACGCGATTGGTAGAGCAGACGGAGGAGGACTTTAAGAGGTGGGATATGGTGCCCCTGTCATTGGCGGGCAGAGTACAGGCGGTTAAAATGGTGGTCCTCCTGAGGTTTCTTTTCGTGTTTCAGTGCCCCCCCATCCTGATTACAAAGGCCCTCTTCAAAAAAATAGACAGGAGCATTATGAGCTTTGTGTGGGCGGGAAAGATCCCGAGGGTAAAGAGGGGGTCCCTGCAGCGCAGTAGGGACAGAGGGGGATTGGCACTGCCGAGTCTGAGTGACTACTATTGGGCCGCCAATGTGTCAATGGTCTGTAAGTGGATGAGGGAAGAAGAAGGGGCGGCGTGGAAAAGGCTGGAGATGGCGTCCTGTAAGGGAACGAGCCTAAAAGCGCTGGCGACGGCGCCGCTACCGTTCTCCCCGAAAAGGTACACCACAAACCCAGTGGTGGTGGCGACCTTGAAGATCTGGGGGCAGTGGAGACGACATAGGGGAGTGACGAGGGCCTCGGTGTGGTCCCCGATAAGGAATAACCACAGGTTCGTCCCGGCGAGGATAGATGGGGGATTTCAATGTTGGCAGCGAGCAGGAATTTGGAAGCTGAAGGACCTGTTTGTGGACGGGACGTTTGCGAGTTTGGGCGCATTGGAAGAAAAATATAAGTTGCCACCAGGGAATGCTTTCCGATACATGCAAGTGAGGGCATTTGCGAGGCAACAGGTGAGGGAATTTCCGCGGCTCCCGATGCAAGGGGTCCAGGATAGAGTGATTTCGGGGGCATGGGTTGGAGAAGGTAAAGTCTCCGAAATATACAGGGAGATGAGAGACGAGGGGGAGGCGATGGTAGAGGAGCTGAAGGGAAAAGGGGAAGAGGAGCTGGGGGAAGAGATTGAGGCGGGGCTGTGGGCAGATGCCCTAAGTAGGGTAAATTCCTCGTCCTCGTGTGCCAGGCTTAGCCTGATTCAATTTAAGGTTCTACACAGAGCGCATATGACGGGAGCAAGATTGAGCAGGTTTTTTGGGGTGGAGGACAGGTGTGGGAGGTGCTCGGGAAGCTCGGCAAACCACACTCACATGTTCTGGTCGTGTCCGGCACTGCATGAGTTCTGGGAGGGTGTGGCAAGAGTGATCTCAAAGGTGGTGGGGGTCCGGGTCAAACCAAGCTGGGGGTTGGCTATATTTGGGGTTGCAGAAGAACCGGGAGTGCAGGAGGCGTAAGAGGCCGACGTCTTGGCCTTTGCGTCCCTAGTAGCCCGGTGAAGGATTCTACTTATGTGGAAAGAAGCGAAGCCCCCGGGCGTGGAGGCCTGGATAAACGACATGGCAGGGTTCATAAGACTGGAACGAATAAAATATGCGTTAAGAGGATCGGCTCAGGGGTTCACCAGGCGGTGGCAACCGTTCCTTGACTATCTCGCGGAACGATAATAGAAAAACAGAAAAGACAGCAGCAGCAACCCAGGGGGGAGGGGGAGTATTATTCCGTGTTTTTGTTTTTTCTTAGTTAGTTGTTGATATTTGCTTTTTGTTTATTTATTTTTCCATCTGTTGTTAGTTTAATATATTATTTAAATAACGTTTAATGTATATTCCTTTATTAAGTTGTAAAAACGGAAAATCTTTGCTTGAAAAACTTCAATAAAATATATTTTTTTAAAAACAAGCAACATCTGGCGACTCATTCAAGAGGTCATGTCTAAGTACAGACTGACTGCAGTGCTTGGGGGGGGGGGGTATTTTATCAGGTTGTGGAAGTTGGTTGGGGGTTGAACGGGGTGCTGTTCAAGTTGGAGGGACCACCCCAGAGGGAGCTGACCTCCTTGGTCACTTCCATACACGCCGATTTGGTTGGAGAGGTGATCCTCAACCTCCTGTCCTCAAGAGAGTTCACCTTGCTGCGGATCCTGCAGCAAGATTTCCAGGTAATGTTGAGAGACAGGGGGAATCACCCCTGGAGACTGGCTGTGAATCAGTTTGTTCCGGTAAAGAGTAATCACAAAGTACATGGATTGAGAGGCCACGGGCACAATTCAGCGGCCTGTTCACACTGGCTTGGTGTCGAAACGTCTCGAGAGATTCAACTGAATCGGAGTCTGCACGTCCTCCCCGTGTCTGCGTGGGTTTCCTCCGGGTGCTCCGGTTTCCTCCCACAGTCCAAAGATGTGCGGGTTAGGTGAATTGGCCAATGATAAATTGCCCTTAATGTCCAAATTGCCCTTGGTGTTGGGTGGAGGTGTTGAGTTTGGGTAGGGTGCTCTTTCCAAGAGCCGGTGCAGGCTCAAAGGGCCGAATGGCCTCCTTCTGCACTGTAAATTCAATGATAATCTATGATTAATCTAGGACAAAGGTTCGGCACAACATCGTGGGCCGAAGGGCCTGTTCTGTGCTGTATTTTCTATGTTCTATGTCGCAAACTGTATCTCACCTTCACTGGGCGTGATCCAGATCTGAATATTTAAATGAACATAAGGCAAATTTAAATACAGGTTCACCGGATTCACCCGGCGCCCGGGACTCAACGGCCATGACTGGGAGACCTCGCCAGGGCGCCATTTGGTACCAGTCCACACAAACGCAAACCAGGGGGGGGTGGAGAGAGAGAGAGAGAGAGAGAGAGAGAGAGTGTCCCAGGCCATTGGAGACACCAAGGTGGCTGGGCACAGGGCACGGTGGCACCCTGGCTCTCCCCCGGGCAGTGTCAGGTTGGCACTGTCAGGGATCGGGTCCGTGGGAGGGGTTGGGGGTTGTGTCTGGGACCTCCCCAATGTTGGGGTGGTGAGGGGGTTCAAAATCTGTGGGGGGGCTGCAAGGGGGTGGGGTGGGAAGACATGATCGGGGCAGCCAGACAAAATAGCACCCCGACCTGCGAGAAGTCTTTCCTGCTGGCCAGCCGGAGCTCTCCAGCAGGAAATCACTCTGAGCACGGCCTCAGCAGAGAGAATCTCCCCGAGGCAAAAAAACCCCAGCCATGTGCCTTTGAATAGTGGGATGTTTCTCGTTACTGCAGGTGCTGATAAACACTCCGCTAAACTTGCCATTCGGCGGACCTTAACTCAAGTCCTCTGACTCGTACCCCATGTTCCAAACCCAACAGTGGTGGTCATTGCTTCCAGGGATCAAGGCAGTAAGATTCAACCCTGTGTTTCACTAGGGCACTCCCAGGCAGTGCATTCCAGACCGTCACCACCCTCTGGGTAAAATCGTTTTCCCTCGCAGTGCCCCTAAACCTCCTGCCCCTCACCTTGAACTTGTGTCCCCTCGTGACTGACTCTTCAATCAAGGGGAATAGCAGCTCCCTATCCATCCTGTCCATGCCCCTCATGATCTTGTATACCTCCATCAGGTCACCCCTTAGTCTTCTCTGCTCCAACGAAAACAACCCAAGCCTATACAATGTCTCTTGATAACTTAAATGTTCCATCCCAGGCAACATCCTGTTGAATCTCCTCTGCATCCCCTCCAGTGCAATCACATCCTTCTCATAATGTGGTGACCAGAACTTCACACAGTACTTCAGCGGTGGCCTCACCAAAGTTTTTTACAACTCAACATGTCCTCCCTGCTTTTAACAGAAAAAGTAATTTAGAGTACCCAATTATTTTTTTTTTCTAATTTAGGGGCAAGTTAGTGCGGCCTATCCACCTAACCGGCACATTCTGGGTTGTGGGGGTGAAACCCACGCAGACACGGGGAGAATGTGCAAATTCCACATAGACAGTGACCCGGGGTCAGTATCGACCCCGGGTCCTCAGTGCAGTAGGCAGCAGTGCTAACCATTGCGCCACCAGGCCAACCCCCCCCCCACACTTTTGTAATCTGTGCG
This sequence comes from Scyliorhinus torazame, assembly GCF_047496885.1. Lineage (NCBI taxonomy): Eukaryota > Metazoa > Chordata > Chondrichthyes > Carcharhiniformes > Scyliorhinidae > Scyliorhinus > Scyliorhinus torazame. The sequence continues at coordinate 10,166,794 of NC_092736.1, read as the reverse complement.
CGACTGATAAAGGCAGGGGTCCCATATGCCTTTTTCACCACCCGGTTAACCTACCCTCCCATCTTCAGAGATCTATGAACAAAGACGCCAAGGTCCCTGATTTTCAGAACTTCCCAGTGTCATGCCGTTCATTGAATACTTGCTTGTCAAATTTCTCCTTCCGAAGTGTATCACCTCACGCTTTAAAAAAAATATATTTTATTCGAGATTTTTGGCCAAACGTAACAATACGTAGTGTTTCTTTTACACAACAATAAAGCAATATAAATAGCCGTGGCCAGTTTTAAACAAATAATTAAATAATATATAAACAAAAACAAAAGAAAAACAAAACTAAATGGCAACTGCCTTGTCCAAAATAAATACTCTCCAAAATTACAGTCCAACAGACAATTACATATACCAAATACCTATACATGTACAATAACATCCCTGAGAGTCTGTCCGATTCCTCCCCCCACCCGCCCCCCCCCCCCCCCCCCCCCCTGGGTTGGTGCTGTTATCTACTTCTTTTCCGTTCCCTCTATCTTTCTGTGAGGTAGTCGACGAACGGTTGCCACCGCCTGGTGAACCCCCGAGCCGAACACCTTAACACGAACTTAATCCGTTCTAACTTTATGAACCCTGCCATATCGTTTATCCAGGTCTCCACCCCCGGGGGCTTAGCTTCCTTCCACATTAACAATATCCTGCACCGGGCTACAAGGGACGCAAAGGCCAACACGTCAGCCTCTCTCGCCTCCTGCACTCCCGGCTCTTCTGCAACCCCAAATATAGCCAACCCCCAGCTTGGTTCGACCCGGACCCCCCGCCACCTTCGAAAGCACCTTTGCCACCCCCACCCAGAATCCCTGTAGTACCGGGCATGACCAGAACATGTGGGTGTGATTTGCTGGGCCTCTCGAGCATCTCGCACACCTATCCTCTACCCCCAAAAATTTACTAAGCCGTGCTCCAGTCATATGCGCCCTGTGTAGCACCTTAAATTGTATCAGGCTTAGCCTGGCACACGGGGACGATGAGTTTACCCTACGTAGGGCATCCGCCCACAGCCCCTCCTCAATCTCCTCCCCCAGTTCTTCTTCCCATTTCCCCTTCAGCTCATCTACCATGATCTCCCCCTCGTCCCTCATCTCCCTGTATATGTCCGCTACCTTACCGTCCCCCACCCATGTCTCTGAGATCACTCTATCCTGCACTTCCTGCGTCGGGAGCTGCGGGAATTCCCCCACCTGTTGCCTCACAAAAGCCCTCAATTGCATATACCGCAATGCATTCCCTTGGGGCAACCCTTATTTCTCCGTCAGCGCTCCCAAACTCGCAAACGTCCCATCGACAAATAGATCTCTTAATTGTACTACCCCAGCTCTTTGCCATGCTCCAAATCCCCCATCCATTCTCCCCGGAACGAACCTATGATTGTTTCTTATCGGGGACCGCACCGAAGCTCCCGTCCCTCCCCCATGCCGTCTCCACTGCCCCCAAATTCTCAATATAGCCACCACCACCGGGCTTGCGGTGTATTTCTTTGGTGAGAACGGCAACGGCGCCGTCACCATTGCTTGCAGGCTAGTCCCCTTGCAGGACGCCCTCTCCATTCTCTTCCACGCCGCTCCCTCCCCTTCTCCCATCCACTTACACACCATTGAAACATTGGCGGCCCAGTAGTACTCACTTAGGCTCGGTAGTGCCAGCCTGCCCCTGTCCCTACTACGCTGCAAGAATCCCCGCCTCACTCTCGGGGTCTTCCCAGCCCACACAAAACTCATAATGCTCTTCTCAATTCTTTTGAAAAAAGCCTTTGTGATCACCACCGGGAGGCACTGGAACACAAAGAGGAATCTCGGGAGGACCACCATTTTAACCGCCTGCACCCTACCTGCCAATGACAAGGACACCATGTCCCATCTCTTGAAATCCTCCTCCATCTGTTCCACCAACCGTGTTAAATTAAGCCTATGTAATGTACCCCAATTCTTGGCTATCTGGATCCCCAGGTACCGGAAGTCCCTTGTTACCTTCCTCAACGGTAAATCCTCTATCTCTCTGCTCTGCTCCCCCGGGTGCACCACAAATAACTCACTTTTCCCCATGTTCAGTTTATACCCTGAAAAATCCCCAAACTCCCTAAGTATCCGCACTATCTCTGGCATCCCCTCCACTGGGTCCGCCACATATAGCAACAAATCGTCCACATATAGAGATACCCGGTGTTCTTCTCCCCCCCTAAGTACTCCCCTCCACTTCCTGGAACCCCTCAGTGCCATGGCCAGGGGTTCAATCGCCAGTGCAAACAATAACGGGGACAGAGGACATCCCTGCCTCGTCCCTCTGTGGAGCCAAAAATAGTCAGACCCCCGTCCATTCGTGACCACGCTCGCCATCGGGGCCCTATACAGCAACTGTACCCACCTGATATACCCATCCCCAAAGCCAAATCTCAACACCTCCCACAAATAATCCCACTCCACTCTATCAAATGCTTTCTCGGCATCCATCGCCACCACTATCTCCGCTTCCCCCTCTGGTGGGGGCATCATCATTACCCATAGCAGCCTCCGTATATTTGTATTTAGCTGTCTCCCCTTCACAAACCCAGTTTGGTCCTCATGGACCACCCCCGGGACACAATCCTCTATCCTCATTGCCATTACCTTGGCCAGGATCTTAGCATCCACATTCAGGAGGGAAATGGGCCTGTATGACCCGCATTGCAGCAGGTCTTTTTCCTTCTTTAGGAGGAGCGATATCGTTGCCTCTGACATAGTCGGGGGCAGCTGCCCCCTTTCCCTCGCCTCATTAAAGGGTCTCATCAGTAGCGGGGCCAGCAAGTCCAAATATTTCTTATAGAATTCAACTGGGAATCCGTCTGGTCCCGGGGCCTTCCCCGCCTGCATGCTTCCAATCCCTTTCACTACTTCCTCCGTCTCAATCTGTGCTCCCAGCCCCACTCTCTCCTGTTCCTCCACCTTCGGAAATTCCAGCTGATCCAGAAAGCACATCATTCTCTCCTTCCCGTCCGGGGGCTGCGCTTCATATAATCTTTCATAAAATGCCTTGAACACTCCATTCACTCTCTCCGCTCCATCTCCCCCTCCTCATCTCTCACCCCCCTATCTCCCTCGCTGCTCCCCTTTTCCTCAGTTGGTGGACCAACAACCTACTCGCCTTCTCCCCATATTCGTACTGTACACCCTGTGCCTTCCTCCATTGTGCCTCTGCCTTACCCGTAGTCAACAAGTCAAATTCTACATGTAGCCTTTGCCTTTCCCTGTATAGTCCCTCCTCCGGTGCCTCCGCGTATTGTCTGTCCACCCTGAGCAGTTCTTTCAACAACCGCTCCCTTTCCCTACCCTCCTGCTTTCCTTTATGTGCCCTAATAGATATCAGCTCCCCTCTAATCACTGCCTTCAGTGCCTCCCAGACCACTCCCACCTGTACCTCCCCATTATCAGTAATTTCCAAGTACCTTTCAATACACCCCCTCACCCTTAAATCATCTGCCAATAATCCCATGTCCATTCTCCAGGGTGGAAGCTGTTGTTTTTCTTTCCCCATCTCCAGGTCCACCCGTGTGGAGCATGATCCGAGATGGCTATAGCCGTGTACTCCGTCCCCGTCACCTTTGGGATCAGTGCCCTTCCCAAAACAAAAAATCTATTCGTGAAAATACTTTATGTACATAGGAGAAAAACGAAAACTCCTTACTCCTAGGTCTACTAAATCTCCAGGGATCTACTCCTCCCATCTGCACCATAAAATCCTTAAGCACCCTAGCTGCAGCCGGCCTCTTTCCGGTCCTGGACCTCGATCTGTCCAGCCCTGGGTCCAGCACCGTATTAAAGTCTCCACCCATTACCAACTTTCCCGCCTCTAGGTCCGGGATGCGTCCTAACATACGCCTCATAAAATTGGCATCATCCCAGTTCGGGGCATACACGTTCACCAATACCACCGCCTCCCCTTGCAGTTTGCCACTTACCATCACGTATCTGCCCCCACTATCTGCCACTATAGTCTTTGCCTCAAACATTACCCGCTTCCCCACTAGTATGGCCACACCCTTGTTTTTTGCATCCAGCCCCGAATGAAACACTTGCCCCACCCATCCTTTGCGAAGTCTAACCTGGTCTGTCAGCTTCAGATGCGTCTCCTGAAGCATAACCACATCTGCCTTAAGTTTCTTTAGGTGTGCGAGTACCCGTGCCCTCTTAATCGGCCCATTCAGCCCTCTCACATTCCACGTGATCAACCGGGTTGGGGGGCTCTTTAACACGCCCCCCCCCCCCCCCCCCCCCCCTTGACGACTAGCCATTTCCTTTTTCAATCCAGCTCCTCACCCGGTTCCCACGTAGCTGTATCCCCCCCAGGCGGCGCCCCCCCCGCGCCCCGACCCCCCCCTCCCATACCAGCTCCCCCTTCTCCCCAGCAGCAGCAACCCAGTTAACCCCCCCCCCCCCCCCCCCGCTAGATCCCAAGCTAGCATAATTGCACCCCCCATGTTGCTCCCAGAAGTCAGCAAACTCTGGCCGACCTCGGCTTCCCCCCGTGACCTCGGCTCACACTATGCGAGGCCCCCTCCTTCCTGCTTGCTTCCCTGTTCCCGCCATGATTACCATAGCGCGGGAACAAAGTCCGCGCTTCCTCTTTTGGCCCCGCCCCCAATGGCCGGTGCCCACAGCTCCTCATCCTCCCTCACCCCCTCCCCCACGACATGGGGAAGAGAGAGAAGTTACAGGGTCGCAGGTTTAACAATCTGGGAAGTCTTCTCTTCCCCCTTTTCCCCCCTTCATCCCACAAATTCACCCCCCCCTTTTGTCCCAAACGTTCTTTTTCTTCTGGCCCGCTCACTCCAGCTTCTCCTCGACAATAAATGTCCACGCTTCGTCTGCCGTTTCGAAATAGTGGTGTTTCCCTAGATGAGCGACCCACAGTCTCGCCGGCTGCAACATTCCGAATTTGACCTTCCTTTTATGCAACACCGCTTGGCCCGATTAAAGCTTGCCCTCCTTCACGCCACCTCCGCACTCCAATCTTGATACACGCGGATCACCGCATTCTCCCACCTACTGTTCCGAGTTTTCTTGGCCCATCTGAGGACCATCTCTCTGTCCTTGTATCGGAGAAATCTCACAACTATTGCTCGAGGAGTTTCTCCAGCCCTCGGTCTTCGCGCCATAACTCGATAGGCTCCCTCCACCTCCAGCAGACCCGTTGGATCCTCCGATCCCATTAACGAATGCAGCATCGTGCTCACATATGCCCCGACGTCCGCCCCCTCTGCACCTTCGGGAAGACCAAGAATCCTTAAGTTCTTCCTCCTCGCATTGTTCTCCAGCACCTCCAGCCTTTCCACACATCTTTTGTGTTGTGCCTCGTGGATCTCCCGTTTTCACCACCAGGCCCTGTATGTCGTCCTCATTCTCAGCAGCCTTTGCCTTCACGACCCGAAGCTCCTGTTCCTGGGTCTTTTGCTCCTCCTTTAGCCCCTCAATCGCTTGTAATATCGGGGCCAACAGCTCCTTCTTCATCTCCTTTTTGAGTTCATCTACGCAACGCCGCAGGAACTCTTGTTGGTCAGGGCCCCATATTAAACTGCCTTCTTCCGACGCCATCTTGCTTTGTGCCTGCCTTCCTGGCCGCTGCTCTTGAGGATCCACCGCAATCCGGCTACTTTCCTCTCTTTTTTCCATCCGTGTCCGGGGGGGATTCCCTTCTGGATTACCGCACAGTGTTATTTGCCATTAAAATTGCTGATGGGGCTCCTATTAAGAGCCCAAAAGTCCGTTCCACCGGGAGCTGCCAAAACGTGCGACTTAGCTGGTCATCGCCGCACCCGGAAGTCCACCTCACACTTTTTAGGGTTAAATTTCATCTGCCACTTATCTGCCCATTTGACCATCCTGTCTACATCTTCCTGTACCCCAAGACAATCAACCTCACTGCTAACCACCCAGTCAACCTTTATGTCATCCGCAAACTTGCTGATCCTACCCCTCACATAGACATCTATGTTGATGTTGTTTATACAAATGACGAATAACAGCGGTCCCAGGACAGATCCCTGATGTACGCCACTGGACACATGCTTCCAGTCACTGAAGCAGCCGTGTGTCATCACCCTCTGTCTCCTATAACTAAGCCAATTTTGAGTCCACTTTATCAAATTACCTTGAATTCCATGTGCATTTGCCTTCTTTATGAGTCTCCCATGTGGAACCTTGTCAAAGGCTTTGCTGAAATCCGTATAAACTACATCAACTGCACTACCTTCACCTACACACCTGGTAATTTCCTCACAAAATTCAATTACATTTGTTAGTCATGGCCTCCCTCTGACAAAGCCATGCTGACTATCCTTGATCAAACCTTGCCTCTCCAAGCCGAGATAGATTATTTCCTTCAGAATTTTCTCCAATAGTTTCTCTACCACTGACGGGGAGAATGTGGAAACTCCACACTGAGTGACCCAGAGCCGGGTGCGAACCTGGGACTTTGGTGCCGTGAGGCAGTAGTGCTAACCACTGCACCACCATGCTGCCCACTCAGGCCATATTTTACGAATATCCACTCTCCCCCAATCTAAAACCTTTTTCTGCAACTTGTCTATTTCTTTGTTCATAACAAGCTTAAATATAGAACATTACAGCGCAGTACAGGCCCTTTGGCCCTCGATGTTGCGCCGACCTGTGAAACCACTCTAAAACCCATCTACTCTATTCCCTTATCATCCATATGTCTATCCAATGACCATTTGAATGCCCTTAGTGTTGGCGAGTCCAGTACAGTTGCAGGCAGGGCATTCCACACCCTAACTACTCTCTGAGTAAAGAATCTACCTCTGACATCTGTCCTATATCTATCTCCCCTCAATTTAAAGCTATGTCCCCTCGTGCTAGATATCACCATCCGAGGAAAAAGGCTCTCACTGTCCACCCTATCCAATCCTCTGATCATCTTGTATGCCTCAATTAAGTCACCTCTTAACCTTCTTCTCTCTAACGAAAACAGCCTCAAGTCCCTCAGTCTTTCCTCATAAGATCTTCCCTCCATACCAGGCAACATTCTGGTAAATCTCCTCTGCACCCTTTCCAATGCTTCCACATCCTTCCTATAATGCGGTGACCAGAATTGCACGCAATACTCCAAATGCGGCCACACCAGCGTTTTGTTCAGCTGCAACATGACCTCATGGCTCCGAAACTCAATCACTCGACCAATAAAAGCTAACACACCGTACGCCTTCTTAACAACTCTCTCAACCTGGGTGGCAACTTTCAGGGATCTATGTACATGGACACCGAGATCTCTCTGCTCATCCACACTGCCAAGAATCTTACCATTAGCCCAGTACTTTGTCTTCCTGTTATTCCTTCCAAAATGAATCACCTCACACTTTTCTGCACTAAACTCCATTTGCCACCTCTCAGCCCAGCGCTGCAGCTTATCTATGTCCCTCTGTAACTTGTAACATCCTTCCGCACTGTCCACAACTCCACCAACTTTAGTGTCATCTGCAAATTTACTCACCCATCCTTCTACGCCCTCCTCCAGGTCATTTATAAAAATGACAACCAGCAGTGGCCCCAAAACAGATCCTTGTAATACACCACTAGTAACTGGACTCCAGTCTGAACATTTCCCATCAACCACCACCCTTTGTCTTCTTCCAGCTAGCCAATTTCTGATCCAAACTGCTAAATCACCCTGAATCCCATGCCTCTGTATTTTCTGTAGTAGCCTACCGTGGGGAACCTTATCAAACACTTTGCTGAAATCCATATACACCATATTAACTGCTTTACCCTCATCCACCTGTTTGGTCACCTTCTCAAAGAACTCAATAAGGTTTGTGAGGCACGACCTACCCTTCACAAAACTGTGTTGACTATCTCTAGTCAAATTATTCCTTTCCAGATGATTATACATCTATCTCTTATAAACCTTTCCAAGATTTTTCCCACAACAGAAGTAAGGCTCACTGGTCTATAGTTACTGGGGTTGTCTCTACTCCCCTTCTTGAACAAGGGGACAATATTTGCTATCCTCCAGTCTTCTGGCACTATTCCTGTAGACAAAGATGACTTAAAGATCAAAGCCAAAAGCGCTGCAATCTCCTCCCTAGCTTCCCAGAGAATCCTAGGATAAATCTCATCCGGCCCAGGGGACTTATCTATTTCCACACTTTCCAGAATTGCTAACACCTCCTCCTTCTGAACCTCAAGCCCTTCTAGTCTTGTAGCCTGAATATCAGTATTCTCCTCAACATCATTGTCTTTTCCTGTGTGAATACTGACGGAAAATATTCATTTAGCACCTCTCCTATCTCCTCGGACTCCACTCACAATTTTGCACTACTGTCCTTGACTGGCCCCACCCTTCCCCTAGTCATTCTTTTATTCCTGACATATCTATAGAAAGCTTTAGGATTGTCCTTGATCCTACCTGCCAAAGACTTCTCATGACCCCTCCTAGCTCTTCTTAGCTCTCTCTTTAGGTCCTTCCTAGCTAACTTGTAACTCTCTAGTGCCCTAACTGAACCTTCATGTCTCATCTTTACATAAGCCTCCTTCTTCCTCTTGACAAGTGTTTCGACTGCTTTAGTAAACCACGGTTCCCTTGCTCGACCACTTCCTCCCTGCCTGACAGGTACATACTTATCAAGGACACGCAGTTGCTGTTCCTTGAACAAGCTCCACAATTCCATTGTGCCCATCCCCTGCAGTTGTCCTCTCCATCCGATGCATCCTAAGTCTTGCCTCATCGCATCATAATTGCCTTTCCCCCAGATATAATGCTTGCCCTGCGGTATATACCTATCCCTTTCCATCACTAAAGTAAACGTAATTGAATTGTGGTCACTATCACCAAAGTGCTCACCTACCTCCAAATCTAACACCTGTCCTGGTTCATTACCCAGTACCAAATCCAATACGGCCTCGCCTCTCGTGGCCTATCTACATACTGTGTCAGGAAACCCTCCTGCACACACTGGACAAAAATGGACCCATCTAAAGTACTCGAACTGTAGCGTTTTCAGTCAATATTTGGAAAGTTAAAGTCCCCCATAACAACTACCCTGTTGCTTTCGCTCCTATCCAGAATCATCTTTGCAATCCGTTCCTCTACATCTCTGGACTTTTCGGATGCCTATAGAAAACCCCTAACAGGGTGACCTCTCCTTTCCTGTTTCTAACCTCAGCCCATACTACCTCAGTAGACGAGTCCTCATCAAACGTCCTTTGTGCCACCGTAATACTGTCCTTGACTAACAATGCCACCCTACCCCCTCTTTTACCACCTTCCCTGAGCTTACTGAAATATCTAAACCCCGGCACGTGCAACAACCATTCCTGTCCCTGCTCTATCCATGTCTCCGAAATGGCCACAACATCGAAGTCCCAGGTACCAACCCATGCCGCAAGTTCACCCACCTTATTCTGGATGCTCCTGGCATTGAAGAAGACACACTGTAAACCACCCTCCTGCCTGCCGGTACACTCCTGCAACTTTGAAACCTTACTCATGATGTCACTGCTCTCAACCTCGTGTATACTGGAGCTACAGTTCAGGTTCCCAAGCCCCTGCTGAACTAGTTTAAAGTAAAAGTCGCTTATTGTCACGAGTAGGCTTCAATGAAGTTACTGTGAAAAGCCCCTAGTCGCCACATTCCGGCGCCTGCTCGGGGAGGCTAGTACGGGAACCCTCCCGAAGAGCATTAGCAAATTCCCCCCCCCCCAACCAGGATATTGGTACCCCTCTGGTCCAGGTGTAGGCCATCCCGTTTGTAGAGGTCCCACCGACCCCAGAATGAGCCCCAATTATCCTGAAATCTGAAACCCTCCCTCCTGCCCCATCCCTGTAGCCATGTGTTCAACTCCTCTCTCTCCCTATTCCTCGTCTCGCTAGCACGTGGCACGGGTAACAACCCAGAGATAATAACTCTGTTGGTCCTAGATCTATGTTTCCACCCTAGCTCCCTGAATTCCTGCCTTACACCCCTAAAATTGTACCTTGTTGTGGTCGCTATCACTAAAATGCTCCCCCACCAACACCTCAACCACCTGTCTGGCTTCATTCCCCAGAATTAGGTCCAGCACTGCTTGTTGGATCCTCTAAATATTTTTATTTTGAAAATATTTTTATTAAGGCATATATAATTTAAACAATTTTCAAGAGAAAAAAACAACAAAGCAAAGACCCCCCCAAAAGGTAAGTTTGAGGCGTTGCTGGTGGGTGGGGGTACCATTTAATTAGAAGTATTAATTAGAAGGAATGTATTAATTACAAGCATTCAGGGTTATAGATCTGAGACACGAGCGCAGAGTTAAGGCATGGGCTATGAGCCTTAGAAGAATAAGGGCTTTGGTTTTGGGAAACAGCAGCATTCAGGATACTGGCGAATTTCTATATTATTAGATGGATTAATATCAGTTTTGCATGTATCAAAATTTTCATAGCTGGGCAGTGAAGGATAGAACACTGACGTCAAATTTTTATTCATTTAGTAGCATGTATTTGCAGTAATGATGGCCGCATGGTGGTGCAGTGGTTAGCACTGCTGCCTCACAACACTGAGGACCTGGGTTCGATCCCGGCTCCGGGTCACTGTCCATGTGGAGTTTGCGCATTCTCCCCGTGTCTGCGTGGGCCTCACCCCCACAACCCAAAGATGTGCAGGGTAGGTGAATTGGCCATATCTTTTTTATTAAAACAGTAAAAAATATATACAAGGCCAAATGGTACAAACTCTAATTTTGTGTTGGAGAAACAGGGTACCCTCCCCTCAGTATCAATGTACGGGGAGGGGGGGATAGATATTCTGATTATTAAAACAGTTCACAACACGTTTCCACAAAAAACAAATGGTACAAGCACTAAACTTTGCACTGGAGAGACCATATATCCTCGCCTCTGTATCAACAGAAGGGAAAGAAAGGGGGGTGGTACGCTAAATTGGCCCTTAATTGGAAATAAAATGAATTGGGTACTCTAAATTAAAAAAAAAGTATTTGCAGTAATGCAAATTGCATATCGTGCACCTCCAACATCACAGCCCACATTCCCAGTCTGCTCCTATATAAACACAGTTGAGTCGTCGAGTAATACCCTCCAAGTGAGTACAATTAAAGCCTCATTGATGTACAATTAACTATTTGGTGGAAATATGACAAATAATCCAAATAGAAATTAGATGCCAAATGTGGCTCTGTATCGGTCGCCAATTTCCAACATCTATGTGGTGGTAGGGGGTGTGGTCTGCTCAATTATAGAGCACAATCAAAGTTTCACTGTAAACAAGACAATGTATAATATTTGAAAGTTAACCTCATGCAGCAGTAATAGTCCTGCCAGTGGAGATTTTGACTTCAGCAGTATTATGTTTCTTTTGTCAAGTACCTGATTTTATTGTAGCACATGTGGAATTTCTTAAGTTTCATTCATTGAAAGACATTTCAATACCAGAACTTGAACATGATCATGAGACAAGACTTTTATCCGGCTCCTAACTTTCGTACTGACGAGGCTCCCCATGTTAGTGTGCGAGTTAGTCATCCAATCGGGTAAAGTGAACATTTTACTTTTTTTAGCCACTTTTTTTTTAAGATTAAAAAAAGGACATTTCTAACAATTTACTGTTGCCGATAACCCCTCATGATGCACGTGCTGCTGAAGGCAGCTCAGCAGTGCTACGGAGTGGAGAACTGCTATCGAAACAGAGTAAACCTGGGCCGTCACTCCTTTGGGACAGCAACGGCTGATCACCCAGTACAACATGAAACGAGGGAGCAGCACTTGCGTAACATGAGCCTCCACTTTTAAGCTGTAAGAGCAACATAAAATCGCCATTTGAAGGGTGTCATGGTGGCACAGTGGTTAGCACTGCTGTCTCACGGCGTTGAGGACCCGGGTTCAATCCCGGGTCACTGTCCATGTGGAATTTGCACAGTCTCCCCGTGTCTGCGTGGGTTTCACCCCCGCAACCCAAAGATGTGCAGGGTTGGCGGATTGGACACTCTAAATTGCCCCTTAATTGGAAAAAATAATTGGGTCCTCTAAATTTATTTTAAAAAAATGTTTGACCAATATGATTGCAGTGTTCCAACTCTTCATGTCGTTTTCCCCCATTATGATCTTCCACCTATTCTCTGCCATACAATATTTATTTTGGTGTCTAAGTGTGGTGCTCAGAAGGGGGAATATTTTAAATAGGAGAAGTAGAAATGCAGAAATCCAGTTAAGTTCTCCACAGGATTGCACTGCACTATTGTCCTTTCGCTTCGAGCTAGAACAGCATAAAGATTCGTACGGGTGTTAATCACTTGAGCTCAATGGATGACTTGAACCACTTGAGGGGAAATGGTCTAAACACTCGGATTTCAAAGCCCACTGACCCATGCAAACTGGGATTCGCATCCAGAGTCGATCTGCTGGCCTGAATGTTTATGAATGTTTTCATTCATCAGTAGCCAGAAAAATACAATGCCGCTATTGGGCTGTTTACATAGGACAGGCAACGGCATGTCTGTCCTGGGTGGGTTGCAACTAATTAAAAGCTTCATACGATTGTTAAAACACTGCCTTTTTTTGTGTAACTTTAATCTGGATTGTGCAAAAGCACAGTGTGTGGATGTCTAGTACCTGAAAAGAAATCCCATTAGTCTAGCACGAGTTCCACACAATCTATATTGCATTCTACCAATGTAACACGTTTACAGATAAAGCCAGCCATTTAGTCCCATTTTAATACGTCCATCCAAAAATATCCTATAGTACACCCATTTCAGCATCCAATTTTCTTAAAAAGATCCCAGGATTTTCACACCGAATCCTATTCCTGGAAGTCTATTCTCTGGATTGTCATTTGTTATGCGAAGAAGAATTTTCACACTTTGTCCTGAATTTTTACCCACTTAAACCTCTTCTCCTTGACCTGGTCTTGCAATTTAATGTAAACTGGCAGAGTAAATTCACCCAGTCCCTCAAAATCTTATGAAGAGAAGTCCAACTAAAATACATCAGGTTAAAAATACATAATAGCTTACATCTTCCACCTTCATAAGAAAGGAAGCAAAATCATGCTTCGACTTCAACGTAATGACCTGAACTGTGTTTTCCTGTCCTATACAGTGCTTTTAGCTGAGGGCTCGGCTGTGAACTCGCTTCCTCTGAACTGGAGCTGAACAAAGGCCAGGAAACAAATAGATAGGAAATTTGTTCCACAGACCTAAATCGATAAGATTTTGAATATCGTCCTACCTGCAATCTGCCATTGTACAATCCTTTATATTTAAAGAAGCACTCCTTGCACATTTTATGAAGTGCACAATTTTTTGTCTTTGTCGTGTCTTCATCTTTATTTTCGTGTGAATAATTGGCAAAAGAAGCAATGGAGAAAGGAGGAGAAACGTTTTCACTTAGTGAGTGGTTAGGATCTGGAATGCAATGCGCTGCCTGAGAGTGTGGTGAGGCAGGTTCAATCGAGGCCTTCAAGAGGGAATTAAGACTATTGTCTGAAATGGAATAATGTATGTGCAGGCATACAGGAGAAGGCAGAGGAATTACATTGCTTGTTCAGAAAGCCAGTGCAGACACGACAGACCAAATCGCCTCCTTCTGTGCTGTAACAATTCTGAGATTCTGTGGGTTTTATGCACACATACGTAAAAGTGAAACAGCTTAAAAATGTTAATAAGTATCTTTGAATTTTTTTTTAAACCATAAAAGCAGAAGACCATAAAGGTATAGGAGCAGAAGTAGGTTATTCGGCCCATCAAGTCTGCACCGCCATTCAATGAGATCAGGATTGATCAGATATGATAATCCTTAACTCCACTTTCCCACCTTAAACTCGTGACAGTTTATAGCATGCTTTGATGTTCTATTCGGAGGATTTGGAGGGGTTATAGAGTGCCAGATGACTGAATTAATATCAATGAATGTATACTCATTGGTCCAGGGTGGTGTGTCACTGGGGCATAGATTATTTTCTAAATGGGGAAAGGCTTAGGAAATCAGAAGCACAAAGAGACTTAGGAGTCCTTGTTCAATAGTCTTTCCTTTTAAAATTCAGAGTACCCAATTATTGTTTTTCCAATTAAGGGGCAATTTAGCGTGCCAATCCTACTACCCTGAGGTCGAACCTAGGACCTCAGCGCCGTGAGGCTGCAGTGCTACACACTGCGCCATCGTGCTGCCCAGGCAAATGCAATGATAGCATTCATGTCGAGAGAGCTAGAATACAAGAGCAGGATGTACTTCTGAGGCTGTATAAGGCTCTGGTCAGACCCCATTTTTTGTATTGTGAGCAGTTTTGGGCCCCGTATCTAAGGAAAGATGTGCTGGCCTTGGAAAGGGTCCAGAGGAGGTTCACAAGAATGATTCCTGGAATGAAGAACTTGTCATATGAGGAACAGTTGAGGACTCTCGGTCTGTACTCGTTGGGGTTTAGAAGGATGAGGTTGGATCTTATTAAAACTTACAGAATACTGCGAGGCCTGGATAGAGTGGACGTGGAGAGGATGTTTCCACTAGTAGGAAAAACTAGAGGGCACTAACTCAGACTAAAGAGATGATCATTTAAAACATAGCTGAGGGGGGCAGCACGGTGGCCCAGAGGGTTAGCCCTGTTGCCTCACGGCGCCGAGGTCCCAGGTTCGGTCCCGGCTCTGGGTCACTGTCCGTGTGGATTTTGCACATTCTCCCCGTGTTTGCCTGGGCTTCGCCCCCACAACACAAAAAAAAAGATGTGCAGGCTAGATGGATTGGCCATGCTAAATTGGCCCTTAATTGGAAATAAAATGAATTGGGTACTCTAAATTTATATTAAAAAAAAGGAGAAAAAAAACAGCCAGAATTTCTTCAGCCAGAGGGTGGTGAATCTGTGGCGCTCTTTGCCGCAGAAGGCTGTGGAGGGCAAATCACTGAGTGTCTTTAAGACAGAGATAGATAGGTTCTTGATTAATAAGGGGATCACGGGTTATGGGGAGAAGGCAGGAGAATGGGAATGAGAAAAATATCTGCCATGATTGAATGGTGGAGCAGCCCCGATGGGCCGAATGGTCTAATACTGCCCCTATGTCTTATGGTACTAATCAAACTCCATTATTCAGACAAGTTGTGATGTCATTCACCCTAAATTTTTAAGCAAAACAAAAAAAAAATGCATTTCAATGACACCTGATCACGATGGAAAATACTTCATGTGCCCTGCTTTGCTATGTTCTGAATCATAAAAGAGTTTTGGTAAATACAAGTATTGCTGGAGAAATAAATACAAAAACTGCTTTATACCAAGTCTCCTCTGAAAAGTTTAGATTTCTTTTCAAGCTTTATTTTGAAACAACAAAAATAAATAAACAAAGAGACTCATTTGAGGAGAGAAAGTGAAAATGATGAATATTAAAAACCTGTCAAGAGAAATTATAGCAAAATGATTAGTTCATTGCAGCAAATCAGTTAAAAATGCCACGCCAATCTTTCAAACTAAAACTGCAGCTAGTATTTTGTTTCTTTCTGATGAGGGGGAGGCTGTCACTCTTCTCGTTTGTGCTTTGGCTGCTCTGTAATTATCGCTTACCTGATTGTCAGGGTGGTTTACGGTGAAGTATCCCACGCAGACGATGACCTCATGCAGCAGGTCCTCACAGGTATGATGGTAACAGTACCACAGCAGCGAGCTGATAATATGGCGGAATGCCAGGGAGAGGCCCTCAGCACCACACACAGCCTATTGGAAAGAAAAGGATGCAGGTTTTTTTTGGGGGGTGGGGAGGCACAGAGAGAGGGAAAGAGAGATGAATTGTAAGTCAAGCATTGCCCCAGCTGAATAAGGAAGTTCATATCCACATTTGCGAGTGGTTTATAAGTAGCTCAACCACATGAATTCCAAACTGACACATTAATCTTTATTTGGAAATGAGAGAAGCTCCATTGTTATTCACCTATTCGGTTGATTTTTCATTTTCATCTGTCAGTTACTTTTTCCTCCCTTTCCCTTATTTGCTCTATCCTCCCTATACCTTTTGATTCTTTCTGATGTATGGTTCTATGGGCATTAGTTGGCTTCTAACAATTCCTGAGTGGTGATTCTATGTTTTGTTTGTCTGGCCAGGCTACCACAATGAGAACAACGTAACTGCATTGGATTCTGTCCACGGCCACACCAAATGCTTGCACGTGTGATATTTTTCAATAGACATTTAATTGGACAGCGCCTAGGAAATTGAACCTTCTGGGTGATGTTTCCGAGCTGAGGGGTGTTAAAGCCAATTGCTGTACCTCTACTGCTGCTCTGACCTGTGTCCGCTGACTCAGTAAAGATTACGAATAAAACCAAGGGATCTTCTGGTCCAAATGAGTCAGTGCTGTACCAAGCAGACGTGGGAAGCGTACTGCACTACTTCAACAGTTTGTAAGCAATCCGTGACAAACTCAATTTTTTTTATTACAATTCAATTCACCGTAGCAGCAGGAAGAATGTGCACCCGTACAGCAGCTCAAACTTCAAACATCCAGAGGTGCTTTACACAAAGGCAGTGGGGGAGTGCCAGCGGTTTAGATGCTGCTGGCAGCACACTGCATAGGCCCAGGTGGCACTATTGCAGTTCTTCTGCAGCGTAATGCACCTAAACAAGCAACTTAGGGAACTACAAAGGAGAAAGCAATAAAGGAAGGACATTTAGAAGATGGAGTGGAGACAGACCAAAGGCAGAGTTCAAGAGATTTTATGAGGTTTCTGTAGATAATAGAAGAGAGTGGTTTGGGGGCAGAATTCCAAAGGGCCGGAATGCTGTGGCTGAAATACTGCACAACACTGAGAAATGGACACGGGGCGCAGTGAGGAAGCAACAATCTGGAGTCAGATAAACTGATGGAGCACGCAGTGATGTGTAAGACTGGAGCTTGCTCTGTGGATTTGAGTCAAGTTAATTTCTGGGGTGGAGGGAACGTGGCAATGACAAGTTAACAACCACCATACCGGGCTTCAAGAAATCTGGTTAAGATACAGGGATTTGATTATGTCAAACATTTTATTCAATAAGCATTATTTTTTAAATTGGCTGATGCAATATATTTTTATAAATGAAATAGTAGTTTAAAAAAAATAAATTTTGAATACCCAATTCTTTTTTTCCAATTAAGGGGCAATTTAGCGTGGCCAATCCACCTACCCTGCACATCTTTTTGGGTTGTGGGGGTGAGCCCCCGCAGACACGGGGAGATTGTGTAAACCCCACACAGACAGTGACCCAGGGCCGGGATTGAACCCGGGTCCTTGGCGCCGTGAGGCAGCCGTGCTAACCACTGCACCGCCCATGAATTAGTACTATTTATCATATTTTGGATACCTCTCTAAATAATGAAACAGAAGTTTTTAACGCAAATAGTGCAATTCACCAATAATTAGAGCTGGGGAGTGCACCTTTATTACTCAATCAAAGTATGCTTGGCATTGGTTCCCATTTTAATTGCTCCTGTCCACCCTATGCTTTGACCCAGTGCCCCAAGTCTAACCCTTAATGATAGCTGGAAGGCAGAGGTCTTGAATGTTTGTGTACAAGAGGACAAATGCTTATTGATGAACCTGTGTTTCCTCAGGGCTCCACAGCATCAGCCGAAAAATCTAGAGCTTGTTTAATACCCACTGGCACCAGAGAGTAAACAGAATCAGCACTTTCAACTCCCTACATTATATTTATAGAATAGGTGATATCATGAGATGTTAGTGCTGTCAATAGGATTTCAGTGAGGGACAATTAAATTACTTTTTAAAAAAATACTTATTTGAATGGATTGGGGTATCAAAGAATTGCAACAATGGAGTTGAGGTACAGATCACCCATAATCTAACTGAATAGCATAAAAGCCCTGAGGGAGGCAGCACGGTGG
Source organism: Scyliorhinus torazame (assembly GCF_047496885.1). NCBI lineage: Eukaryota > Metazoa > Chordata > Chondrichthyes > Carcharhiniformes > Scyliorhinidae > Scyliorhinus > Scyliorhinus torazame. The sequence continues at coordinate 10,148,902 of NC_092736.1, read as the reverse complement.
CGCAGTGGGTTAGCCCTGTTGCCTCACGGTGCCGAAGTCCCAGATTCGATCCCGGCTCTGGGTCACTGTCTGTGCGGAGTTTGCACATTCTCCCCGTATTTGCGTGGGTTTCGCCCTCACAACTCAAAAGATGTGCAGGCTAGGTGGATTGGCCACGCTAAATTGCGCCTTAATTCGAAAAAATGAATTGGATACGCTAAATTAAAAAAAAGAAAGCCCTGAGGGATGGAATTGCCTACTAAATGCATTTTCCTGCAAGAGTCACGTAAGCTGCAGCAAAGTGCGTTTCTTCTTCCTTTAGAATTGTGGGGACCAATTGAAGCCACCAGAAAAGCAGAGATCAGCTAATGTAACACAGATCAAGGTATGAACCTGGGACATTTCTGACCTAGACAGTTCAGCACCACACCTCATAGTTTATATGCCGAGAATCACCTCATTTTTGTCATTTTACCAGAACAATTAGCTCACTTCAGTCTTGATACACTCATGGATTTAATAAAGAGGAACTATCTAAACTCCAGAAACAGTCTCAGTTTCAGATGCTAGATTAGTATTTCTGCTGATCTGCAATTCACAGTGAACAAAACTCATCTCACCTGGAAAGTGGGAAGATCCAAAAATGCAAAACTGTTCAGAAAGCGGAGACTGTGGATGGCAACGTGGATGGTGTGCTGCGGGTAGGTTTCTGCAGGCGTGGTGATGGTATGATCCGGGACTGTACCGTGAAGGAGGATGCAGTAAAGCATGTTGAGAACGCCAACCAGCTCGGTAGAATGCAGCGCTGTGATCAGTCCTGTGGGGTCTTGCCTCTTGTTCTCAAATATACCTTGCGATCTGCAAAATAACAGGTGAACTGATCAGGGTGAGGTCATACTAGGTGTTACAATTCCCCATAGATCATGAGGTTTAACTAGCTGCAAAACAATTTATTTTATGCAGGGATTAAAGGGTAATGCAGGACAGAGAGGCCATTGAGCCCATCGTGCCTGTGCTGGCTCCTTGAAAGCAGCAAACAATTAGGGGGCGATTCTCCGAGCCCCGCGCCGGGCCGAAGAATCGCCGTAACCGCACCACGACACCCCGACGGCGGCGCGTGATTCTCTGAGGTGCGGAGAATCGGCGCCATTTGACCTGGCGCGTTTGGCATGGCGCTGATATGACAGAGTCCCGCCGGCGCCGTTCACCCCTGGTCGCTGCCGGCGGGAACGGTCGGGGGGCGGCCTGTGGAGGGGGGCTCCTTCACCGGGGGGAGGGCCTCCGATGGGGTCTGGCCCACGATCGGGGCCCATCGATCGGCGGGCAGGCCTCTCCCCCCCGGGCCTATTTTCTGTTGCGGCCAGCCCCTGAACACCGACGCCATGTTGAGTCGGGGCCGGCGAGCTAAAGAAGTCCCCCGCGCATGCGCAGGTTGGCGCGGCCTAACTGCGCATGTGCAGGTTGGCACGGCCCCATTTGGCGCTGCTAAAGGAGGGACGCATTTGGCGTGGCGCCGGCCGCTGGAATCGGCGTGAACCGCTCTAGCTGGCCCCTGTGGGGGCCAGAATCGGTTGTACCCCGGCCCAGTTCGCGCCGTCGCGTTACACTTGGGCTCCGTATTGGAGAATCACCCTTAGTCTTAGCCCGCTGCTCTTTCCCCACAATCCTACAATTGTCTATATTCCAATTCCTGTTTGAAAGATGTTATTGGATGTGTTTCCACCATCTCTTCAGGCAGTATATTCCAGAACCATAAGTGTGCTGTGTTCCAAAATGAAAAAATTATCCTCACGTGAAGGCATTGGCGAGATTCACAAGAATGATTCCAAGAATAAACAACTGTAGCTATGAGGATAGATTGGAGAGGTTGGGGCTGTTTTCCTTGGAGAAATGATGACTGAAAGGAGACTCGATAAGAGGTATTCAACATCCTGAGGGGTATGAACAGGGTAAACAGAGAGAAACTGTTTACTCTCAAGAGTACATCAAAATCCTGAGGGGTATGAACAGGGTAAACAGAGAGAAACTGTTCCCTCTCAAGAGTACATCAAAACGGCACAGATTCTAAACAATGGGCAAAAAGGAGTGGAAGTGATGCGAGGAAAATAATTTTCACCCAGAGGGTGGTTGGAGTCTGGAACGAGCTTCCTGAGAAGGTGGTGGAGGCAGGTTCGATCGGGGTGTTCAAAAGGGAATTGGATTTTGATCTGAAAAGAATGTGCAAGGTTACAGGGATAAGGGAGGGGAGTGTCAATGCAGATGCAATGGGTTAAATGGCCTCCTTCTGCACTGTAGAGATTCTATGATTCATCTTCCCTATGGCCTATATATTGCCCAGGTTGTGAAGTGGTTTTACCTTCCTATCAGCAGAATCGGTATAGTGTGTTATCTGAAGCAGTTATGCAGGATGAGATACCACTTGCACCAAGTCATCTCAGATTGCTTTGCATTACACTTGCTGCAGCAAATCACGAGTTCAATGCAAAACAAGATTTTAAAAGTTTCCATTTTAACAGAGGGATAAATGGATATTAAAATTCAACTAACATTTGGAGGCTGGCGATCAGGGACCAGCATTGTAACTTTTATTTGCTATCCTCATGTCATAGTCATAGATTAAATTACAATGGTCCCCAGGGTGTGTAGTCCAATGATGCATAATGATAAACTTTAAAACAAATAGATATCAAGATGAGGCGGTGGATATTTTTATTGCACCTGTTTGAACATAAAATAACGTACTTTTGTATAGTGGCTAAGATGTGTCAGAAAGTTGAGGTGAGGAAGTGAGGGACTGTGTCATCAACAGCAACAACTTGCATTTGTACAGCAACTTTAACAAAGTCAAAACATCCCAAGGTGATTCACAGGAATTCCATCAAACAAAATTTCACGGACGGCGGGCGGGAGGCAGCCGCGCGTTGGAGGGCTCCCGTTCGGGAACGGCATTGACGGGGAGTAACGCCCGGTCCTAGGGCCAGCGACGGCAGTAAAAGTCGGGAGACAGCGCACAGAGAAGTAGGATGTCAAAAAACACCAAAAAAACGGCCGGGAAAAAAGCGGCTGAAAGTCCGTTGGGGAGTGGAAAGGTAACCGCGGGGTCAACAAAGAAAATGGAGGCTGGAGCACCAGGGGAGGCCGCAGTGCTTACGGCTGAAGAAATAACTAAGGTGATGGCTGCGGAATTCGAAAAGCAGTTGGCGCAGATTGCGAAATGCATGGAGACGGTGAGGAAGGAGATGAGAGAGGTTTTGAGTGCGCTGGTGGAGGAGGCGGTTTCCCCGGTGATGACGGCGGTGGCGAGCGCAGTGGCGGAGGTGCGAGAGCAAGGGGAGGCGCTGAAGGAAGTGGAGGAGACGTTATTGCAGCACGGTGATCAACTTGCCTGATGGGGAAGGAGATGCGGAAGGTGATGGATACGAACAAGGATCTGCGAGGAAAAATGGAAGATCTGAAAAACAGATCCAGGCGACAGAATTTGAGGATCGTGGGGCTGCCCGAAGGAGTTGAAGGACCGAAGCCAACTGAGTATTTTGCTGCGATGCTGGCAAAACTATTGGGGGAGGGGGAGGATCCCTCCCGATATGAACTGGATCGGGCTCATCGGTCGTGGAGGCCTGTACCAAAGGTGAGTGAGCCACCAAGGGCAGTGACTCTGTGCTTCCGTAGGTACAGTGTGAAGGAGAAGGTCCTGAGCTGGGCCAAGCAGAAGCGGGTGGTGCAGTGGGCTGGAGCTGGTATACGTGTATACCAGGACTTTACAGTGGAGCTGGCGAGGAGGCGGGCTGCCTTCAACCAGGTGAAGAGGGCACTGTACATTAGCAAGGTGCGGTGCGGCATTGTATATCCAGCGAAGCTGAGGGTGACTTATAAGCTCAGGGACTTTTATTTTGGAACGGCGGAAGCAGCGGAGGAGTTTGCGAAGGCAGAAGGACTGTGGCAGAACTGACAAATTGAGGAATGGTCATGTGCCGATGTAACCTCATGACTGTATTTTCTTCTTTTTTACATCACTGCGCGCGAGTGTAGAGGCTGAAGGAGCCAATGTTGTATATATTTGGACAAGGGAAGGGACGGGACTTTCACTCGAAATGAGGGCTCTTTGGGGTGTAGGTGTAAATGCGGGGTTTGTGTGCTAAAAGGGGATCTTTGGGCTTTCCTAGGGCCGGGCAAGGGGGAAAGGGACCCGGGCGGGGGCCTCCACGCTGGTCGGATTAAGCGGGCCAGTGAACGGGAGTGACGTGGGGGAGGGGCTGCGGCCATCGGAGCCTGGCAGAACAGGGTCCGAGTGGTCTAGCCGAGGTGGAAAGTTGGGGGGAGGGAACCGAGGTTGACTACGGGTAATCCCTGATTCCTTTTTGTCATTTGTTTATGTAAACATGCGGGTTGAGGTTTGAGGGTTGGTGGGCGGATGGGATTGTTGTTATTATGGGGATTGACATATCTTGCTGATTATTGTTTATTGTTGATGGGTGTAAATGTGGGAGAAAATGTGAAAAAGGAGAATAAATTTTTTTTTAAAAATTAAAAATAAAAAAAAATTTCACACCAAGTCACATTAAGGGATATTACAACAGGTGAACAAAAGCTTGAAGAAAGCGGTAGGTTTTGAAGAAGTGCCTTAATGTAGGAGAGAGAGAGAGAGGTTTAGGGAGAGAATCCCGGAATTTAAGTTTAGGGAGTGCAGGCAACTGATGGCTAGGGCACCAATAGTGGAGCAAATAAAATTTTGAATGCATAAGAGGCCAGAAGCGGAGGACCACAGAACTCTCGGAGAGTTTGCGCCAAGTACAGAGAAAAGGTATGGAGAGTTTATGAGTGGGAGTTAGAAACGGTAGTTTTAAGGAAGCTCTTAGGAGCAGGATGAAGCCAGGAGGAGATTTGGGCATTACTCCCTTAGGAGTTTCTTTCACTTTCTCTGGGGGAGCAGAGTGCCTTTACGGGTCCCTATATAGTCTATTAGGTTATGAGGTTTCTCTTATCGTATCAGGGAGGAGGGGATCAGCACCGCGCTCCCCCCCCCCGACAATTCTTCTCCTCAGTAGTGGGGTCTTCTTGGTTGAGATTGGTGTGATTTTTCTAGTGATGGTGGGGCTGGTGCGCTGCCCTGGGTGTGGCTAGTGAGGACCGAGGTTGGCTGGGTGCTAAGTCTTGGCATGTGCTGGGTATCCTGGGGATATGGACTCCTATGTGCAAGAATGTGCTGGACAAGGCCACGTCCAGTACCGTGGCTGGTATCTTGTTGTCCCCCCCCCCACCCAACGCTTGGGACATCCCTTCTCGAAGGTATTTAGTAGAGACGTCCTGAGAGACTAAGTTTTGAGTATCTTTGGTTTACTGACTCCTAAATGCACAAGGGTGCGGGGCTGTGTCGGTTCCGGTAATGTAGTTGATATCCTGTTGCCTCCCATATGGTTGGGACATTCCTTTGTCTGAACGAGCAGTGTTTTTCTTCTTTGTCACATGGTGAAGGGCGTGCGGCAGAGGTTCACGGGCCTATGGCTGTGTCCTGGTCCTTTTTACCCTGAGACCCTCCGCTCCTGGTAGTTTTCCTTTTTTTAAAAATCCTGTATCGGCTCATTTGTTGGGAGATATTGACCGCACTGACTATAATCCAAATCTATTGTATGAATATTTGCTGGTCTTCTATATAAATATGTGAAATGATGATTGTTTTGCATTGTGCCTGATGTTGGCGCTTTGTTGGGTCTTGTGGTCTATGGTGTTCTCACAGATTTTGTTCGTAACGTTTTCATTTCTGTTATGACGGGGTTAAAGAATCCGTGATTGGCTCCTCCAAGGGTACAGATGGGTTGGGTATCAGAGGGGAGGAGGTTGCAGCGTGTTATTGGTGCCTCTGGTATTGCTGGAGTTGAGGGAGATATGTGATGGTGTGAAAATGAAAATCGCTTACTGTCACAAGTAGGCTTCAAATGAAGTTACTGTGAAAAGCCCCTAGTCGCCACATTCCGGCGCCTGTTCGGGGAGACCGATATCGGAATTGAACCTGCGCTGCTGGCCTGCCTTGGTCGGCTTTGAAAGCCAGGTATTTAGCCCTGTGCTAAACCTGAACAGGGCGTGACGATCTGATCCTGATTCCCGTGGTTGTTGCGAGCAATCGCCGCATGGACAGGCATGCACCATTTCCCCATCTTTACATGGCCATATCCTTTTCTCAGTAGTGTGTATAGAAGAACACGTCGCGTCTAATGATCGTACTGAGCCAGCCATATTGCTGTTCTCCTGTCCCTCTCCGTATCTATGTATGTGGAGACTGTCCCATTCCTGAGGCTTGGTTGCATTATTTTGTCAAAATGGAAAAACCTCATTAAAAATAGTTTAAAAAAATGTTGACATGGTTTCCGTTTCAATCACCGACTGTTAGTTTTTAAAATTCTTTCATGGGGTGTGGCCAGGCCAGCTTTTATTGCCCATCCCTAACTGCCCTTGAGATGGTTGTGGCGAGCTACCTTCCCGAACTGCTGCAGGCCATGTCGTGCAAGTATGCCCACAGTGCTGTTAGGAAGGGAGTTCCAGAGTTTTGACTCAGCGGTAATGAAGGGATGGAGGTATAGTTACAAGTCAGGATGGTATGTGGTTTGGAGGGGAACTTGCAGATGGTAGTGTTCCTATGAATCTGCTGCCCTTGTCCTTCTAGGTGGCAAAGGTCACGGGTTTGGAAGCTGCTGTTGAAGAAGCCATGGAGAGTTTCCCACTGCAGTCACTGGATAGTGACCAGGAGTAGCAACCACGCGACCCTAAGGCGAACCATGGTTTCTCAGCCACTGCCCCAGTTGAGCATGTCCCCTTTAAAAAGAAAAACCCTTTACATCATAGATCAAGTCTACCAAGTAAACAGCATTTAAGTTTTCCTCAAATGCCGTAACAGCTACTGTTTTTTTTTTTAGCCCTGGCAAAACATAAAAGGAGCAGAACCTGACTTTAAGGTGAACAAGCCTGAATAAGTCAAATTCCCTTTCTTCAGCAACCCTGCCCTACCCAGGGCCACCTATTGTATCACTCGCAAGGTCAGTCAGCACTCAGCTGTTTCCAGTGGAGCCATAAAGGATCAGGGGCCAACACTTGGTGTCACTCATCCAGCCTTTGCTTCAGATTAACATGTCCAAGTTTTGTTTGATGAGTTTCAAATGGGAATTTATGTTTGTTTAATACCAGTTTGCTGTAATAACAGGGTGGGAGTGATACGAATCCAGAGAAATCACCGCTAAAAAAACAATAGAATACAAAGACATGCATTTACAGACAGAACTAACATTTATATACTGCCTTTCATGAACGAAGGAGGTCCCAAAGCACTTTACAGCCAATTAAGTACTTCAGATGTACAGTCACTGTTGCAATAAAGGAAACATAGCAGCTAATTTGCACACACAAAGGTCCCTCAAACAGCAAGATGATAACAACCAGATCATTTGTTTTTAGGGATGTTTTTTGAGGGATAAATATTGGTCAGGACAGTGGCGAGAATCAACTCCCCCCTAATGCGCTTCTTCTTCGAAAAGTATCAAGGGTCTTTTAAATCTACCTGGGATGGAAGATGGGGCCTCAGTTTAATGTCACATCGGAAAGATGGGAGCTCTAAAAGTGCATGCCTCAGTGCTGTTTAGTCCTAGATTTTACACTCAAGGCTGTCAAGTATGTACTGTCTAGGCTCTGCCTGAAGTATGTTTACTCTGGTGAAGCACTGGCGTGTGGGGCGGGGGAAACAGCTGGTGCCCAGGGAACTGCACCCTCACAAAAATTAGCACTTTCAGGCGAGATGGGGAGAAAACGAAAAACTAGGGATTTGAAGGTCACTGAAGGTTGGCTACTGGAATATGACAGGTGACGTGGATGAGCAATAATCATGAGAAATTACAACAGGTTTGGGGAGTCATGATGACTAATAATTCTTAGCTTTGTGTTTTACGAGAAGGATTAATCCAAAATGATTGTCTGGCAACATCCAACCAATAGTTTCCTAGAACAGTATGTAATGGAACCTACGAGGGAACAAGCGGTCCTAGATCTGGTCCTGTGTAATGGGACAGGATTGATTCAGGATCTCATAGTTAGGGATCCTCTCGGAAGGAGCGATGGTGGAATTTAAAATACAGATGGAGGGTGAGAAGGGAAAATCAAGCACTAGTGTTTTGTGCTTAAACAAAGGAGATTACAATGGGATGAGAGAAGAACTAGCTAAGGTAGACTGGGAGCAAAGACTTTATAGTGAAACAGTTGAGGAACAGTGGAGAACCTTCCAAGTGATTTTTCACAGCGCTCAGCAAAGGTTTATACCAACAAAAAGGAAGGACGGTAAAAAGAGGGAAAATCGACCGTGGATATCTAAGGTAATAAAGGAGAGTATCAAATTGAAGGAAAAAACATACAAAGTAGCAAAGATCAGTGGGAGACTAGAGGACTGGGAAATCTTTAGGGGGCAACAGAAAGCTACTAAAAAAGCTATTAAGAAGAGTAAGATAGATTATGAGAGTAAACTTGCTCAGAATATAAAAACAGATAGTAAAAGTTTCTACAAATACATAAAACAAAAAAGAGTGGCGAAGGTAAATATTGGTCCTTTAGAGGATGAGAAGGGAGATTTAATAATGGGAGATGAGGAAATGGCTGAGGAACTGACAGGTTTTTTGGGTCGGTCTTTACCGAGGAAGACACAAATAACATGCCAGTGACTGATGGAAATGAGGCTATGACAGGTGAGGACCTTGAGAGGATTGTTATCACCAAGGAGGTAGTGATGGGCAAGCTAATGGGGCTAAAGGTAGACAAGTCTCCTGGACCTGATGGAATGCATCCCAGAGTGCTAAAAGAGATGGCTAGGGAAATTGCAAATGCACTAGTGATAATTTACCAAAATTCACTAGACTCTGGGGTGGTCCCGGCGGATTGGAAATGAGCAAACGTGACACCACTGTTTAAAAAAGGAGGTAGGCAGAAAGCGGGTAATTATAGGCCAGTGAGCGTAGCTTCGGTAGTAGGGAAGATGCTGGAATCTATCATCAAGGAAGAAATAGCGAGGCATCTGGATGGAAATTGTCCCATTGGGTAGACGCAGTATGGGTTCATAAAGGACAGGTCGTGCCAAACTAATTTAGTGGAATTTTTTGAGGACATTAACAGTGCGGTAGATAATGGGGAGCCAATGGATGTGGTATATCTGGATTTCCAGAAAGCCGTTGACAAGGTGCCACACAAAAGGTTGTTGCATAAGATAAAGATGCATGGCATTAAGGGGAAAGTAGTAGCATGGATAGAGGATTGGTTAATTAATAGAAAGCAAAGAGTGGGGATTAATGGGTGTTTCTCTGGTTGGCAATCAGTAGCTAGTGGTGTCCCTCAGGGTTCAGTGTTGGGCCCACAACTGTTCACAATTTACATAGATGATTTGGAGTTGGGGACCAAGGGCAATGTGTCCAAGTTTGCAGACGACACTAAGATAAGTGGTAAAGCAAAAGGTGCAGAGGATACTGGAAGTCTGCAGAGGGATTTGGATAAGCTAAGTGAATGGGCTAGGGTCTGGCAGATGGAATACAATGTTGACAAATGTGAGGTTATCCATTTTGGTAGGAATAACAGCAAAAGGGATTATTATTTAAATGATAAAATGTTAAAACATGCTGCTGTGCAGAGAGACCTGGGTGTGCTAGCGCATGAGTCGTAAAAAGTTGGTTTACAGGTGCAACAGGTGATTAAGAAGGCAAATGGAATTTTGTCCTTCATTGCTAGAGGGATGGAGTTTAAGACTAGGGAGGTTCTGCTGCAATTGTATAAGGTGTTAGTGAGGCCACACCTGGAGTATTGTGTTCAGTTTTGGTCTCCTTACTTGAGAAAGGACGTACTGGCACTGGAGGGTGTGCAGAGGAGATTCACTAGGTTAATCCCAGAGCTGAAGGGGTTGGATTACGAGGAGAGGTTGAGTAGACTGGGACTGTACTCGTTGGAATTTAGAAGGATGAGAGGGGATCTTATAGAAACATATAAGATTATGAAGGGAATAGATAGGATAGATGCGGGCAGGTTATTTCCACTGGCGGGTGAAAGCAGAACTAGGGGGCATAGCCTCAAAATAAGGGGAAGTAGATTTAGGACTGAATTTAGGAGGAACTTCTTCACCCAAAGGGTTGTGAATCCATGGAATTCCTTGCCCAGTGAAGCAGTAGAGGCTCCTTCATTAAATGTTTTTAAGATAAAGATAGATAGTTTTTTGAAGAATAAAGGGATTAAGGGTTATGGTGTTTGGGCCGGAAAGTGGAGCTGAGTCCACAAAAGATCAGCCATGATCTCATTGAATGGTGGAGCAGGCTCGAGGGGCCAGATGGCCTACTCCTGCTCCTAGTTCTTATGTTCTTATAAATGGGGAAAGATTGAGGTCGACCGAAGGCTGCAAATGAAGAGAACGAGGCAACAAACAGCCCTTTGGGCCACATTGTTAATACTGTCAGGTTATAGCAGAGGTGGCTAACATCATAGCCTTTGTACAAAGTCACCCAAGATAAATACACAAGTGGAAAAGTCAACTCGTTAAAGGGTAATGGACTCTTCAGCACCATAACTGATAATCTCTAGATTTCTTGTTTACACATGGAGAATGGTCTCGGGCAGGTACTGGGCTGACTACGAATTTCAATTGAGTCATATTTGAGTCGCCTTCAGTGGAAGGGGAAAAAAAATTGAGGAACAAAATCTTTGCATTATGATGCATGTATATATTAAAAGTGGGAATGCCACAGAATTATTTTCATGAAGTGCAGTCTAATTTTGGGGTTCAGTGGTTATAAACCACAGAGAATTAGCATTTGTTGTTTACACGTTGAACCCGAGATTAAATTACATTGTAATGAATTCCAGGTATCTTTTATCCTCCATACAAACCTGAGGCTGAGATTACATTACAGATTTGCAATTATTCCCAGGTATCCATTTATTCTCTCTGCATAAATCATGGGAACCTCTCAATCAGTAATCACTTCCAGATATTCACTATTGTCCATGTAATCTCAGCAACTCAAAACAAACAGAACACCAGTCAATATAAAACATACAATTCATTAACAACTGCCCTCCAGTGGTTTTAATCCATATACTGGAATGGATATGGAAGTGCAGGCAAGATAAGCTTTGATTTATCAAGACTGCTGCTGTAAGGCAAGCTTCACTGACTGTTGGAATGTGGAAGAACAACATAGAACATAGAACATTACAGCGCATTACAGGCCCCAGTTACTGTATTAACTACCACACTTAAAAGAGAAAAGAATAGAATTGTTTTAAAACATTATTCCAATTTTCTCCTTTTATAAATGTCCTAATGTGTTGTTTTTAAAAAATTTAGAGAGCCCAATTATTTTTTTCCCAATTAAGAGGCAATTTAGCGTGGTCAATTCACCTACCCTGCACATCTTTTGGATTGTGGGGGTGAGACCCACGCAGACACGAGAAGAATGTGCAAACTCCACAAGGACTGTGACCCGGGGGCGGGATTGAACCCGGGTACAGGATCGAACCCGGGTCCTCAGCGGCGCGAGGCAGCAGTGCTAACCACTGCGCCACCGTGCTGCTCTTCCTCATGTGTTCCTTGATGTGTTTTTAAGGAAAGTGCTTGTCCTTTGCTCTTCTCATGGTACCTTTCCGTAGAGTCATTTAAATTTTAACGCAGTAGCCTAGCCCAGAGAGTCAGCAAGCTATTTGACTTTGAAGACCACCACATAAGCAGCCAATCTTGCTGGTGCTCAATGTTCACACAGCTATCTGTAGCTGGCATGGACAGATGACTAATTTCTCCTCTTGATCCCAGGGCACTGAGGCTAATTGTTGTTCCTCGACTGCTGACCAGGCTGAGTATAGCCAACTCAGTCAGTCTGTCCTCTGGTCAGTTTGGCTTGGTTGAATGTCAGCTTTACCTACTGGGACATCAGAAAGGTCAGTTCTGGACTATTTATCACAGCTCAAGTTGATGTGTGAGTGATGTGAAGTTCAATCACCAATGTGATAATAGCAGAGCGTTGATAAACAGATGACATGAAACTAGCTACTTATAATGTCAGCAGTGGAAGTCAAGCTCGACCTACAAATACACACAAAAAAAGGAACAGCTGTAATATTGTGCGTATGTATAACTCTCCACCTGCAGTGTGTTGAAAGGGTGGAATTCAGGTTAACGCCTGTGGCGGGAGTTTTGCTTTCTGTAGAGCCGGAGTAAAAAAATATTTTGGCTGCTTTAGAGTCTTGTATGCTGCTGTTGTTTTTCCCTGGAGCTTCTTAAAATAACAAGATTACACAGAATGTACGGCACAGAATCAGGCCACTTGGATCAACTGGTCCATGCTTATGCTCCACATGAGACTTATACACCCCTATCAACATAATCTCCTATTCCTTTCTCCCCCGTGTTTACCCATCTTCCCCGTAAACTCATCTCGATGCTTATTGCTTCAGCTACTCCACATGGGAATAAGTTCCACGTTTTAAACATTCTGTGGGTAAAGAACCTGTAGTTAATTTGTGAATGAGTATTACATTTGAAATGTAATTAAATGAAAATTGCTTATTGTCACAAGTAGGCTTCAAATGAAGTTACTGTGAAAAGCCCCTAGTCGCCACATTCCGGCGCCTGTTCGGGGAGGCTGTTACAGGAATTGAACTGTGCTGCTGGTCTGCCTTGGTCTGCTTTCAAAGCCAGAGATTTAGCCCTGTGCTAAACAGCCCAAGGTTTATGGCCCTGGTTTTGGTCTCCCCTAAAAGTGGTAACCTCTGCTCTACATCTATCATAACAAACCCTTTCATAATCTTCAAGACCTCTATCAGGTCAGCTCCTCGAGGGAAAATAGCTCCAGCCTGTTCAATCTTTCTTGATAACGTCTCGGTTCTGGTACCATCCTTGTAAATGAATGGCCACAGTAAAACCAGGACAATCGAGAGGCAAATACATGTGGGATACTCACAGAAGAGAAGATAATTGTGGATAAACATTTATCCATAGATCACAACTATATCGTAATTTTTACATTTTTAAAACGTTCGTACAAGTTGAAGGGGCCTTCTAACAAGCAATGTATACATCCAATTTCTGCAACAAATAACAGATGCCAAGCACTGGTGTAATGAGAACCAAGGGAGAATATTTACTCCTTGATATTGATGCATTGGTAACAGATCTCGGTTAGTCACCAAACTAACTTTAACAGCACCTCCTCGTCCAACTGCTTCTTCCACCATGAAGGACAAGTGTCCGAACATCATGGGAATAATTTTACCCCGGAGTTTCCCTCCAGGCTGAGATGGGTATACATCATGGTTTCTTTATTGTCAGTGGGTTAACAATTCTGGAATCACCTACCTAATGCTATCACCGCAGAAAGTGGCCCATCTCCACTTCTTGAGGACAACCAGGTGTAAGCAATGAATACAACTGCATCAGGGTCATCCACATTTGATGGAATGAACTTTAAAAAAAGGAACTGGTTCTACAGATGGCCTCCACACCCCTGGGCCACGGAGGGGAAAAGTCAACCCAAGTTCCTAATCACAAACCAATGATACAATTGGACCTAGACAAAGGCAGTGGATGAACTTTCTGCCAACACTTATTAACAAAGCTTACACTTGGAGCATTGTTATTAGGGTGAATTACCAGGTGCTTGCTGGGTGACCAGTTTTCATGAAAATGTACGTTCTAATGAGTTACCTCCTTCAAGAAAGGAGCCAGCAAAAAATAAAAAACACAGTGAAATGTTTCAACACTCAGGGAGGTTGTAAATAGCATTAAGTAGAACGTGGCATGCGTTTAAATCACCAGAAATACTGTTAGTATTGTGACTGCTTCTCTATCTATTATTATCTGTCACTGGGCTTAAAAACTGCAGAGTAAATATTTTCATACAAACGAGTGGTTGGAATGTGATCCTTGTTCTTTGTCTGTGCGTTATTTATAAACATGACAGTATCAATGAAAAGGAGCTGCCGTTTTCACCTATACAGAATACTTGTTGAATAACCTTTTGTTACTTCACAATCAACATTTGGAATTGTTTTGAACAAACTATCTCAAATTGCCTGGAAACAGCTACATTTGTGCCTCATCAAAACATGGGGCAAACTAACTGAAGTGTGACGAAATAACTCTGTACTTTATTCAGATAACATAATTGTGGACGCTCATTATTGTTTCTGCATGGAAACATGTCACAGAAAACCCCAAAACAAAATGTCTCCTATTCTCTCCCAATTGCCAAGTGGATAAAGACACTATCCTGATACCTCAACAGAACTTCTTGGGATCAATTCCTGGTTTATGCTAAATCAGTTGATCGGAATAAGAGCAGCAAAGAGACAGGACAATCATCTTTACTGCTGTTGGGCTCATGAGAAAAAGTAGTGGAAGCCAAGCTTCTTGGAAGCAGTCTTGGCGGGTGAGGGATCTGGGGTCAAAATAGTGGGACAAGAAGAGGAAAATAGATGAGTGGATTCACTAAAGTGAGTCAGACTTGCACCAGACATATTCATGCTAATTTTAGAAATTTAGATTAAGGCGATACAGGTGGAGGGCATTCATTAGAGAATTATTTGAGCAACATGTGAGAATTGGACCTTATTGAAGCATTCAATAAGGGGCTGTTTAGCACAGGGTTAAATCGCTGGCTTTGAAAGCAGACCAAGGCAGGCCAGCAGCACGGTGTGATTCCCGTAACAGCCTCCCCGAACAGCCGCCGGAATGTGGCGACTAGGGGCTTTTCACAGTAACTTCATTTGAAGCCTACTTGTGACAATAAGCGATTTTCATTTTCACACCATCATATATCTCCCTCAACTCCAGCAATACCAGAGGCACCAATAACACGCTGCAACCTCCTCCCCTCTGATACCAACCCACCTGTACCCCTGTAGGAGTCAATCACGGATTCTTTAACCCCGTCATAACAAAAATGAAAACGTTACAAACAAAATCTGTGAGAACACCATAGACCACAAGACCCAACAAAGCGCCAACATCAGGCACAATGCAGAACAATCATCATTTCACATATTTATATAGAAGACCAGCAAATATTCAGACAATAGATTTGGATTATAGTCAGTGCGGTCAATATCTCCCAACAAATGAGCCGAGACAGGATTTAAAAAAAAAAGGAAAACTACCAGGAGCGGAGGGTCTCTGGATAAAAAGGACCAGGACACAGCCATAGGCCCGTGAACCTCTGCCGCACGCCCTTCACCATGTGACAAAGAAGAAAAACACTGCTCGTTCAGACAAAGGAATGTCCCAACCATATGGGAGGCAACAGGATATCAACTACATTACCGGAACCGACACAGCCCCGCACCCTTGTGCAACAGCCACCCCGAACAGGCGCCGGAATGTGGCGACTCGGGGCTTTTCACAGTAACTTCATTTGAAGCCTACTCGTGACAATAAGCGATTTTCATTTCATTTCATAAAGAGACACTTATTGACATCAGTTATAAAGTTTGAAATTATACATTTGTAGATTTTCACTTCGTAAATTGAATTAAGATTGACATCTGGGGCGGGATTCTCCGACCCCCCGCCGGGTCGGAGAATCGCCGGGGGGGGGGGGGGGGGGGGGGGGGGGGGGGCGTGAATCCTGCCCCCGCCGGCCGCCGAATTCTCCAGTACCGAAAATTCGGCGGGGGCAGGAATCGCGGCACGCCAGTTGGCACCCCCCTCCCCCCCGGCGATTCTCGAGCCGACGATGGGCCGAAGTCCCGCTGCTGTCATGCCTGTCCCACCGGCGTGAATCAAACCACCTACCTTCCCGGCGGGACTGGCGGCGCGGGCGGACTCCGGGGTCCTGAGGGGCGATCTGGCCCTGGGGGGGTGCCCCCACGGTGGACTGGCCGCGATCGGGGCCCACCGATCCGCGGACGGGCCTGTGCCATGGGGGTACTCTTTTCCTTCCGCCTCGGCCACAGCCTCGGCGATGGCCGATGCAAAGTGACACCCCTATGCGCATGTGAGGGGATGACATCAGCAGCTGCTGACGCTCCCGCGCATGCACAGACTTCCGTCGCCCAGTGCAGTCTCTTCGGCCCCGGCTGGCGAGGCGCCAAAGGCCTTTCCTGCCGGCCGGCGGCGCGCCAACCACTCCGGTACAGGCCTAGCCCCTCAAGGTGAAGGCTTGGCCCCTAAAGGTGCCTTTGGGGCGGCCCCACGCCGGAGCGGTTCCCGCCACTCCATCCCGCCGGGACCCCTCGCCCCGCCGGGTAAGGGAGAATCCCGGCCCTGGTCTCCTCCTTCACCACTGGCTATGTGGAGTTTAACAATGGAAGAATCTGAAACTTTTAAGAATTCAAATTAGCAAGTTGCTACGCATTTGGAGAAAAGTTGCAGTTATTGTTAAATCGCTCAGTCACTTACCGATTGACAATAGCAAAGCAAAGCCGGCACATACTGTGCAGCAGGGCTGTAACATTTTGCAGAAAGGAGGCAATTTTAGGTTGTTCATCAACAGGCCCTTGTATGGAGAGGAAACAGCCATACAGCCTATCAGTGAGTCCAGTATATACCACATAGCTAAGAATAGATAGAAAGAACAACATTAGTGTAGTCAAGGATGGTTAAATACAAATCTAAGTAATATGTTGAAAATCTTAAGTTTGTATACACCTGCTATTTCCATTATAAATTCCCATGTCTATACTTTACAACAGAAATACATGTAAATTAAGCAAGGTGTAATTACAGTGCGACAAGTGTACACAGGAATTTTCTGTAACATATGTGGAAGTAGGAATATATAATAGAAGTATGAAATTAAAGACAGAATTGCATTTACCTAGAGGGTTGTGGATGCTCAGTCATTAAGTAAATTCAAGGCTGAGATCAATACATTTTTGGACTCCAAGAGAGTCAAGGGTCTCGGGCAAGAGAGTGGAGTTGAAGTGGAGGATCAGCTGCGATCTTATTGAATATCGAGCAGGAGAGTGGGGACGAATGACCTATTCCTGATTCAATTCCTTGCGTTTTATGTGGCTTACAAATACATTTTATTAAGCCCATCAAAAGAAGTATAATATGGGGCAGCACGGTGGTGCAGTGCTTAGCACTGCTGCCTCACAGCGCCGAGGTCCCAGGTTCGAACCCAGCTCTGGGTCACTGTCCGTGTCGAGTTTGCACATTCTCCCCGTGCTTGCGTGGGTTTCGCCCCCACAACCCAAAGGTGTGCAGGCTAGGTGGATTGGCCACGCTAAATTGCACCTTAATTGGAAAAATGAATTGGGTACTCTAAATTTATATTTTAAAATAGAAGTATAATATCTCGGAGAGCTATGGTGATTGATCTTCGAAAAAGCTGTTACGGCTGTATTTGTGGGACTGGAACAGTGTGCCAGGATTAAGAGCAATGACATTCCCCAGAATCCATGGAACTATTCCACAATGGCATTCAGGAAAATAAGGTTGTTACCTGTGGAACTCCAGTCCGACATAATATCAGAGCTTCCAGGAAACAAATTGCATTTAAGAAATCTGTGAATTTCAAGTCACGCACAGCCAGTTCATTTTTGGCCAGATTACCTGAAGACAGGAGACAGTACTGAACTGCTACTGCAATTTGAAGAAAAAGCTGCAATGGCCTGTTTATTTAAGATACGCTCAGCTCCAGTCACAAATAACAGACTGGGGAAGTGGCATCTGGTCAACTTCCCCCAAGCCCCCAAAAGAGGCTGCACTTGCTTGACTGATTCAAAGCAACTTGCAAGTGAGCAGATGAATGGGGAAGAAAAAAGATGAACCATCCAAGGGTTTAAAATGAGAGAGATAAAATGTGAACAAAAGGTCGGAAGACAATGCATGGGTTTAATTTCACTCCAAGTTCACTTAATATCACAAAATGGCAGCTGTTTTTTTCTCCAACTACTTCTGTCGTTTAACTCTCCTCATCTCTCGTCTGCACCTTCTACTGCAGTGAATTTATTTTTGAAAGACTCACACTTTCATTTCTCAGAAACAATAGCATTACATAGTGTGAACCGAAAATAATTAGATCATGTATTTCAAAGTCCTGCTACAGACAATAAAATGCAGCAGGTCAAATGTTACAGCCACTTGTATATAGCACGATTCCACAAACAGCAATAATGAGAATTATTGAAGGTGTTGGCTTCCTGGGTATTGGAGGCCAGAACACAAGAGGAACGTCCTGCTCTTAATATCCCGTAGGATCCTTAATATCCACCCGATGCATTGGTTCATCAGAGGAAATGCTAAAATACACCATTTTGCCGCTCCTGCCACACCAGAGTACCAACTTGCATGAACGCACCTCCCTGGGGTAAAGTTTCAACACTAAAATCTTCTGATTCAGGAGGAACTGAGCTCAGATGTTCATCAAAAATAATATTTATTGAAAGAAACATTGGTACTGAGAATGCATCATCTTGATAATGTGGCCCACAGGGTTCCATTGAATCCAGCCAAATGGTCCATTGAGGCAAAATGTTTCGACACCCTTTCTGCAAAGGGCTTTATGAAATGAGTATGGGTGGAATCAATCCAGTTCCTGGTGGGCATGGGCCACAAAGCAGTCCATAATTCTGCCCATAATTCAGTCTATAATTCCCCCCCCCCCTCCTCTCAATTGCTGCCTACCGATAGCAAAATGTCAACACCCTAACGTGAAGTGTCATGATTTAGCCATGTTACTTGAGAGCTAATGTGATTTAAGGATGGGGATGAAGGAGGGAGGGAGAGAGAAAGAGAGGAGAGAGGGAACCTTGTTTAGAAGGGGGCTTGAAATAAAGAGCTGCTGTGGTGGGCAAAAGAGTTGATATTGTCATTCTCGGGGGTGGGGGGGGGGGGGGGGGGTACTCATTAAAAAACAGCTTGGTCAACAAAGAAGGCAATTTGATTCAAAATTATTGAAAGAACAGTTTATCTTTTTCCAAGGACAAAAGCTTTTATTCTTCCCACTCTAAAGCCTGGTCATTTAATGCAAAGCACTATCCTGTAATTTGTACCCAAAACACCCAAAGGGAAACCCAATACTTTACCGAACAGGTAGTCTTTCCAGACAGACTTGTCATTATGCAATTTCTAATTTGTCTATTTGAGACTGAGTCTAAACTGCATTCTCCCACTGTCCAGAACCTTCAACAAATCACTCCTAATTGCATCTTCACCCTGTCACAGTTTCTATGGCAGCTCTGCGTTCTGCCCATCTCCTACAATGCCGCAGGTATTAGACAGTCTCAGCTTACCCTGAGCCTCTGGCATTATCCAAGTTCAGTGTAGCTGACATCTTCAGAGCACAGACCCATCAATCAGCAGACCTCCCACCTTTATGCTGCATATCCTTTTGCATTCATCCAACTATTTTCTATAACTACATTAGCACAGCAGTTCTTTTCTGGTTGATATCTTCATTTTTTTTCTTTGATTTCCTCCCTACTTTTTCTGAAGGTGTCGACTCCTGCTGGGCTATTTCTTATGGCTCCGGCAACTCGCTGGTGCTTTGCGCAAGTGGTCATTCTTCACTTGTGAGAGCAAGTGTCAGCCCACTATTTTTCTTGGGGCTGAAGGCAGGGCAATCACAGTCCTGACCCTCCCTGACATCCACAAAACCCTTTTCGTAATCATGGTTACAGGATTTTGATTGGAATGAGGAATCCTGTCTGGTTTTTACCTCCCTATCAAGCCTCCCCAAAACACCCTGGTCACCTAGGCAAATGGTACCCACTACTCAATGTCAGCCCGCCTGCTGAAAGGTGCTCTGACTGTAATTAACTAAGGCTGCATTCACACTACAACTTCAGTATTGTTCAGCACTAAAGCTGTGTAAATCTGGAGTCAGAATGAAACCTGACTCTGGAGTAAAAGGGGTGAAAGGTCCCATAGAGAGCATGTGGCAACAGATGGAATGTAACTTAAGCATGGTAACAAACCCATTCAGGGGTTTTACTACACCTTCTGCATAGATTTTAAACCTACCTGCAGTTGATTTAAATGTTTAGGCAGCGTGGATATGGCTGCCACATTCTCTAAACATCTCAATTTTAAATGTCTGAAGAGAATCATAGAATTTACAGTGCAGAAGGAGGCCATTCGGCCCATCAGGTCTGCACCGACCCTTGGAAAGAGCACCCTACTTAAGCCCACAGCTCCACCCTATCCCCGTAACCCCATCTGGTCTCTTTTGGCCATTAAGGGCAATTTATCATGGCCAATCCACCGAACCTAACCTGCATAACTTTGACTGTGGGAGGAAACCGGAGCACCCAGAGGAAACCCAGAGACACGGGGAGAACGTGCAGACTCCTGACCCAAGCCGGGAATCGAACCTGGGACCCTGGAGCTGTGAAGCAATTGTGCTAACCACTGTGCTGTCCTTCAACATGCATCTCTAGTCAAGAACATGGGTGTAAAAAATGGAGTTCCATGCAACCAGTGTAAACTGCTGCTGGTTGCAAACACTTCAACGTAAAACTGAACGGCGGCATGGTGGTTAGCACTGCTGCCTCACGGTGCTGAGGACCCGGGTTCGATGCCGGCCCCGGGTCACTGTCCGTGTGGAGTTTGCACATTCTCCTCATGTTTACGTGGGTCTCACCCCCACAACCCAAAGATGTTCAGGGTAGGTGGATTGGCCACGCTAAATTGCCCCTTGATTGGGAAAACAAATTGGGTATTTTAAATTTATTTTAAAAAACACATTAAACTGAATGAACACAGACTGAACCTTGGCATATTTAACTAATTCATTCAACAAAACACTTTAGCAGGGGAGATCGGAAAACCTCTTTCTCCTGATCTTTTCCTCATCTGGCCTCCAGTTACTTTTTTTCCTTATTTTGACTTTCTTTGAGGCATTGGGATTATTAAAGAAAATTACAACATTTTAATGCACAGCTGCTAGAATCTGCCTTCAGATTAAATTGTAAAAAAACTAATTTAGTTCCACCCCACTCCTTATTTTGAATGACACTAGAAAGCGATCATATATGTTACAGAAAATGCTAGTACTAGTCAGCAGGTTCAGAAGCATGTGTGGAAAGTTAACATTTCAGTTGGTAGTCTTTCATCAGAACATAACTGGTTTGAAACATTCCCTTTCCACAGATGCTGTCCACAGATGCTGTTTCGTCTACTGAGTATTTCCAGCATTTTCCCTTTGTATGTCCGATTTCCAGCATCCGCAGTATTTTGCCTTTGTAGATCTCACATTTCACTCTCTCCTGATTTAAAAAGCATTAAAATTGTTGTTTGCAGTTTTCCCTTTGGAGTCCAAATTTGTCAACCCATCCATGTACAGGAATATTGGATGGGCGAGTTCCAAAACAGGAAAATCCCAGCCCTTAAATTGGCAGGGAATGGAAAGACAATTATTTGCCAGGATTAGTGTTAGAATCTTTTGCCAAGCCCAAAACAGGGTAATGGCAAGTTTGGGTGGTCTGATTATGGCTGGAGGTCTAATGTTTGCTCCTCTCTGTAATGCTCATTTATACATGTACTAGGACATTCAACTAAAGGGATTTGTTTCAGTCACTTTAATATCACACGTTTTCATTGAGGAAGGGAATCGTACATTTTTGTACAAACTTCCCTCGTAACTCCACTTCAAGAATATTGCTGTACTGAACACAGAATAGTTTCTGCTGTACGTTTCCTTGACTGTTGATTAAAAAGCATAAAAATCAATTGCTTCACATTACAGGGGAATACAATCCCATTCTCCCAGGAGCAAGTTGTGCCAAATAGGAGCATTTTTGCAGAAAGAACTACAGCAATGCAGAACAGATTCTCTGATAGCACAGTGGTTAGCGCCAGGGACCCGGGTTCGATTCCCGGCTTGGGTCACTGTCTGTGCGGGGTCTGCACGTTTTCCCTGTGTCTGCGTGGGTTTCCTCCGAGTGCTCCGGTTTCCTCCCACAAGTCCTAAAAGACGTGCTTGTAGGTGAATTGGACGTTCTGAATTCTCCCTCAGTGTACCCGAACAGGCAACGGAGTGTGGCAACTAGGGGACTTTCACAGTAACTTCATTGCAGTGTTAATGTAAGCCTACTTGTGATGCTAATAAAGATTATTATTATCCTGACTCCTCTCCAGCTTGGCTGTGAGCCTGACAACAAGGGCCTCATCCTAATAAGTAAAATGAACTGTGTCTATAAAATGGGACTACCAAATTAATGAAAATAACCTACCCAGAATTCAGCACGGAAGCACTCGTTTTTGGTGGAGATGCGAAGGGATTTTTTATCCTTCCAACTCAATGAGAATATGAAATATTGAAATGACTGATACTAAACACCTTGAGCAATTGTGTAAAACCCAATGGTGCAAGTCAACACCAACAGAATGAGCTGCAATGATGTCAGAACGGGATCGCGTTTGTCACTTCATGTATTGTTTCGGGTCTTGGATGTTTTAGTCACTTCCTTCCCTTAGGCTACCCAAATCTGCTTCAGTCATTTCCCACCTTACTTTAGATTCAGTTGCTTATTCTGCATGAACTGTGACCTCAGCCTTCCTGAATGCTCCTGGCTATGGCTGCCATGCATTACTTCGAACTACCTGCACAGGATACACTGAACAATATCGAGCAAAGACCACAATGGAGACTCGGGGGGAATAATTACTGACCGTTTCATTCTTTTGTCCACAATTCAAAAGATTTGTGGACAGCCTGCAAATACCTTCGCATCTCAAAGCAATAAACTAAAGTTAGGAAGTTTTCGGTGTTCTTCTTTGAATGAAAATGAAAGTCCATTGAAAAGCTTTGCTCTGGAGAAACTCAGGCAAATTCAACAGTTGATGTGTCTCAAATACACAAATTAGCTCCATCAAAATAGTACATTAAATTGAGAGACTATGGGTGGGATTCTCCGAAATGGAGGCAGAGTGTTCGCGCCGTCGTGAACGGCCCCTATCCCGACCGATTCAGGGCCGATAAAGGGCTAGGAGCGGCACCACGTCATTTACGCGCGCCAGGCCTTGGTGCCGTGTAAAGGCGGTGCCGCATACATGACGCGGCCGGCGCCGCATATCTGGCATCACCCACGCGTGCGCGGGTTGGCCGGTGCCAACCCGCGCATGCGTGGTTGCCGTCCGCTCCGCAAGATGTCTGACGGATCTTGCGGAAGAAAGGAGGTCCTCCTTCAGAGAGGCCGGCCCGATGATCGGTGGGCACCGATCGCGGGCCAGACCCCATTTGAGGTCCCCCCGGGTGCAGGATCCCCCCCCCCCCCACCCCCTGCAGGCCGCCCCCCCAGCGATCCCGTGCTGTTCCCGCCAGCAGCAACCAGGTGTGGACGGCGCCGGGGGGAACCCGCCGTTTTGGGCGGGACGCTCGGCCCATCTGGCACTGAGAATCGCGGGGGTACCGGTGAATCGCCATTTTGGCTGTCTCGGGCGATTCACTGGACCGTGCCGCGCAAAACGCGATTGTGCCGATCTGGCCGCTTCCGTGAATCGCGGGAGGGCGTCGGACCGGCGTCGCGGGAAAATTCGGCGACCCAGGCGATTCTCCAAACCGGCACGGGAGCGGAGAATCGCGCCCTATAAATCAGATACACTAAACATGAAGCTCCCTGTCTTGAGATACAAATATTAATCCTGCCTACTGGTCTGTTTGGGACTGATTATATTCCACACTTTAAAAAATGGAACAAGATGGGATTACGTGATAAACAATCACTTTCATTCCTTCCAATCCAGGTTTTCCCACTCCTTTCTAAACTGGGTGTAGGTGCAGGTATGATGTGCCAAATAGTCTCCCTGCCTTGCTGCAAACTGCTGCTGTTCTGATCCTTAATCTTCTCCTAAACGACAGTGACTCGTGGTGGAACGCAGCATAACAGACCTAAAGTGAAATCTTTTCATGAGCGAAGTGGCTTTAGGATGACATGTGGAAGTAATCCTTCATGATCCATCAGCTAAACCAGTCAAGGTCTGCAATACTCGAGGGCACTTTTAATGACTGACCGGCCAGCTTGGTTTAGGAATGGAAGCAGAAATGGTGGACCAATTTGGCTGGTATTATTCTCACAAGGTGCCTGACAGCGCTGCAAGTGAATGCCCGACTGAGTCAGCTGATCCTGCTTGGATGAGTAGCAGGAAGCTTGCCAATTGTCTGTATTGGTAAGCTAAACAGTTTTGGTTAAACGCCGGTGGCA
Organism: Scyliorhinus torazame; assembly: GCF_047496885.1. NCBI lineage: Eukaryota > Metazoa > Chordata > Chondrichthyes > Carcharhiniformes > Scyliorhinidae > Scyliorhinus > Scyliorhinus torazame. The sequence continues at coordinate 10,124,776 of NC_092736.1, read as the reverse complement.
CTCTTGCGAACATCTTGGGTCACTAAAGCCAGACTTTAACAACTTGTGCTTAAACTCTGTAGACTTGGATAGTGGGTGCATCACTAATAGGAGAGTGTGCGCACACTGTATTAGTCAAAGACGACTCTTCATCATTCTAATAGAATTTCTGACCAAAAGAATATGTAATGTGTCACTTCTTTGCGCATGAGCTGGCAACTGAGTTGTTGAGAGGTCATACGACTGAGTGGGAACATTAAAACCATAATGGTTTGGTCCTGTCATGCGAGGTCACCAAACCTCCAAGAGGCATCACAGGGATTGGGATTCGGAAGCCCGGCTGACCTATTCCCTTTCCTCGCCACGAGGCACAAATTGAATCATTTTCTCCCTACTCACTCAACGCAATCCCGTCAGATTGGTTGGCTTACTACAAACCAAGTTTTATACCAGCAATGGAGTTCATTTACCGCCTGAGCTGGCCACAAGACTGTGGGTAAATTAGCCCTAAAGCTATGTGGAGATTGCACATTCTCCCCATGTTTGCGTGGGTTTCACCCCCACAACTCAAAGATGTGTAGGCTAGGTGGATTGGCCAAGCTAAATTGCCCCTTAATTGGAAAAAATTAATTGGGTACACTAAATTTATATTTAAAAAAATAATTAGCCCTAAAGTGGAGGGGATGAGGGGCACTGAGAAATGCAACATGGAAATTCTATAACAATTCATCCTCACTCGGTGGGTGAAAAAGGGGGGAGTTGCGAACAGCAGAAAATTAAAGGCACAGCCAAGTAGATAGATTTTGAGGGGGTTTCACAAGTCAGAAATGGAAGTAGCAAAGCAAATTGGTTTTGTGGAGCATCCCAGAGAAAAGGAAGTAATGGCCGAAAGATAAACTTCCGGAGTAAACTGAGAAACAAAAAAATACCGGCAAGCTGAGGAGAGTAGGATATTTTAAAAATGTATTTTCTCATGGGATGTGGGTGTTGCTGGCTGGGCCAGTATTTATAGATCATCCCTAATCGACCTTGAGCTGAGTGGCATGCTGGGCCATTTCAGAGGGCATTTAAGAGTCCACTTTCTGTGGATCTGGAATCACATGTCGGCCAGACCAGGTATCGATGGCAGATTTCCTCCTCTAAAGGATATTAGCGAACCAGATGGGTTTTTATGACAATTATGCATCACCATTAAGACTTTTAATTCCAGACTATTTAAAAATTGAATTCAAATTTCACCATCTGCCTTGATGGGATTGGTTCCTGGGTCCCTAGGCCATTACCCTAAGTCTCTGGATTACATCACTTACCTGGTCAGGTGGATAAGAAGTTGATAATATAATAATACATTTAAAACTACACTTATTTAACTCCTCCCCCCCTTTCTTTACACAGACACTGCCTTCACCTGATGAGATCCTGTATCCTGCTGATGCACAGCTCACTCTGTGAAAGGTTATTTTTCGTTTCTTGCCCTGATTTCTTCGGCGTGCCAGGTTGGCTGTTGGCCTCGGGGAGGTTGCTGGCCAGGCACCCAAGCACAGTGGCGCAGGTCTGCAGAAGCCCTGTGGTCAGCCCTTCAAACACTTGTTTGCTCACACTCTTTCCAAAGATGGCTTCGTCTTCAGCTGGAACAAAAAGCTACAAAACGAAAAGAAATGCAAAATATCAGAATGGAATACATTTCTTTAAGCCCAATTTGGCCTGCCTGCCGTCTTGAAATTTTCTGAAATGTAAAAGCATTTTTATACTTTGTTGGATTTTTGACCGTGATTTGGGAGGGCAAATTCTGTCCCTGCCACTCCCCTCTTACACCCAAGACCTGAGCTCAGTAGCACTGCTGGGCTCCATTGCATAGCATGGACATCCAATGTACAAACATACTTTGCCTATGTTTACCAGCCTCTCCGCGATTCCATTGAGAGCCATTTGCTATCCATTGCATTCCTCTAACTTAAGGCCTTCAGGACGCGCGACAACGCAGAATCGGCGAACAGAAACGTATAGTCAAGTTCCGCACATATGAGTACGGCCTCAACCGAGACTTTGGATTCATGTCGAATTACATTTCACCCCCCCATGATCTGGCCTGGGCTTGCGAAATTCTACCAACTGTCCTGGCTTGAGATAATTCACACCTCTTTAACCTGTGATTTTCCCTCTCTCCAGTAGCTCCGTCTGGACCTGTAGACTTAATTACCTGCAAAGACTCGCATTCAAAGTATCGTCTTGCATCTTTAACTTTGTCTGTATATATGTTTCTGGAACCCACCCCTTCACTCACCTGAGGAAGGAGCAGTGCTCCGAAAGCTAGTGATTCGAAACAAACCTGTTGGACTTTAACCTGGTGTTGTAAGACTTCTTACTGGACTTTAACCTGTGTTGTAAGACTTCTTACTCTACTCTCAAACAAAAATTGGAATTCTCTCCAATTCTCTATCACATACCCGCTTTCCCACTATAATACCCTCTTTCCCACCATTGATCAGAAACTGAACTGGACTAGCCACATTAATACTGTGGCTATCAGGGCAGGTCAAAGGCTAGGAATCCTACAGCAAGTAACCCATCTCCTGACCCCACCCGCCCCCCCAAAAAAGCCTGTCCAGATCTACAAGGCACAAGTCAGGAGTGTAATGGAATACTCTCCACTTGCCTGGATGAGTACAGCTCCAACAACACTCAAGAAGCTCAACACCATCCAGGACAAAGCAGCCCGCTTGATTGCTCCCCCTTCCACAAACATTCAACCCCTCCACAACTGACAGACAGTGGCAGCCATGTGTACCATCTACAAGATGCACTGCAGTAACTCACCAAGGTTCCTTAGACAGCACCTTCCAAACCCAGGACCACCATCACCTAGAAGGACATGAGCAGCAGATACCTGGGAACCCCACCACCTGGAAGTTCCTCTCCAAGTCACTCACCACCCTGACTTGGAAATATATTCCTGTTCCTTCGCTGTCGCTGGGACAACATCCTAGAACTCCCTCCCTAACAGCACAGCAGGTGTACCTATACCTCAAGGACTGCAGTGGTTCAAGAAGGCAGCTCACCACCACTTCTGAAGGGCAACTAGGGATGGGCAATAAATGCTGGCCTAACCAGCGACGCCCACATCCCGTAAATGAAATTAAAAAAAATATCCTTATGTTGTTTGCTAATGTTCCTGTAAAGGCGCTACTGTGAGAATTCCCTGCTCCATGGATCCAACCAATCTGTAGAAGACTGACAACAGATTTCAAACTTTAAAATGGAAGGCAACACGTGGAAGTCCTCCTAGGTGTACCTGTTTCTGGAACAAGCCAAAACACAAACGGGTTTCTCACCTGCCGCTCACCATCAGGTTTTCAAAATCCGATGGCTATTTAATAGATACTCGCTGGAACATAGAATCAGGATCAGGAGTAGGTCATTCGGTCCGTCAAGCCTGCTCCGCCATTCAAACAGAGCATGGTCAATCATCTAACTCCATGCCATTTTCCCCACTATTCTCATTTATCTGTCTTGAACAGTCTCAATGAATGAACTTCCACAGCCCTCTGGGGTAGAGAATTCCAAAGATTCACCATCAAGTACAGAAATTCCTCCCCATCTCAAGACTTAAAGTAGCCTGACCCTTATTTGAAGACTGTGTCCCCTGGGTCTAGACTCAGCAGCCAGGGGAACCATCCTTTCCACATCTACCCTGGCACGCCCTGTAAGAAGTTTGTAAGTTTCAATGAGGATAATTTAAGACTGCGGTGGTCACAATGCAGAATGCTAACCAGTATACATTCAGGGCACCACACATCAGCTGCGGAATAGCAAACCAGCAACTAAGATTTTGTTGGGTCCTCCAGCATCCACATACAATGCCATGTCCTTCAGGTGTAGAGTGTGGTGGCGCAGTGGTAGCACTGCTGCCACATGGCGCTGAGGGCCCGGGTTCGAATCCCGGCCCCGGGTCACTGTCCGTGTGGAGTTTGCACATTCTCCCCGTGTCTGCGTGGGTCTCACCCCCACAACCCAAAGATGTGCAGGGTAGGTGGATTGGCCACGCTAAATTGCCCCTTAATTGGAAAAATTTAATTTACAAAAAAGAAAATACTTTAAGTGTAAAGCATCTTATTTTTGAGCTTCATCAGCAATTCAGGTGCATCTGTGACTCATTCATTATAATTCTTCGACAGATATCGAAATCATAGAATCCCTATAGCGCAGGAGGCCATTCGGCCCATCAAGTCTGCACCGACCCTTCAAAAGAGCACCCTACTTAGGCCCAATCTTCCATCCTATTCCTGCAACCCCACCCTAAGGGGCAATTTAGCATGGCCAATCCACCGAACCTGCACAGCTTTGGACTGTGAAGAAACTGGGGCACCGGAAAAAACCCACGCAGATATGGTGAGAATGTAAAAACTCCACACAGACAGTCACCTGAGGTCAGAATCGAACCCGGTCCCTGGCGCTGTGAGGTAGCTGTGCTAACCACTGTGCCTTCCTAATGTATGATAACAGGTCATTAAAACCCTCCTAGCCCATGATAAAACAGTGATAAAAACAGCACACAGTTCTGTCTCCTCTCCCTAAACAACTTGCCATGGAGCCTCAACTTTCCCTCAATGTTTCTATTTTGTTGGCATGCACTTCAGTTCAGTCTCTCAACAGCTGCTCTGTTGCAATGTCGCCATCTCCTTCTGCAGCTAAATGCAGCTTTCCAGTTAGTCTTCACTTCAAATCAAATGTTTTCTTTCTCTCCTCTTTCAACAGCTTCTCTCATTTCTCCTTCAAAAACGGAATCTTTTTGAGTTCCCTCCCCGGTTTCAATAAAGGCCATCTTGACTTCCCTTAAGCTCGGTTAATCTTTCCTCAGTCTTGTTTTGATCTTATGCGATTTCCCCTGGCTCTTCGCTAAGTGAGCTCCCCTACCCACATCCACTGGTCAGAGATAGACTAGCGAAATCTAATTGCGTACAGCTCAAACTACAGAAGACAAAACTGTGAAATTACCCTGAAATTTCAAATTGATATAGTATTGCCTGTCCTTACAGCCAGTTTGCCACCTCGAAGCTTACGGAATCAAACCAGCAGCTTAGGTGTACATTTGGTCTTAAATTATTTACTGTCGCTTTTTTTTAACGCTAATCTTTTACTTTGTCAAGTTCACTTTAAGTTTAATTTTCCATTCCAGGCAAAACAGTGACTACACTTGAAAAGTATTTGATTGGCTGTAATGTACTTTGGGATGTCTGAAGACGTGAAAAGTATTATATAAATGCTAGTCTTTCTAACTTTGATTTTTATTAGTTTTCTGTTGGCCATATCTAATTGTTTAAACTTTTTATCCTCCGATTTTCGCCTCTGTTTAAGAATGTTCCTGAGAGGTGGTTTGGGATGTTGTATTACACTGAAGGTCATGCATGGTTGTTATCCTGTCTGGAGCGTGGTCCACTACTTTGTCCAGAACAGATAGGTCAGCCATATTCAAAGAATATTTTTTACTTAAGGCCATATTTCATTGCTTCTTAGGCTGTCAATTGTAACCGAATATCGGCATTAAGGGTTGTCTGATTTTGTTAAATCAGAGCTTCAATAGGCTTAATCAGGGCACAAGGTGCATCACATCGCAGTCCAATCCTGTCCTTACCAGATGTCCATCGGCACCTGTTCCAGCAGTCACTCCATAGTGATCAGGAGCAAGCACATGAACAACGTTCTCTCTCTCCAGTCCAGGAACACGGAGGGCGATGCTAGAAAAACTGTGCTCTTGACCCACTTAACATCAGCTAAATTAGCACAAAGCAAAGACGAAAGCTGGAACCTTCTTATTCAGTACAACACGGCTTCAAAACAACAAGTCCATTTACCATCGCTACCAGAAGCCATTTAAAGTCGTTCCTGTTTTTACTTTGTTCTTGAACATCGCTGGCAAGTCCGGCATTTGTTGCCCATGCCTAATTGCCCTCAAGGAGGTGGTGAGCCCCCCTTTTAAACCGCTGCAGTCCATCTGCTGTAGGTACGCCCACTGTGTTGTTAGGGAGTGATTTCCAGGATTTTGACTGAGTAACAGTAAAGGAACAGCGATATGGGTCCGAGCCAGGGTGATGCGTGACCTGATGGGGACCTTGCAGATGGTGGTGTTCCAATGTATCTACTGTCCTGGTCTTTCTCAGTGGTAGACCTTTGGGGTTTGAATATGTTGCTGCATTGCTGCATTATTGACTGCTGCCATTGTGCATTAATGTCCCCATTAAGATATCATTTTAAAGGCCATGTAAGTCCTCTTACCATTAATGCATTTACATTGGTTCTTTTTAAGCCCACCTATTCTTTGCAAACACATTTAAAGAGTCCCTTATTACCTAGCAGGTTATTTCCACTGAGCGTCTTTCAAATCAGTGGCTGGTTGGCTTCGTGATTGTCAATCATTGACCAAATTACAAATGTGAAACCATAAATAGTCTGTTACCATGGCAATGTAGCCAATAGGTATTATAATATGCATCAAGACTGTCAAGCTGATTTTCACCATGCTTTAGACTGGCTTGCAAGACCTATCACTTAAGATGCCTGATTCGCTCTCTCAGTCACTTTTAACATAATTTCCCTCCATTCCTCTTTTATGGCCTTAATAAGGTAGAGACTCTTCTCTGTCACACACAATGAGAAGCATCTGTTGCAAAAGTATACAGATCCTTTATGTTTGGGATGATAAGCCAGCTGCAAGCCCTCCTTTAACATTTTATGATCTGTGCTTCATTTTAATGGTTTCACTCTTTAGCTGAAAGGGGTGAGGAAAAAAAGGCATCTTAAAAGGCCAATGGTTAGAGAGTAAGATGAAGCACTTCAATTGTCAAGTACTTATCCCTTATGTACAGAACAGTAAGACTTGAAAGGTGCAATTTTAAAAAAATGTACTGACTCCAAACTATGCAGAATGCAACAGTAACTTCAGGCACACAAAATGAAGATCCTTCTGACCAATATGAAACACATGTATGTGTTTTCAGCAAAGATTGATTTTCACAACTCTATTTGGCAACTTTACTGCTGACTGCTTTGGCAAAGACATTATACAGGACACATTTCTCCTTACAGTGATGCTTTTCTTTAAATGTTCACTGAAGGATTACTTAAGAATTAAATTCTTGCTATTAAATCGAAACAGCAACACAGTGTTCAACATTACTCCTGATAAGCACTTACTGTGCAAAGCATTTTCCAGTTGTCTATTTAAAAATGTGTATTTGCAAGATATACAAGGAATCAATTCCTCTGGCCTTGCACCCTTCATGGATACTTCTTCTGCGTAGGCCTGCTCAATAATTCTCCTTTTGCCTTTAACACCCTTGTTCTCACCAAACCTCTCATTAACTCCCAGCCATTCCCTTAGTCCACTCCCAACTACACCCCCTCACATCTGAGGGCCATGAACTGGAATACATCTGGCACACATCTGGTCAAACACGTCAAGTTTTATCATGCCTGACTCTCATCATCCAAACTACACAGGGATCACTCTGGTCTGCAAAGACAACTCCAGGCTCTCTTTCTCCATTACAGCCTCCTCAGATCCCTATCTTGCACCACTCTGTCTGTACCTATTCCGCCAATACCAACTCATGGATCTCTCTTCTAAGATTGACATCCATGCAGCTGACTCTTGCCCCACTGGTTTTAATAGGGGTCGAGACTTTTGCTGCCGCAAAAGCTGACCCATTACCATTTCCTCGAAGTTAAACACGTGGAAGACTGAAGGCATTATCTTATAACTGCATCTTGGGACTTCCGGGTGCGGCGATGACCAGCTGAGTCGCACGTTTCGGCAGCTCCCGGTGGAACGGACTTTTGGGCTCTTGATAGGAGCCCCAACGGCAATTTTAACGGCTAAAAACACCGTGCGGTAAACCAGAAGGGTGTTCCCCCTGGACACGGATGGAAAAAGGAGAGGAAAGTGGCCGGATTGCAGCGGATCCTTTGGAACAACGGCAAGGAAGGCAAGCAGAAACCAAGATGGCGTCGGAAGGTGGCAGTTTCATATGGGGCCCTGAACAACAAGAGTTCTTGAAACGCTGCGTGGAGGAGATAAAAAAGGAAATGAAGAAAGAGTTGTTGGCCCCGATATTACAGGCGATTGAAGGGCTGAAAGAGGAACAAAAGACCCAGGAGCAGGAGCTTCGGGTCGTGAAGGCGAAAGCAGCAGAGAATGAGAACGATATACAGGGCCTGGTGGTGAAGTCTGAGATACAGGAGGCACACCAGAAACGATCTGTGGAGAGGTTGGAGGCACTGGAAAACAACGCAAGGAGGAACAACTTGAGGATTCTTGGCCTTCTTGAAGGTGTGGAGGGGGCGGACGTCGGGGCATATGTGAGCACGATGCTGCACTCGTTAATGGGAGCGGAGGCCCCGACGGGTCCGTTGGAGGTGGAGGGAGCATACCGAGTTATGGTGTGAGGATCGAGAGCAGGAGAAACTCCCAGAGCCATAGTGGTGAGATTCCTCCGTTTTAAGGATAGAGAAATGGTCTTTAAATGGGCGAAGAAAACTCGGTGTAGTAAATGGGAGAACGCGGTGATCCGCGTTTATCAAGATTGGAGTGCGGAGGTGGCGAGAAGGAGGGCGAGCTTGAATCGGGCCAAAGCGGTACTTCACAAAAAGAAGATAAAATTTGGAATGCTGCAACCGGCAAGACTGTGGGTCACATATCAAGGGAGGCACCACTACTTTGAAACGGCGGATGAAGCGTGGACTTTTATTGTAGAAGAAAAATTGGAATGATTGGATTATGAAAATGAACGTTTGGACAAAGTGGTGGGGCGAATGGGGGGGGCCGAAGAGGGGGTTTATGTTTTAATCCTGCGGTATGGTAACTTTTCTTTCTCCCACAGGTGGTGATGGGGGGAGGTGGGGAGGGAGAGGAGATGGGGCGTTGGCCATGGGAGGCGGGGCCGAGGGAGAGGCGCGGGCTTGGTTCCCGCGCTATGATAATTATGGCGGGAATAGAGAAGCAGGAAGGAGGGGGCGTCGCACGGTGCGAGCCGTGATCACGGGGGGAAGCCGAGGTCAGCCAGAGTTTGCTGACTTCTGGGAGCAACATGGGGGGAGTAATTACGCTAGCGGGGGGTCTAGCAGGGGGGGGGAGGGGGGAATTACTGGGTTGCTGCTGCTGGGGAAAGGGGGGAGTGGGTACGGGAAAGGATGGGCGGGGGGGCACCGTCTGGGAGAGATACAGCTGCGTGGGAACTGGGTGAGAAGCTGGAAAAAGATGATGGCTAACCGGCAAGGGGGGGGGGGGGGGGGGTGGGAAGCCCCCCAACTCGGCTGATCACGTGGAACGTGAGGGGGCTTAACGGGCCGATAAAGAGGGCACGAGTACTCGCACACCTTAAGAAACTTAAAGCAGATGTGGTTATGCTACAGGAAACGCACCTGAAACTGATAGACCAGGTTAGGTTGCGCAAAGGATGGGTGGGGCAGGTGTTCCATTCGGGGCTGGATGCGAAAAACAGGGGGGTGGCTATATTAGTGGGGAAGCGGGTAATGTTCGAGGCGAAGACTATAGTGGCGGATAACGGGGGCAGATACGTGATGGTGAGTGGCAAATTACAGGGAGAGATGGTGGTTTTGGTAAACGTGTATGCCCCGAACTGGGACGATGCCAACTTTATGAGGCGAATGCTAGGACGCATCCCAGACCTAGAGACCGGAAAGCTGATAATGGGGGGAGACTTTAACACGGTGTTGGAACCAAGGCTGGATAGGTCGAAGTCCAGGACTGGTAGGAGGCCGGCAGCAGCCAAGGTGCTTAAGGATTTTATGGAGCAGATGGGAGGGGTGGACCTGTGGAGATTCAGTAGACCTAGGAGTAAGGAGTTCTCGTTTTTCTCCTATGTCCATAAAGTCTATTCACGCATAGACTTTTTTGTGTTGGGTAGGGCATTGATCCCGAGGGTGAGGGGAACGGAATATACGGATTTAGCCATTTCGGATCATGCCCCACACTGGGTAGACTTGGAGATAGGGGAGGAAACAAGAGGGCGCCCACCCTGGAGAATGGACATGGGACTAATGGCGGATGAGGGGGTGTGCCAAAGGGTGAGGGGATGCATTGAAAAGTACTTGGAACTCAATGACAATGGGGAGGTTCAGGTGGGAGTGGTCTGGGAGGCGTTGAAGGCGGTGGTTAGGGGGGAGCTGATATCAATAAGGACACATAAAGGGAAGCAGGAGAGTAAGGAACGGGAGCGGTTGCTGCAAGAACTTTTGAGGGTGGATAGACAATATGCGGAAGCACCGGAGGAGGGACTGTACAGGGAAAGGCAAAGGCTGCATGTGGAATTTGACTTGCTGACTACAGGCACTGCAGAGGCACAATGGAGGAAGGCGCAGGGTGTACAGTATGAATATGGAGAGAAGGCGAGCAGATTGCTGGCACACCAATTGAGGAAAAGGGGAGCAGCGAGGGAAATAGGGGGGGTGAGGGACGAGGAAGGAGAGACGGAGCGGGGAGCGGAGAGAGTGAACGAAGTGTTCAAGACATTTTATAAAAAATTGTATGAAGCTCAACCCCCGGATGGGAGGGAGAGAATGATGGATTTTTTGGATCGGCTGGAAATTCCCAAGGTGGAAGAGCAGGAAAGGGTGGGACTGGGAGCACAGATCACGGTAGAAGAAGTGGTGAAAGGAATTAGGAACATGCAGACGGGAAAGGCCCCGGGACCGGACGGATTCCCAGTTGAATTTTACAGAAAATATTTGGACTTGCTCGCCCCGCTACTGACGAGGACCTTTAACGAGGCAAAGGAAAGGGGACAACTGCCCCCGACTATGTCAGAAGCAACGATATCGCTTCTCTTAAAGAAGGAAAAGGATCCGCTACAATGCGGGTCCTACAGACCAATTTCCCTCCTCAATGTGGATGCCAAGGTCCTGGCCAAGGTAATGGCAATGAGAATAGAGGAATGTGTCCCGGGGGTGGTTCATGAGGACCAAACTGGGTTTGTGAAGGGGAGACAGCTGAACACGAATATACGGAGGCTGTTAGGGGTAATGATGATGGCCCCACCAGAGGGTGAAACGGAGATAGTAGTGGCGATGGATGCCGAGAAAGCATTTGATAGAGTGGAATGGGATTATCTGTGGGAGGTGTTGAGGAGATTTGGGTTTGGAGAGGGGTATGTTAGATGGGTGCAGCTGTTGTATAGGGCCCCAGTGGCGAGTGTGGTCACGAATGGACGGGGATCGGCATATTTTCGGCTCCATAGAGGGACAAGGCAGGGATGTCCTCTGTCCCCATTACTGTTTGCACTGGCGATTGAGCCCCTGGCGATAGCGCTGAGAGGTTCCAAGAGATGGAGGGGAATACTTAGGGGAGGAGAAGAACACCGGGTATCTTTATATGCGGATGATCTGCTACTATATGTGGCGGATCCAGCGGAGGGGATGCCAGAAATAATGCGGATACTTGGGGAGTTTGGGGATTTTTCAGGGTATAAATTGAACATGGGGAAGAGTGAGCTGTTTGTGGTGCATCCAGGGGAGCAGAGTAGAGAAATAGAAGACCTACCGTTGAGGAAGGTAACAAGAGACTTTCGTTACCTGGGGATCCAGATAGCTAAGAATTGGGGCACATTGCACAGGCTAAATTTGACGCGGTTGGTGGAACAGATGGAGGAAGATTTCAAGAGATGGGATATGGTAGCATTGTCAATGGCAGGGAGGGTGCAGGCGGTTAAGATGGTGGTCCTCCCGAGATTCCTCTTTGTGTTTCAGTGCCTCCCGGTGGTGATCACGAAGGCTTTTTTCAAAAGGATAGAAAAGAGTATCATGGGTTTTGTTTGGGCCGGGAAGACTCCGAGAGTGAGGAAGGGATTCTTACAGCGTAGTAGGGATAGGGGGGGGCTGGCACTACCGAGCCTAAGTGAGTATTATTGGGCCGCTAATATTTCAATGGTGAGTAAGTGGATGGGAGAGGAGGAAGGAGCGGCGTGGAAGAGATTAGAGAGGGCGTCCTGTAGGGGGACCAGCCTGCAGGCTATGGTGACAGCCCCATTGCCGTTCTCACCAAGGAACTATACCACGAGTCCGGTGGTGGTAGCTACACTGAAGATTTGGGGACAGTGGAGACGACATAGGGGAAAGACCGGAGCATTGGGGGGGTCCCCGATAAGAAACAACCATAGGTTTGCCCTGGGGGGAATGGATGGGGGATATGGAATGTGGCAAAGAGCAGGTATAACGCAATTAAAAGATCTATTTGTGGATGGGAAGTTCGCGAGTCTGGGAGCGCTGACTGAGAAATATGGGTTGCCCCAAGGGAATGCATTCAGGTACATGCAATTGAGGGCTTTTGCGAGGCAACAGGTGAGGGAATTCCCGCAGCCCCCGACACAAGAGGTGCAGGACAGAGTCATCTCGAAGAAATGGGTGGGGGACGGTAAGGTGTCGGATATATATAGGGAAATGAGGGATGAAGGGGAGACTATGGTGGACGAACTAAAAGGGAAATGGGAAGAAGAGCTAGGGGAGGAGATCGAGGAGGGGCTGTGGGCAGATGCCCTAAACAGGGTAAACTCGTCGTCCTCGTGCGCCAGGCTAAGCCTGATTCAGTTTAAGGTATTACACAGGGCACATATGACTGGAACACGGCTCAGTAAATTTTTTGGGGTGGAGGATAGGTGTGCGAGGTGCTCGAGAAGCCCAGCGAATCATACCCATATGTTTTGGTCATGCCCGGCACTACAGGGGTTTTGGATGGGGGTGACAAAGGTGCTTTCGAAAGTAGTAGGAGTCCGGGTCGAACCAAGCTGGGGGTTGGCTATATTTGGGGTTGCACAAGAGCCGGGAGTGCAGGAGGCGAGAGAGGCCGATGTTTTGGCCTTTGCGTCCCTAGTAGCCCGGCGCAGGATATTGCTAATGTGGAAAGAAGCCAAGCCCCCGGGGGTGGAGACCTGGATAAATGATATGGCGGGGTTCATAAAGTTAGAGCGGATTAAGTTCGTCCTAAGGGGGTCGGCTCAAGGGTTTACCAGGCGGTGGCAACCGTTCGTCGAATATCTTGCGGAAAGATAGATGGGGGAAAAAAGAAGGCAGCAGCAGCAGCCCAGGACTTTTTGGGGGGGGGGGGGGGGGGGAGAGGTGGGGGGGGGGGTGGCCTGAGACAAGGCAGTTGCCAATTAGGGCTAGTTTTTATTTTTGTTATTTAATATTTATTTATTTGTTGTTGTTTTCTTTTGTTCTTGTTTAAATAAAAAAGGTCATTATTATCTGTATTGTTATAATGTTGTGTAAAGGATGCACAATGTACTGTGTTGGTTGACCAAAAATTTTCAATAAAATATTATTTAAAAAAAAATAACTGCATCTTGGCTACTGATTCCGTCTCCCCAGCTACCGCCGTAAGTTGAACCACAATACTGACATCCTATCTGATTCCAAATCTTCTCCAACCCAAACAGCACTGACTGCCTTTTTTATAATACTACCCGCATCTTCCCTGCCTCAGCCCAACCTCTGCTGTAACTCTTATCCAAGCTGTGTCTCCAAACTCAATTATTCCGATGTTCTCCAGGGGAACCTCCTACCCTCCCAGTCTTGAAATTCCAACTTATTCAGAATTCTACACCGATATTCCATACTACAGCAAACTCTGTAATCAAGATGCAGTTATAAGATAATGTCTTCAATCCATCTCTGCTGCCCTCACTGATGCACATTTACTTTAGGATCTCCAACTTTAGGGGCGGCGCAGTGGTTAGCACTGTTGCCTCACGGCGCCGAGGACCCAGGTTCGATCCCGGCTCTGGGTCACTGTCCGTGTGGAGTTTGCACATTCTCCCCGTGTCTGCGTGGGTCTCACCCCAACAACCCAAAGATGTGTAGAGTAGGTGGATTGGCCACGCTAAATTGCCCCTTAATTGGAAAAAATGAATTGGGTACTCTAAATTTGTTTTTAAAAAAGGACCTCCAATTTAAAATTTACAGTTGCGATTAAGTCACCAAGTCCTTGTCCGTCTCTATCGCTGGAGCTTTCTCCAGCCATATAAACTCCACCAGAACTCTGTGTTGGCCCCAAACTTGGCCCCATGTGATTCCTTTGTTCAACCATTGGTGTCCAAGCTTTCAGTCCCCTTGGCCCTACACACTGGAATTCCCTTCCTAAATCTCTTCATTTTTCCACATCCCACACCCCCTTCAACCCTCCATATAAACCAATATTGACTACATATTTGACCATCTCTCCGAATATCCCCTTCTTTGGCTCTGCATCTATCTTTGTTTGATTATGCCTCTGTGATTGCCCCAGGCAGATTTATGCATTATAAAGTATTATATAAATGCAGGTTTTAATATTTTGCCCGAACACTTGTGGGGATGAGGTTTGAAGTGGGCCCCTGCTGAGGTCAAAAAGGTTCAGTTCACATAATAAATATATATTTTGAGTATTTCCTTTGTCTTCCTTGCCATTAATGTATGATATTGTTCAGAGTCAGACAACTGTAGGCTTAGTAGGTGGCCAACTTCCCAAATTCATGGGCTAGTTTTAGACCATAAGACATAGGAGCAGAATTAGGCCACTCGGCCCATCGAGTCTGCTCCGCCAATCAATCATGGTTGATATGTTTCTCATCCCCATTCTCCTGCCTTCTCCCCATAACCCCTGATCCCCTTATTAATAAGGAACCTATCTATCTCTGTCTTAAAGACACTCAGTGATTTGGCCTCCACAGTTTTCTGCGGCAATGAGTTCCACAGATTCACCACCCTCAGACTGAAGAAATTCCTCATCTCTGTTTTCAAGGATCGTCCCTTTAGTCTGAGATTTTGTCCTCTGGTTCTAGTTTTTCCTACAAGTGGAAACATCCTCTCCACATCCACTCTATCCAGGCCTCGCAGTATCCTGTACGTTTCAATAAGATCCCCCCGCATCCTTCTATACTCCAACGAGCACAGACCCAGAGTTCTCAACCGTTCCTTGTACGACAAGCTCTTTATTCCAGGGCTCATTCTTGTGAACCTCCTCTGGAACCTTTCCAAGGCCAGCACATCCTTCCTTAGTTACAGGGCCGAAAACTGCTCACAATACTCTAAATGGGATCTGATCAGAGCCTTATACAGCCTCAGAAATACATCCCTAGTCTTGTATTCTAGTTTTATTGGGAACCAAATTTTCCACAATGCTAGTTGGCAAAAGGAAGCAAATCAAGAAACAAATTAAACATGTGAGGAGAAGACGGCGAGTTCACTTCATTTCCTGGACAGTCGACAGCATTAATTACAGTTGTAGAATTCCAATAATATTACTTCTGCCAGAACTAATAGCATTGCAGGTCAGACAGAGAGAACTGGGACACAATTGCCTCCTACCCACAGGCAGCGGCAAAATTAAAGGCGATTAAAAATGTAAAAAGCCTGTCATTAAAATTAGCATGGTCACGCCACAAAACAAAATGTAATTAATGTTGTGTGAACATGATGCTGCAATTTTAGTCTATGAAGCCTTGAGTTTATCTTCTCAGCCTAAGTATGTCCATCATACTTCTCCTGCTGGTCCCGGAGAACTCCAAACCAAATCAAGAAAACATTTTACCACTATTGACGAGCTTTGCTTGTTTTTCTCTCAAACTTCTTGTGAACCACCATAAGCATAATTAAGACAGATCCACTAATACATTGCAACGGCCTATAATAGTGTAACTATGCTTAAAAGTAATTCATTTTGAAACAGTTTCCATTATGCGGTACTACATATATGCAAGTGATGGTGGCAACTTTCCAAATTGCATTTCCCAATGATATGCAGATAATATTGCGCCGATTAAAACATCATCACCAGCTGCAACATTGTCTGGACCTTTCAACACAGCTGAAGTAGTCCTCTGCTGCTCTGATTTATGCCAAGGAAAATGATAGTTTATGAAGAAATAGAGTTCATTTATTCCTATACAGGTTGAGCATACCTTATCCAAAATGATTCCCTTATCCAAAATGCTTCCCTTATCCAAAATGACTGGGACCGAGTGTACATCGGATTTTGGAATTTTTCGGATTTTGGAATCTAGGGCGTCATTCTCCGACCCCCCGCCGGGTCGGAGAATGGCCGTTGGCCGCCGTGAATCCCGCCCCCGCCGAAGTCTCCGAAGGGAGAAAAGTCGGCGGGGCGTTAATGGCGCCGCTGCCGCGGAGAATGTTACGGGTCTGCGCAAGGCAGCCGATTTTCGGCCTGCCGATATTCTCCCTTCCGGATGGGCCGAAGTCCCGTCGACGTGATGACCGTTCACGTCGACGTCAATCAAACCTCCTTTTCATCGGCGTGACCCAGACTGATTGCGTGAGGAGAGGTGTGTCTCGGCTTGTGTGTGTGTGCGGCGGGGGGGGGTGGTTAGAGTAGGCTGGGCTCTGGGGGAGTGCCGGGAGGGGGTCCGTGCCGGGGTGGAGGTTGGGGGTTGGGGGGGGTCCGTGCTGGGGTGGAGGTTGGGGGTGGTCCGTGCTGGGGTGGAGGTTGGGGAGGGGGTCCGTGCCGGGGTGGAGGTTGGGTCCGTGCCGGGGTGGAGGTTGGGGGGGGGGGTCCGTGCTGGGGTGGAGGTTTGGGAGGGGGGGTCCGTGCTGGGGTGGAGGTTGGGGGGGGGGGGGGTCCGTGCCGGGGTGGAGGTTGGGTCCGTGCTGGGGTGGAGGTTGGGGGGGGTGGGACCGTGCTGGGGTGGAGGTTGGGAGGGGGGGTCCGTGCTGGGGTGGAGGTTGGGGGGGGTCCGTGCTGGGGTGGAGGTTGGGGGGGGGGGTCCGTGCCGGGGTGGAGGTTGGGGGGGGGGTCCGTGCCGGGGTGGAGGTTGGGGGGGAGGTCCGTGCTGGGGTGGAGGTTGGGGGGGAGGTCCGTGCTGGGGTGGAGGTTGGGGGGGAGGTCCGTGCTGGGGTGGAGGTTGGGAGGGGGGGTCCGTGCTGGGGTGGAGGTTGGGGGGGGGGTCCGTGCTGGGGTGGAGGTTGGGGGGGGGGTCCGTGCTGGGGTGGAGGTTGGGGGTTGGGGAGGGGGTCCGTGCTGGGGTGGGTGATGGGAGGGCAAATGAGTTGGTCCACCTGGCCAGGTGCCAGCCTCCAACAGTTGGACCCATGCGGTCCATGCCACCTGGCTGGGGGGAGGAGGGGATATGGGCAATGATGACATGTCGTCGTTCCCCTCCCCCCACCAGGCCGTCATGTTTTCAGACCATCCAGCGATGTTGGCCGCCGTGGTGGCAGCCGCTCATGTCTATGTTGCCCTGGATGAGGAGGAGGAGGAGGAGGAGGAGGAGCGTGCCAGAGAGGCGGCGCAGGCTGCCGCAGAGGGGCAGGCGGCAGCCGCCCAGGCTGGAGGGACACCTGACCGACAGGACGAGGAGGGGGAGGAGGACGTCGCGGCCCCACGGCAACGGAGGCACCCGAGGGCGCCCCGTGTGTACCGGCCCCGGCAGTCATACCAGGACCTCACGAACCGGGAATGCAGGAGGAGACTCCAGATGAGCCGGGAAACCGTGGCACACATCTGCCACCTGCTGGCACACCTGTCACCGCGTGGCACTGGCGGGGGATACCCTCTCCCCGTGTCCGTCAAGGTTACGGTGGCCCTGAACTTTTATGCAACGGGGTCATTCCAGGCACCGAGTGGGGACCTGTCCGGCATATCGCAGACATCGGTGCATCCGGGCAGTGACAGATGCCCTTTATGCCATGGCGCACCGCTACATCCGCTTCCCCGTGGACTGGGCCAGCCAAGATGCCCGGGCCGTGGGCTTCTCTGCCGTTGCCGGGTTCCCCATGGTCCAGGGCGCGATCGATGGGATGCACGTCGCCGTGCGGCCACCTGCAGATAACAGGGCCGTGTTCACTAATAGGAAGCGGACCTATTCAATGAACGTACAGGTGGTCTGCGACCACCGCATGATGATCCTGCACGTCTGCGCCCGTCACCCAGGCAGTGTACACGACTCATTCGTGTTGTCGCGGTCATCCATCCCCGGCATGTACGAGGGACGCCATCCCCGGCTGAGGGGCTGGTTGCTGGGCGACAGGGGCTACCCATTGCGATCGTGGCTGATGACGCCTATACGGAGGCCACGCAATGAGGCGGAGAACCGCTACAATGATGCCCATGTAGCGACAAGGGGAGTGATCGAGAGGTGCTTTGGCGTGCTGAAGATGCGTTTCAGGTGCCTGGACCTCTCTGGGGGCGCCCTCCAGTATCGGTCAGATAGGGTCGGCCGCATCATTGTGGTGTGCTGCGTCCTGCACAACATAGCCCAGCAGAGGGGCGATGTGCCGCAGGCAGAGGAGGGCGGAGTGGAGGAGCAGCAGGAAGAGGCCCAGTCCTCCCCAGATGAGGGGGATGGGGGCAATGGTCAGGGCAGACGGGGTAGACACAGGCGGGTGGCTGTCCACCGTTACCGGCTGGCCCAGCGGGCACGGGACAGACTGATAGACGCCCGCTTCACTGACTAGATGGGCGTGGGAATCGGGTAGTATGGCCACAGACCGCACACCATGACAACAGCCGACCACCCACACCCCCCACCCATCCACCCACCCAGCACCCTCACCCCCCTCCCCAACCCCACACACCCCACCCGCATGCACACCACCCCCCCCCAATTGCCGATCCACCGGCGGCACAACGGGCCGGGCTCACCCAGTTGCGGGTGGACGCGTGTCTATCGCAGGCCATGGAGGATGATGACAACCCGCCTCCGATGAGCTCCTGGCTCTACATCGTTGGACTATGTCTGACCCATGGCCACAGTACCACCATCCACCCGGACCATCACTGCATGCGGCTGTGACACTGCAGCGCACGGTCCCGTCCTCTGCCCGGGGGATGTTGATGGCGGCCCAGGGGGAAGGGGGCAGACTCACCTGGGGCTGAGGTAAGACCACCCGTCACACACACACTTGCGCTCAACGTACATGACACGCCCGCACACTTTGGACAGAGCACAAAGGCAGCTTCGGTAGGTGTAACATTGACTTTAATAACCAAAGGAGATCATGCACGTGCCCTAGCCCCTAAAACTCATCTGTGCCCTGCACCCGTGCCAACTTACTCAGTGTCTAATTGTTTGGCCTTACGGGCCCTTTGACTACGTCTACGTGGTTCCCCAGACGGTACAGCAGAACTGGAGGTGGACTCCTGTGATTCCTGCCCTCTGACACTGGATCCCTTTGGCGGCCGTTTCCTGGGGCGTCCTGGCCTAGATGGGCCAGGCTGCGGCCCGGGCGACTGGGATGGCGAGCTGCCAGCCTGTCCTGCCCGTTGCCCACCCGATGCACCTGGGACGGAAGGGGGGGGGGGGGGGGGGGGGGGGAGTCCGAGGTGTCGCGGTGTACCGGGACCTCCCCTACAGAGGGAGCCGGGATGGACCACACCACCTCCTCCTCCCTCGGGGTGCCCGATGGCCCCCAGGCCTCTACATGGGTGGGGGATGCGAACGGACTGGCCATCCGACACGCCCCCGACATCTGGCGCTGCCAGTCCTGGAGGCCCGTGCTGGTATCGACAGGGGTCTGCAGGTTTGCAGCCATGGAGCCCAGGGGGTTGTCGAACCCTGTCTGTGACAGTGCGACGCCGGCTCGCACATGGCCACTGGCGCCGATGCCCTCAGCGATGGCCTGCTGAGACTGGGCCATGGCCTGCAGAGACTGGGCCATGGCCTGCAGAGACTGGGCTATGGCCTGCTGAGACTGGGCCATGGCCTGCTGAGACTGGGCTATGGCGTTGAGCGCCTCTGCCATCTGGCGCTGGCACTGGCTCATGGCCTCCTGTGAGAGGGCAGCCATTTCCTGGGCCACAGACGCCGTCTGCACGGAAGGCCCCAGGCCTCGCAAACCGTTCCCCATGTCTGACACCGTCGCACCCATTGCCTCCACCGCGGACGCCACCCGTGCGGTGTCAGCCTGGGTGGCACGCATGACCGGGACCACTCCCAGCTCCTGGACGCGGGTGGACTCCTCCACCTGCGACCGCAGCCGCCGCAAGCCACCCGTCACCCTATTCGCTCGTCTCCGTGTCGGTGGTTGCATCGGATCTATGTGTGGGTGTGGTAACTGCAGGAACCCGGGATCCATCTGGGCGGCAGATGTTCGCTTGGCCTGGGCTGCCCTCCGACCGCCCGGTCCCTCTCCTGCTCCTACCTCCACCTGCTGTACCGGGACGGCTGTGTTGTGCGCACCAGTGAGTGTACCAGACGCCTCATCACTAAAGTGCCCAACCGTGGTGAGTGTTTCTGCGATGGTGGAGGGTGTTGGTGACAGCAGTGGCGTTGTGTCGTGCTCTTCGTCCCACTCTGAGTCCATGGCACTTTGGGGTGGGGGTTCGTCTCCACCCATCCACTCTGAGTCACTGTCCGTGATTTCGTCTTCCCGGGTAGGGGTGTCCTGGGTAGTGCTGTCCCGGGTAGTGCTGTCCCGGGTAGTGCTGTCCCGGGTAGTGCTGTCCCGGGTAGGGGTGTCCCGGGTAGGGGTGTCCTGGGTAGTGGTGTCCCGGGTAGGGGTGTCCTGGGTAGTGGTGTCCTGGCTCGGATGTGACGGGGGCCTGTGGCTGCCCCCCTCATCGCTGGGTGGTCGCTCCCGCACGTGACGGGGGTGTCGTCTCCCTGTTGCTCCAGGTCTCTCCGTCTCCCGTGGTGTGCGAGGGGCATCCTGCGGGCGTCGCATGCTGGAGGGTCCGGGTCTCTCCGTCTCCCGTGGTCTCCGAGGGGCATCCTGCGGGCGTCGCATGCTGGAGGGTCCGGGTCTCTCCGTCTCCCGTGGTCTCCGAGGGGCATCCTGCGGGCGTCGCATGCTGGAGGGTCCGGGTCTCTCCGTCTCCCGTGGTGTGCGAGGGGCATCCTGCGGGCGTCGCATGCTGGAGGGTGCGGGTCTCTCCGTCTCCCGTGGTGTGTGAGGGGCATCCTGCGGGCGGTGTGCATCTGCGGGGATGGGTGCCTGGACGTTTGGTCCTGCGATACACAATGAAGCATGCATGGTTAGACATCAGGCAGTGATCAGGTGATACGGGGGAGGGGGATATAGGGGAGGGGGGGATATGGGGACGGGCTGTTGGTGGCTCACTTGCTCGTGGGGCCCCGACCTCTGCATCAGCAACCTCCCGGTCCTCAGGTCCGCCAGCCAGTTCCAGGGCCCTTTCCTCGTGTACGGTCAGTGGCCTCTCATCAGCGGGCCCTCCTCCAGTCCTCACATGCTCCCTATTGTTGTGTGCGCGCTTCTCCTGTGGGGGGGGGGTGGGGGTGGTGGCAGGGGTAAAAGGCAACAGTGTTAGGCAGGTATATGAATGCACGCCATCGGTTGCGCGTGCATTGCAGAGGTTCAGGTTAGGGCTGGATTCACTTGGGGATATGGGGGAGGGGGGATATGGGGGAGGGGGGATATGGGGGATATGGGGGAGGGGGGATATTGGGGAGGGGGGATATGGGGGAGGGGGGATATGGGGGAGGGGGGTATGGGGAGGGGGGATATGGGGGAGGGGGAATATGGGGGAGGGGGGATATGGGGAGGGGGGTATATGGGGGAAGGTGGATATGGGGAAGGGGGGACATGGGGGAGGGGGGACATGGGGGAGGGGGGTATATGGGGGAGGGGGGATATGGGGGAGGGGGGTATGGGGGAGGGGGGATATGGGGGAGGGGGGATATGGGGGAGGGGGATATGGGGGAGGGGGATATGGGGGAGGGGGATATGGGGGAGGGGGGATATGGGGGAGGGGGATATGGGGAGGGAGGATATGGGGAGGGGGGATATGGAGGAGGGGGATATAGGGGAGGGGGGATATGGGGGAGGGGGGATATGGGGGAGGGGCGGATATGGGGAGGGGGGATATGGGGGAGGGGGGATATGGGGAGGGGGGATATGGGGGAGGGGGGATATGGGGGAGGGGGGTATGGGGGAGGGGGGATATGGGGATATGGGGGAGGGGGGATATGGGGGAGGGGGGATATGGGGGAGGGGGATATGGGGGAGGGGGATATGGGGGAGGGGGGATATGGGGGAGGGGGAGATATGGGGGATATGGGGGAGGGGGGATATGGGGGAGGGGGGATATGGGGGGGGGATATGGGGGGGATATGGGGGGGATATGGGGGAGGGGGGATATGGGGAGGGGGGGATATGGGGGATACTCACCCTGCCTGCTCTGACGAGGTCGTTCACCTTCTTGTGGCACTGGGTGCCTGTCCGTGGTGTTAGGGCCACAGCGGTGACGGCCTCTGCCACTTCCCTCCACAGACGCCGGCTGTGGCGTGGGGCAACTCTGCGGCCGTGCCCGGGATACAGGGCGTCCCTCCTCTGCTCCACCGCGTCCAGGAGCGCCTCCACATCGCGTGACTCGAACCTCGGGGCTGAGCGACGGCTAGCCATCCAGTCGGGTGTTGCGGTCGGGTGGGGGGGAGCTGCGCGGCCTTATGAGCCGTCACGCCGTGCAGCGCGTATGACGCTGCACGGTGTGAACCATTGCGCAAGCGCGGATCCAGTCACGTCGCTGCTAGCCCATTTCGGGCCGGAGACTATCGGCCCATTTTTATGACGTGACGCAAGTGGGATTTGCGCCGTTTTTTGCGCCGATCGGCGGACTTTCCGCCGATAACGGAGAATTTCGCCCATAATGTGTGTCTGTGGCGTGTTTGGAACTGTGCACGTGCGGTGTGCGTTGAGAACTGTGCGCCTATGGCACATTGCAAACTGCGCATGTGCGGCGCGTTGGGACCTTGGTCAAATGCTGCCTTGACTCTCACTTTAACTTCACATGTGGGAAATTCCAGAATTATAGGTTTTTGGCAAGCTCCCATCCCCTGCACTCCTCCCAGCCCCTTGACTCCTCCAACCTCGGCAAGTCCGAATCAAAACAAACAAGGAAGTGACCATCCAAGAGCAGCACGGTGGCGCAGTGGTTAGCACTGCTGCCTCACAGCGCTGAGGTCCCAGGTTCGATCCCAGCTCTGGGTTACTGTCCGTGTGGAATTTGCACATTCTCCCCGTGTTTGTGTGGGTTTCGCCCCCACAACCCAAAGATGTGCAGGGTAGGTGGATTGGCCACGCTAAACTGCCCCTTAATTGGAAAAAATTAATTGGGTACTGTAAAATTTATTTAAAAAAAGGAAGTGGCCACCTGACATGGGGACATCTATAATTGTCCAGTGATCTGCTCAATGATCTAAAGGCTACAAAATACCCAATAGTGTTTGAATTAAACAGGAAACCAAACAATTAATGGAAATGACACAAAGAGAGCTACAACATTTCATTCAAAAGGAACCTGACTACCTTTATGACCAGGTAGCATGGGCAGACCTGAAAAGCCATGCTCCCAATTTCCCACTAAAACCCATCCATTTAAACCCGTCGATAGAGAAGCAGGAAATGCTGCAAATACTCAGCACGTCAGACAGCATCTTTGGAGAAAGTAAATTAACCTTTTACAGCACAAATTTTAGAAAATGGTGCCGAGCCGGACACATGGGCCGCAAGACCCGCCACCCTTAAAGGGGCTGCGCAACCAAACAAGTCATCTTGCCGATACTTTCCACCATGACAGCAGTGAAAACCCTTTAAAAAGTAACTGGTTAGTTGTAACACACTTTGTAATATCCCAACATAGTTCAATGTGCATTATGAATGCAAGGCTTTCTTTCTGATTAACTATAAATATAAAAGGCACCAGGGTGAAACATAATGGGCGGGATTTACCGATCATCCCGCCGCGTGTTTTTTGTCAACAGGATTTCCCGGTTACTGCACCCCTCATCGTCGGGAAACCCGCGTGCCTGCTTGGGACTGGTATATCCCACCGACGTGAACAGCCGATCGATCGCACCCAATATGTTTTGTACTTACCAAAAAACAATGTTTTTTGTCGTAGCCGCCTCCTCTAGTGTTGTCTGCATCTTTTCACTGTGCTCATGCATGACGTCTATGGGCACTTTTTCCCCACTGTGTTAACAACCTTATCTTCATCTTCACTGTTATCATCACGATCAAAAAACCAAGGGGAGGTAAATTTAATCTAAGGCAGTATGGAGAGAAGGCCAGTCGATTGCTGCCAGTCCAGCTCCATCGGCAGGCAGCACCGAGGGAGATTGTGCAGATGTCAGTCTTCAGCCATTATGATTCACTCCACGTGATATCAAGAAATGACTGAAGGCACTGGATGTTGAAAATGGGCCCTGACAATATCCCAGCAATAGTACTGAAGACTAGTGCTCCAGAACCTGCTGCACCCATGGCCAAGCTGCTCTAGTACAGCTACAACACTGGCATCTACCCGACAATGTGGAAAATTGCCCAGGTGTGTCCTCCATCATCAGAAAAGTGATGGTGGGAGTCAACAACAGAGCTATCAAGCAGCACTTACTCAGCAATAACCTGCTCACGGACGTTTAGTTTGGGTTCTGCCAGGGTCACTCAGCTCCTGACCTCATTACAGCCTTGGTTCAAACATGGAATAAAATGCTGCATGCTAGAGGTGAGGTGAGAGTGACTACCCTTGACATGAAGGCAGTATTTGACCGAGTATGGCATCAAGGAGCCCTAGGTAAAGTGGAGTCAATGGGAATCAGGGGGGGGGGAAACTCTCCATTGGTTGGAGTCATACCCGGCACAAAGGAAAATGATTGTCGTGGTTGGAGGTCAATCATCGCAGCTCCAGGACATCACTGCAGGAGTTCTTCAGGGTAGTATCCTCGACCCATCTTCAGCTGCTTCATCAATGATCTCCCTTCCATCAAAAGGTCAGAATTGGGGATGTTTGCAGATGACTGCACAATGTTCAGCACCATTCGCGACTCATCAGATAATGAAACCATGTCCAAATGCAGCAAGACCTGGACAATATCCAGGCTTGGACTGACAAGTGGCAAGTTACATTCACGCCCCACCAGTGCCAGGCAATGATCATCTCCTACAAAAGAGGATCCAAGCATTGCCCCTTGACTTCCAATTGCATTAGGTCGCTGAATACCCCCACAATCAACATCCTGAGGATTCCCACTGATCAGAAACTGAACTGGACTAGCCATATAAGACCATAAGACATAGAAGCAGAATTAGGCCACTCGGCCCATCGCATCTGCTCCGCTCATGGCTGATATGTTTCTCATCCCCATTCTCCTGCCTTCTCCCCATAACCCCTGATCCCCTTATTAATCAGGAACCTATCTATCTCTGTCTTAAAGACACTCAGTGATTTGGCCTCCACAGCCTTCTGCAGCAAAGAGTTCCACAGATTCACCACCCTCTGGCTGAAGAAATTCCTCCTCATCTCTGTTTTAAAGGATCCTTCCTTTAGTCTGAGATGGTGCCTCTGCTTCTAGTTTTTCCTACAAGTGGAAACATCCTCTCCATGTTCATTCTATCCAGGCCTCGCAGTATCTGCTACCACTGTGCTACCGTGCTGCCCTCAATGGCTAGCACTTCTGCCTCACGGCGCCGAGATCACAGGTTCGATCCCGGCTCTGCATCACTGTCCGTGTGGAGTTTGCACATTATTCCCGTGTTTGCATGGGTTTCGCCCCCACAATTTCAAAGATGAGCAGGGTAGGTGGATTGCCCCTTAATTCGAAAAAATGAATTGGGTACTCTAAATTTTTTTTAAAATAATACCGGTGACTCAGGCTCTCCCAAACTTTATTTTTTGAAATTACTAAATGTCTAAATTGAACTAAAAAAAAAAACTTCTTCCGCTTTTATGGTCATATTATTAAATGTCCGAAGATGTTTTGCCAGGCGGTAAAAGGAATGGTTTTTAAAAAATGTTGCTGATATGTTGACCGGCATATTGTTGACCAGGATATTGTCAGCAAGTATGACTTCAGTTATTGTTACATTTCGAGGACAGCAGGACACTACTGGACTGTCCGCCTGGAATACTAACTTAATTTGTGATATGGAACTGCCGATTGCAGCCCTTTGATTCATAGATGGGAGAATTTCTAAGTCAATAAAGCTGACTTCAAAATTATCTCTCCATTTACAGGTCATTAGAGATTATTACATGGACGGTAGTCATCATTGTTTCTTTATTAAGCACTACTTAATTCAACATATAGCTGGGTAAAATACAACTGCGGTTATTCACCTGAAATCAGATCCATTAATACGTCGAGGCAACAGTCAACAGCAGAATTGAAGACTGGTGACCAAGAACGCCAAAGGTTTGCAGGATGATTATCGATGGTGATCGAGTGAGCGGCACAGTGGTGCAGTGTTTAGCACTGCTACCTCACGGCGCTGAGGACCCAGGTTCGATCCGGCTCTGGGTCACTGTCCGTCTGGAGTTTGCACATTCTCCCTGCGTCTGCGTGGGTCTCACCCCCACAGCCCAAAGATGTGCAGGGTAGGTGCATTGGCCATGCTAAATTGCCCCTTAATTGGAAAAAAGAATTGGGGACTCTAAATTTATTTTAAAATTAAAAAAAAAAAAATTCACGGTTGTCAGGAAGTGAAGGCATAAGTAACATTAACAAGATAAATTCACTAACTCCCGAGACAAAAAGGCATTCCAAGTACACTCAACAAAGTAAATACGAGCTCGTTAGTGCAGGAAATTAGCAAAAAAAACCCAAAGTAAATACAACTCAAGCAGGAGAAACTAGTTACACATATTACACACCCGGTTTCCTCCGGGTGCTCCAGATAAATTACCCTTAGTGACCAAAAAGGTTAGGAGGGGTTATTGGGTTACGGGGATAGAGTAGAAGTGAGGGCTTAAGTGGGTCAGTGCAGACTCGATGGGCCAAATTGCCACCTTCTGCACTGCATGTTCAGGAGGAACCAGGTTTTCGGGGCAGCACAGTAGCATAGTGGTTAGCGCAATTCCTTCACAGTTCCAGGCTCCCAGGTTTGATTCCCAGCTGGGTCACTGTCTGTGCGGAGTCTGCACGTTCTCCCCGTGTCTGCGTGGGTTTCCTTCGGGTGCTCCGGTTTCCTCCCACAGTCCAAAGATGTGCAGGTTAGCTGGATTGGCCATGCTAAATTGGCCTTAGTGTCCAAAAATTGCCCTTAGTGTTGGTTGAGTGGGGTTACTGGGTTATGGGGATCGGGTGGTGTGGGCTTGGGTAGGGTGCTCTTTCCAAGAGCCGGTGCAGACTCGATGGGCCGAATGGCCTCCTTCTGCACTGTAAATTCTATGATTCTAAATTCTATGATATTATTTTATGCAACTCATTTTCATTTCTTTACGGTTTTGAAACATTTATGTATTTTTTAAAAATGGTTGCAGAAAACTGCTACAGCACTTCAGAACTCAATTAGCTCCTTATCCAGGGAGCATGCAAAATGGCTTTCATAATGAAAGCGTAATAGTCATCTTAAGAAAAAATGTAAATAAGATCAGCATTTCTTAATGAGGCAATTTATGATCAGCCAATATAAAATTTCTCCTATAGAAGCTTCTCAAGAGAAGCATGGGAAATGATTCTGCGTTTTAGCCTGCACATCCCGGGGAACAAGGGCTGGCCAAGGCTTTTTAAATATCTTAAAGCCTGACATTAAAAATCTCGCCTATGGAATCAATCAATTGTGCAGAACCTAGACTCAGACAGCTGGAAATATTCACACAAAAGTATTTGCAAATATACAAGAGCACTACATGCACCTAAAAGGCAAATTAAAGAAATTGTCACCAAATGTGGGAAACAAAGGTATCAAATTAAAACGGTTTTCCCATACACAAGATAAAGTGGAAACTTAGTAGACTGGAAGAGCTGATAAGTCCAAGAAGGAACTCAGGAAAAACCTCCTGATTCAGAGAGAATTCAGGTGGAGACCTTGTTACCACAGGGTGTATTTGAGGTGAATAGCATAGATGCATTTATTGGAAAGCTAGATAATCAAGGGAGGGAGAAAGGAATTGAGAAAGAAAATGACAGGGTTAGATGAAGCAGGGTCGGAGGAGTATCTTAAACTCTAGCATGGAGCAGCTGGGGCTGAATGGCCCACCTCTGTGCAGTAACTTCCATGTACGTCTGTGGAAAAAAGATACTTGGAGCATGTTGCTCAGCTATTTAGTGTTCGTGTGGGTTCTGTCACTCGTGAAGTGTTGAGGGATGGCCTCCTCATGTGTAATTAGGCATTAAGTATGTGTATTGGTCCAGTCGCTGGAGAAAAATGTTTTGGCTGAACTACCAGCAGGTCCATAGTTTTCAATCCATTTAATTAAAAGTCCAAAGTCTGAAACAGTTCCTACCAGCTTTAGTGATCTTGATAGTGAACTAAATCAGAAGATTCCAGACTGAGCTGAAATTCCTTCCTTTCTGTATCAGCTAACCATCTTTGAAGTTACATTTAATTTACTCAGCATGTATTAAAGTTACAGTCCCCTGTTTGCTTTTTGGTACCAGCTTTTCTGGTTCATTATTCAAAGCATGGGCATAGCGTTTCAATTAAACCACAGCTCAAATCCTGGAAATTACACACAAGGCTTTCAAGTGAAGTTTCTTTTTAATTTAAACTCTTCAGCCTAAATATGTTTTGATGTTCCTTAAAAGTGATTGCAAACGACTTCCGGTTGCGGCTATGCGGAGCTAAGTCGCACATTTGGCAGCTCCCGCAAAAAACGGACTTTTGGGCTCGTTTCAGGGCCCCCAACGGCATTCTTTCGACGTTTCCCGCTGTGGGAAGGAGAGTACAATAGTTCCCTGACAGTATATGGCTTTTACCAGGAGCGGGGCGACTAAAAAAGTGGTGGTGGACCTGAAGAAGGTGCGAGGGAAGATGAACAAAATGGTGGCGGGCGGGGACCAGGCAGCGTGGATGCAGTGGGCGCAGGAGCAACAGGAGGTTATCCAGCGCTGCTTCAGGGAGATTGAAGTGGACCTGCTGGAGCCGATGAAGGCTTCTATCGATAAGCTGTTGGAGACACAGACAGCCCAGGGGGTGGCGATCCGCGAGGCCCGACAAAAGATCTCCGACAACGAGGACAAAATCTTAGGCCTGGTGGTAAAGGTGGAGGCGCACGAGGCGCTCCACAAGAAATGGCAGGAGCGGTTCGAGGAGTTGGAGAATCGGTCGAGGTGGAATAATTTGCGGATTCTTGGCCTCCCAGAGGGGCTGGAGGGGCGGGACGTGGGGGCCTATGTGGTCACCATGTTGAACTCGCTGATGGGAGTGGGGTCGTTCCAGGAGCCCCTGGAGCTGGAAGGGGCCCATAGAGTGCTGGCGAGGAGGCCCAAGGCTAACAAGCTTCCGCGGGCAGTGCTGGTGCGGTTTCATCAGTTCGCTGATCGGGAGTGTGTGCTCAGGTGGGCCAAGAAGGAGAGGAGCAGCAGGTGGGAGAACGCGGAGGTTCGAATATACCAGGACTGAAGTGCGGAGGTGGCGAAGAGGAGGGCCGGGTTCAATCGAGCGAAGGCGGTACTGCACAGGAAGGGGGTGAAGTTTGGCATGTTGCAGCCGGCGCGACTGTGGGTCACCTACAAGGACCGGCACCATTATTCTGAGTCTCTGGAGGAGGCGTGGGCCTTTGTTCAGGCCGAGAAGTTGGACACAGATTGAGGGTTGGGATGGGCTTTTGGGGATTGCGGTTGATATGTTACTTTTTGAAGGGAGGTCCTTTGCTCTTGTTTTTCTTTCTTTCTGGTTCGGTGAGGGTGGTTAAGACGGGTTGGGCACTGCTTGGGTTGGGTTGGTCGGGGGGGCTCTTGGAGGGGGGTAAGCAAATGGAACAGGGGTGGATGGCCGGCAGTGAGATGGGGCCCCGCGGGGGAGGGGGAGGCCCGAGTCGGGGGTGAGGGGACTGGATCTGTAAAAGGAGCTGCGTCAGAGGTGGCGGGGCCGGGTAGGTGGAAAGCGCGGGCTTTTTCCCGCGCTGAAGACTGGAGGGGGCGGGGAAGCGAGGGTTGTTTCCCGCGCTTGAGATGGAAGGGGGAGGTGGAGAGCCTGCGGATGGGGAATGGAAGAGGAGGGTGTGCCACATAATGGGAGGAGTCGAAGGAGAGGTGGGAGTGGCCGGGGTCAGCAGGAGTCAGCTGACTTGCGGAAGTGCAATGGGGGGAGTAAAGCAGCTAGGATGGGTCCTAGCCCGGGGGGGGGGGGAATTGAGTTGCTGCTGCTATGGTCAAGGGGGAGCTGGAGCTAGTGGGGGGGGGGGGTGTCGAGGCGGGGGTCTGCCACTGTGGGGAACGGGCCAGGCGTGGGGTGCGGGCGCGTGGCTGGCCGAGGAGGGGTTATGGCTAGTCGGCGGGGGAGGGGGGCGGGTAGCCCCCTGATCCGGCTGATAACCTGAAATGTAAGGGGACTGAACGGGCCGGTCAAGCGGGCCCGGGTGTTCGCGCACCTGAAGGGGCTGAAGGCGGATATGGTTATGCTCCAGCAGACACACCTGAAGGTGGCAGACCAGGTAAGATTGAGGAAAGGGTGGGTAGGTCAGGTGTTTCATTCTGGGCTGGATGCCAAAAATCGAGGGGTGGCGATCTTGGTGGGAAAGAAGGTGTCATTCGAGGCGTTGAGCATTGTGGCAGACAATTGCGGTAGGTACGTAATGGTAAGTGGTAAGCTGCAGGAAGAGAGTGTGGTACTGGTCAATGTGTATGCCCTGAACTGGGACGATGCGGGTTTTACGCGGCGCATGTTGGGTCGGATCCCAGACTTGGAAGTGGGGGGCCTGATAATGGGGGGAGACTTTAACACGGTGTTGGATCCGGCACTGGATCGCTCCAGGTCTAGGACGGGTAGGAAGCCGGCGGCGGCTAAGGTGCTGAGGGGGTTTATGGACCAGATGGGAGGGGTGGACCCTTGGAGATTTGCAAGGCCGGGGCTAGGGAATTTTCATTCTTCTCACATGTCCATAAGGCTTATTCCTGGATCGACCTTTTTATTTTGAGCAGGGCACTGATAGCGAGAGTAGAGGATACCGAGTACTCGGCGATAGCCATTTCTAATCACGCCCCGCATTGGGTGGACTTAGAGCTGGGGGAGGAGAGGGACCAGAGGACGTTGTGGCTCTTGGAGGTGGGGCTGTTGGCGGACGAGGAGGTGAGTGAGCGGGTCCAAGGAAGCATAGAGAGGTACCTGGAGACCAACGATAACGGGGAGGTCCGAGTGGGGATGGTATGGGGGGCGCTGAAGGGGGTGGTTAGGGGAGAGCTGATCTCCATTCGGGCCCACAAGGAGAGGAGGGAGCAGAGGGAGACGGAGAGGCTGGTGGGGGAGATGGTGAGGATAGACAGGAGGTATGTGAAGGTGCCTAAGGAAGGACTATTGAGGAAGAGGCGCAGCCTCCAGGCCGAATTCGACCTGGTGACCACCAGGAAGGCGGAGGTGCAGTGGAGGAAGGCCCAGGGGGCGATTTACGAGTATGGGGAAAAGGCAAGCCGGATGCTGGCGCATCAGCTTCGGAAGCGGGACGCAGCTAGGGAGATCGGGGGAGTTAAGGACAGGGGAGGGAGTGTGGTGCGGAGTGGGATTGGCATCAATGGGGTCTTCAGGGACTTTTATGAGGAATTGTATCGGTCCGAGCCCCCACTGGAGGAGGGTGGGATGCGCCGCTTTCTGGGCCAATTGAGGTTTCCGAAGGTGGAGGAGGGACTAGTGGCAGGATTGGGGGCCCCGATTGGGCTGGAGGAGCTGACCAAAGGGATAGGGAGCATGCAGGAGGGGAGGGCACCGGGGCCGGACGGTTTCCCGGTCGAATTTAATAAGAAATATATGGACCTGTTGGGCACGTTGCTAGTTAGGACCTTCAATGAGGCGGGGGGGGGGGGGGCTTTGTCCCCGACGATGTCCCGGGCACTGATCTCCTTGATCCTGAAGCGGGACAAGGATCCCCTGCAGTGTGGGTCTTACAGGCTGATTTTGTTGCTAAACGTAGATGCCAAGGTGCTGGCGAAGGTCTTAGCCACGAGGATTGAGGATTGTGTGCCGCAGGTCATCCACGAAGACCAGACGGGGTTCGTGAAGGGGAGGCAGTTGAACGCAAATGTGCGGAGGCTTCTGAACGTTATCATGATGCCGGCGAGGGAGGGGGAGGCGGAGATAGTGGTGGCGATGGATGCTGAGAAAGCCTTCGATAGGGTAGAGTGGGGGTACCAGAGTGGGGGTACCTGTGGGAGGTGCTGAAGAGGTTTGGGTTTGGGGAGGGGTTTGTCAGGTGGGTTAGGCTGTTGTATGAGGTCCCGGTGGCAAGTGTGGCCACGAACAGGAGGAGATCTGAGTACTTTTGGTTGCACCGAGGGACGAGGCAGGGGTGTCCCCTGTCCCCCCTGCTCTTCGCACTGGCGATTGAACCCCTGGCTATGGCACTGAAGGAGTCGAGGAACTGGAGGGGGTTGGTGCGGGGTGGGGAGGAACATAGGGTGTCGCTCTATGCGGACGACTTGCTGCTATATGTGGCGGACCCGGTGGGGGGAATACCGGAGGTAATGTGTATCCTCAGAGAATTTGGGGATTTCTCGGGGTACAAGCTCAACATGGGGAAGAGCGAGTTGTTCGTGGTTCACCCAGGGGACCAGGAGAGGGGGATTGGCGAGCTCCCACTAAAAAGGGCGGAGAGGAGCTTCAGGTATTTGGGGGTCCAGATGGCCAGGAGCTGGGGGGCCCTGCATATGCTTAATTTCACAAGGCTGGTGGAGCAAATGGAGGAGGAGTTCAAGAGGTGGGGCGCGTTGCCGCTGTCCTTGGCGGGCAGGGTGCAGTCAGTCAAAATGACGGTGCTCCCAAGGTTTTCGTTCCTGTTCCAGTGCCTTCCTGTGTTTATCCCGAAGGCCTTTTTTAGGCGGGTCAACAGGAGTATAATGAGGTTTGTGTGGGTGCGAGGGACTCCAAGCGTGTGAAGGATGTTCCTGGAGCGCAGTAGAGATAGGGGGGGGGCTGACGCTGCCCAACCTCTGTGGGTACTACTGGGTCGCCAATGCGACGCTGGGGCGCAAGTGGGTGATGGAGGGGGAGGGGGCTGCATGGAAGCGGCTGGAGACAGCGTCTTGTGTGGGTACGAGTCTGAGAAGTATGGGCTCCCCCCGGGGAACACCTTCAGGTACTTACAGGTAAGGGCGATTGCCAGGCGGCAGGTGGTGGAATTCCCGCGGCTGCTGCCACGCACAGTACAGGACAGGGTGCTCTCGGGGGGCGTGGGTGGGAGTGGGGAAGATCTTGGAAACTTACCAGGTGATGCAGGAGGAGGAGGAGGCCTTGGTGGTGGAGGTGAAAGGTAAGTGGGAGGGGGAGTTGGGAGAGGAGATCGAGGAAGGGACGTGGGTAGACGCCCTAGGGAGGGTGAACTCTTCCTCATCGTGCGCGAGGCTCGGCCTCATACAGTTTAAGGTGCTGCACAGGGCACACATGACCGGGACAAGGATGAGCCGGTTCTTTGGGGGCGAGTACAGGTGTGTTAGGTGCTTGGGGAGCCCAGCGAATCACACCCATATGTTCTGGGCATGCCCAGCGCTGGAGGAATTTTGGAGGGGTGTAGCGAGGACGGTGTCGAGGGTGGTAGGTTCCAGGGTCAAGCCGGGCTGGGGGCTCGCAATATTTGGGGTGACAGAGGAGCCGGGAGTGCAGGAGGCGAAAGAGGCCGGTATTCTGGCCTTTGTGTCCCTCGTAGCCCGGCGGAGGATTCTTCTTCAGTGGAAGGATGCGAGGCCCCCAAGCGTGGAATCCTGTATCAGCGATATGGCAGGGTTCAATAAATTGGAGAGGGTGAAATTCGCCTTGAGAGGGTCGGTACAAGGGTTCTTTAGGCGGTGGCAACCGTTCTTAGACTTCCTGGCAGAACGGTAGACATTGGTCAATGGCAGCAGCAACTCGGGGGTGGGGGGGGTTACTTTATTTTTGTTTTTGTTGCTTACACTGGTGGGTCTGAGGGGGTGTATATATTTGTTGTGTTAAGTCGGGGTGTTAATGTTAATTTATTATTTATGTACAGGGGGAGGGGGGTATGGAGGGTTGCTTTTTTGGACTATGTTTTGTACTTAACCCTGTTTGGTTCCTTTTTCATTTTGTTACTGATATTTTAAGAAAACCTTAATAAAAATTTTTTTTTTTATAAAGTGATTGCAAACAGTATTCCTACTTACAACTTGCAGGGTTGTCAGGACAACTGAATTAAACTCTTAAATCAGCAGAATACTGCAGAGGTAGGAATCTGAAATGAGAACAGAGAATGCCGGAAACACTCAGCAGGTCCGGCATCTATAGGGGAGAAAAAAAGGAGATTAAATTTCGAGCCCATTTGGCTCTTTATGAGAATAGAGAGAGGGGGAAAATCTGTTTGATAATATACTGTAAGGGGCAGCACGGTGGTGCAGTGGCTAGCACTGCTGCCTCACGGCGCCGAGGGCCCGGGTTCGATCCCAGCCCCGGGTCACTGTCCGTGTGAAGTTTGCACATTCTCCCCGTGTCTGAGTGGATAGGCCACACTAAATTGCCCCTTAATTGGAAAAAAGAATTGGGTACTCTAAATTTATTTTAAAAATAATATACTGTAGCTGGACGAGATCGAAACAAAAATGGAGCAAACTTAAAAACAAAAGATAGATGATCAAGTGTGTTGGGGGGGTGGTGTTTTTGTAAGGGATATAAAAAAGGGTTAAGATGGAGGGGAAAGGTCACAGTCTAAGATTGTTGAACTTCGTGTTGAGTCCCGAGTGCTGTATAGTCCCTAATCGGAAGAGGAGATGCTGTACCTCCAGCTTGCGCCAACTTCACTGGAGCCTTGCCGCAGGCTAAGGACAGACATGAGAGCATGGGCTGAGTTAAAATGGCAAGCAACAGGAAGGTTTGGGGGTCATGTCTGCGGGCCGAGCAAAGGTGTTCCTCGATGTTACACTCCTCAGGGCTCACTTTGGCTCAGTCTGCAAGCATGACCCCAACCTCCCTGTTGCTTGCCATTTTAACTCAGCACGTTGCACTCACGTCCGTATGTCCGGCTTGGCCTGCTGGAGGAGCAGCATCTCCTCTTCTGATTAATCACGTTACAGCTTTCAGGGCTCAACATTGAGGTCAGGAAGTTTAAACTGTGACTTTTCTTCTCCATCTTAATTCCTTTTTATTTACATCCCATACGTTTTTGGCTCAATGCAAAAAAAACAGTTATTCTCCCTCCCCTGCATCTGGTCATTTACAAGAAGGGAGCTCACCAACACCTTCTGAAGGGCAATTAGGCATCGGCAATAAACGTTGGCCTAGCCAGTGATGCCCACATTCTTTGAATGAATAAAACAAAATGATCCCTCCACCAAACAATGACCCGCTGACATTCACTATGGGATGCGAGACCGGAGGGTGGCCAGAACTCCTGGAACAAATCTCAGTGAGAATCAGTAGCTTCAGGAAAGGTTGGGGAAACAAATCAAGTGAATATACACAATATCCTAGCTTCCATTGAACAAATTTCCATTTCAAAGCACTCCACAGAAAAATGTTCAAAGTGTAAATATTACAGAAATTTTAATTCCTGAGGAAGGGGAATGGAGGAGTGTTCACAGTCAGCGATGAAAAGCTACATCTTTTTATCAAACCATCTCTTCTGCACAGGGAGAGCAATCACCATATAAGTACATTGCAATTACCAGTATCAATAGATTATCATAGAATAGAATTTACAGTGCAGAAGGAGGCTATTCGGCCCATCGAGTCTGCACCGGCTCCTGGAAAGAGCACCCTACCCAAGGTCAACACCTCCACCCTATCCCCATAACCCAGTAACCCCACCCAACACGAAGGGCAATTTTGGACACTAAGGGCAATTTATCATGGCCAATCCACCTAACCTGCACATCTTTGGACTGTGGGAGGAAACCGGAGCACCCGGAGGAAACCCACGCACACACGGGGAGGATGTGCAGACTCCGCACAGACAGTGATCCAAGCCGGAATCGAACCTGGGACCCTGGAGCTGTGAAGCAATTGTGCTATCCACAATGCTACCGTGCTGCCCTAATCCACCTGTCCTTAATCCACCTGTCCTTTCTGGAGAGATTAAGCAACACATTTGGTGGTACACCTACTTTACATGTATCAGGTGAATTAAGCTTTTCATCACCACAACATTTCCTCCCTGAGAGTTAAACCCCTCACCAGCTGGGTACAGTTTCCATGACCATGGAACCATTAGTTCAGGTATGTTGCTGCGAATGGATATTTTACACGGTTGACATGACTTTAAAAGTTTTGCTTCACCAATGACCATTTCAGCACTGAACTATGTAAACCAGAAATCACTGGGACAATCTCCAGTCTTGGTTGCACTAACTACTTTCAACCATGTCAGCAATCGGGGTCAGTACTATTGGCCTCAACATTCCTGGACTAAGGAAGGGAAAAATCATCTCGGCTCTCATTTCTGACCTCTACGCTGTGACATGCTGAAAGGCTCAGCTGTGCAACCTCAGTGTTCAAACAGGTTGCCACCACTTAATGTCTGGGCTCATTCTAAATGAATGGAAGGCCGACGGTGCCTTTAGAATCATACCCTATCAGGAAGCAGGAGAATAGAGAAGGAAAATGAGGAAAGAACATGGGCAGCAACACAGAAAAAGGGATCAACTGTTTGAAAATAGAGAAAGTTTTGATAATGAAGAAGCATTTGTGACGAATGCAGGATTTTAGATATATTAGATTATAAACATTTGGCAATTTAAGGGTTAAAACCTGGGGTTAAATTGTGTTCAACTGCAGTTGTCATGTTTTTAAAAGAACCTTGTTTTGCAAGACCAGAAAGTGTTTAGGAGCCAGAGGTGAAATTGACCAGGGTAATGTGTTTTCAGCCTGGGCTAATGCAATGTTGTTTGACTCAGGGGAGTCTCTGAGGAGTTAATGTGTTTTCTGTCTGGGGGGTTGATTTGTTTTCAGCTTGGTGAGATTCTGTCATTGCTGGGTGGCGCTAAGGTATTTGGACATTCAGAGAAAGCTTTTTGAGCTGAGTTCTGATCTGGCTATCCTTTTAGACCACAAGTAAAGTACTTTGCTCTCACAATAGGATAGTTAAAATAAAAGAGTAATACTATTTAAAGCAGAACAGGCTTGTCTGAGGACAAGGGGAAAGCTGAAACAAACTAGTTGAAACAGCTTTTTGAAGACATCCAGACCAAGTTTGCTGGGGTTATAACAGGAGCCAAATCTGTTCTGGAAAGCAAGTATTACTCTGTGCCATTGGGATGTGGAATGGAGCAAGAGCTGTATGTTTTTTTCTTTCTTGTTGTTTAATTGGGAATAGAGATGGTAATTAAGGGTATTGTATTTACAGTATTGAGTAGTATTGTTGAAGGGGTAATTGTAAGCAATTTTCGGTTGTGATGTTAAAGAATTTAATATGTGTGAATAATAAAGTTTTGTTTTAAAATACCAAATCCCTATTTCTTCGTGCAGTCACTCCTGGAGTGAAGTATTCTTTCCACACAGTCTTACAAAATAAAATAAAATATTGGGGGTTCGGTCCAGTATCCTAGCCATTGCCTGGTCTGGAATCGTAATATATTTCAGACCACATGAAATCACTCTTGAAGGCGATAGCTGGAAACAGACTCCAATGAAGAAAAGTTAAATATACAGAAACTGATTGCGCAAATATTAAGTTTCCAAGAGGAAAATAAGGCTTCTTTTTCAACACAACTTTAACCAATAAATGATTGTATATTTTGATTATCACATACTACTTATTTCTATAGTTTTGATTTTGTTACAAATTGAATATGGTAAACCATCACCATCTCTCTCCCCCCAAACCCACCCTGACTCCCTCAAACAAGGTAAGTGGTGAAAGATTATTTCTTGGCGTAGTAAGGGATCTGAAATTTATCACTGATACCAGAAGTATACAAGGGAGGCCAAGATTGTTTTTTAATACAGTAAGTGCATGTGAATTGAATTCTCATTCACAAGTAACTTTGGAATTATCTTAAAGGCAATTAGAAAACATAGGGAAGGGAGTAATAATAAAGGGCATAGTAAATGATGAGAACATGGGATACAGCAGATAGTTCCAAAGTAGAGCTAGGTGTGCCACAAGCAAACTGTGACGAATGGCTTCCTTCTATGCTGAAAATTATATGCTTAACAGTTTGGTCTGCATGTGTGTCTGCACGTGTGTCAAAGATGTACTGATAACTTTAACTTAACCTACCCAGTGGAAAACTGAAAGGGTAGGATCAGCGACCTGTTTTTTACACCTTATCCGATTTTACTTTCCAGTGCGAGATCCTGTCACTTTTCAGTGCGTGATCCTGTCAGTTTCCTACAGGATGATTTAGGTTAAAATGATCCTTTGCCCTATATAAAGTGCACATGAATGGCAATAAGCCAGCTCTGGGAAATGTGTGTGAAGAGACACTGCAATTCCAAGCAGGTTGCAATGGACATCATTAAAATGTTCTAATTGGCAATCTTTGACAGGGAGATCATGGGAGTGTGGTGCAATGGTAGCCCTGCTCCACTGAGGCTTCCGTAGTTTGGACTACTGAAGCAGGAACTTTATTCCACGCTGTGTTGGACCTGGGAATATTTAACATAGATGTCGAGTGTCTATAAAACTAGGGCGACCCACTTTGAAAACAAAACTTATCAACTACATTAGCTCCTCATCCCGTTAACACGTTGATTCAAAAATGTTCAACCTTGTGTTATGGGCCAGGGTTTAGAGAACCCCAAAGTGTATCATGGAGTTCACCTGACCCACAACTTTTAATAGATTGTGGTATGGGGAGCACACGGCCCACTCTACAGGTGAGGTACAGCAGAAATGGAAAAGTACTTTTTAAAGCAAAACAATGTTTATTCTATGAACTCAAGTTAACCTTTTTAAAACATACAGTGAACATCAATTAAAATAATACAACACTAAGTAATCCTTAAGCTATCCTTTTAACATCCATAAGATTTCAAAAAAGAACTTTTAACAGAAGCACATCAGGTTAAAGTCACTACTGAGAGCAGTTATTAGTTTTAAATCACCAAAGGGTCGATTTACAGTTTTTAGATTACAGAGAGAGACTCTAATACACCTTTTGGCTGTGACTGCAGCTATCCAGCTCTGAACACGAAACTAAAACACACCCTGCAGCAACCAACCGAAAACAAAAGTAAAAAGCTGACAGACAGCCCAGCTCCACCCCCTCTCTGACATCACTGCAGTAATAAACACCCATTTCTTAAAGGTACTCTCATTACAGATATTTATACACACCCATTTATAAACACCCATTTCTTAACGGTGCTCTCACATGACACTTGTCTGCACTTTCCTCCATGATCTCACCATTTTGTACTTTTGTATCCTTCTCAAGCCTGACAACCCTCAGCCATTTTGCTCCATATTCTTTATCTCCCTCCCTAAACACAATCTGCCCCCACGTTCAAAAGCCTCAAGACCTAATTCCTTAACAATGCCTAAGTAACATTTCCTCACTCTTCTCCTACTGCTGAAGATCCATTTGTTGTCTCTGCAAAACCCGATGACGAGGCCTGCGTTAAAACTACTACATAATTGCAAGAAGTTCTTAAAATTATACGATTTTTAATGAGAAACACATTGTGCATGCCATGCTCAACAGATACAAAACGCATGAACAGATTGGCAGGTAAGTCAAAAGGCATCACCTCATGATGGTCAAATTATTTTTCCCCTCAAATTCAAATGCCTGGAACATTTTGAAGCCTGGATTAAGTTTGACATTTTTCAGAAAGAACCAAGATAAGTTAAAGCAAGAGCAGTACGGTGGCACAGTGGGTTAGCCCTGATGCCTCATGGCGCCGAGGACCCAGGTTCAATCCCGGCTCTGGGTCACCGTCCGTGTGGAGTTTACACATTCTCTCTGTGTTTGCATGTATTTTGCCCCCACAACCCAAAGATGTACAGGGTAGGTGGATTGGCCACACTAAAATTGCCCCTTAATTGGAAAAATGAATTGGGTACTCTAAATTTATTAAAAAACAAAACAAATTATAAGTTAAAGCAAAAATAAGATACACACTCTCAGTAAAGAAACACCCTGGGCGGGATTCTCCGACCCCCGCCGGCTGCCGCATTCTCCAGCGCCGATTTTTTGGCGGGAGTGGGGATCACGTCGCGCCGGTTGGGGGCCATTGGCAGTGGCCCCCCCCGGCGATTCTCCGGGCCCCGATGGGCCGAGCAGCCGCCCGTTTTCGGACGGGCTTTGAGGGCAGCTTGCAGAGTCCTCGGGGGGGGGGATCCGGCCCCCGGGGGAGCCCCCACGGTGGCCTGGCCCGCGATCAGGTGGGCCTGTGCCAAGGGGACACTCTTTCCCTCCGCGCCAGCCTCTGTAAAGCTCCGCTATGGCCGCGCGGAGAAGAAACCCCCTGCGCATGCGCAGGGATCACGGCAGCAGGGATCCTGTGCAAGCGCCAACTCGCACTGGTCAGCAGAGGCCCTTTGGCGCCGCGCCAACCACTCCAGCACCGGCCTAGCCCCCGGAAGTGTGGAGGATTCCAGAACTTCCAGGCGTCCCGACGCCGGAGTGGTTCACGTCACTCTTTGGCGCCGGTATGGCCCGCCCGTCGGTTGGGGGAGAATCCCGGCCCCTGGCTCACAGTTACATGGACTAAGGGCGGCACGGTAGCACAGTGGTTAGCACTGTCGCTTCACAACGTCAGATACCCGGGTTCGATTCCCGGCTTGGGTCAATGTCTGTGCGGAGTCTGCACGTTCTTCCCGTGTCTGCATGGGTTTCCTCCGGACGCTCCGGTTTCCCGAAGGACGTGCTCGTTAGTCCCGAAAGACGTGCTTGTTAGGTGAATTGAACATTGTGATTTCTCCCCCTATGTACCCGAACAGGCGCCTAGCGACTAGGGGATTTTCACAGTAACGTCATTGCAGTGTTAATGTAAGCCTACTTGTGACACTAATAAAGATTATTATTAAAACCATAGCTTTGTTGCAACTTTACAAGAATCCATAAAGTACATCTATGGCAGGCAGCTGCAGGTACAGACACCTACCGTCAATTGATGCATCAGCAGTTCCAGTAAGAAAGTGATCTTGTTACTGAATAGAACATAGACGCAGTTGTCATAGCAGCCATTACAGGCGAAGCAGTATGCATTAATCACATTGCACAGGGATCTGCAAAATGACAAGAAAAAGTCAGGTGAGCTTGTATTTGCTTAAAAACATATGTCAACATTCTCCACCCACACACATTCCAATAATTTACCCATCCCTCCTGAAAAAGTGTTTACCTTTACTGGGACGCGGTTCTCTGGCATTTGCTGTTCTATTGTAACATGTAGCGATTTCTGAAGTCTGAACGATTTCTAAGTTTACACTTGGAAGTACTGGCAAGATATTGGGATGAACTCAGGATTGGATGTGATGCCACCCGAAATGCAAGCGTTTCAGTGGGGATCACTAGATGGTGATCAAGAGTGACATTCCTTTTTTATTTGTTTTCTTTTTTTCTTATTTTTGTAAATCTTCGAGTACCAAATTCTTGTTTTTCCCATTAAGGGGCAATTTAGTGTGGCCAATCCACGTACCCTGCACATCTTTTTGGGTTGTGGGGGTGAGACACGGGGCGAATGTGCAAATTCCACACAGCCAGTGACCCGGGGCCAGGATCGAACCCGGGCCCTCGGCGCCCTAAGGCAGCAGTGATAACCACTGCGCCACCGTGCTGCCCCCATGAGTGACAAACCTTGTCAAGCTTCCCCTTCGTAGCCCAAGAACATTGAAGTAAATTGCTGTGACTTTAAAGCCATCCTCTCGGAGATCAGCGCAATTAATGAATGAAAATTAAGGCCTTCTGGTCTGGATAGATCAGTTACATGCCTGTCAGTGAACGTCACAAGTATACTTCCAAAAGACAAACTAAAACATCTGGTAAAAAAATATCTTTCAAAAGCCCTGTTAATAATTATGAATATTTTATGCCTTTTTTGCAATTATAAATTAAACAGTTATAATCCTTGGCACAGTGGTTAGCACTGCTGCCTCACAGTGCCAGGGACCCGGGTTCAATTCCTGTCTGTGTGGAGTTTGCATGTTCTCCCTGTGTCTGCATGGGTTTCCTCCGGGTGCTACGATTTTATCTCAAAGATGTGCGGGTTCGGTGGATTGGCCACGCTAAATTGCCACCGTAGTGTCCAAAGGTTAGGTTGGGTACAGGGATGGGGTGTAGGCGTAGGGTGCTCTTTCCAAGGGTGGGTGCAGACTTGGTGGGCTAAATGGCCTCCTTCTGCACTGTATGATTTACACTGAACAGATCAGGTCATTATGTTACAGAATATATTGTACAGCATTTTTTAGATTCATATTTTAAAACATGACTCGAGATTGTTGTACAGTTGTATATTACAACCCTCACATAAATCTAACATGCAAATGGGGTCAACTAGTTCACTACACTGTAACAGCAATAGAAGGGAAGGAAAAGCTACAGTTGAGAAGTTGTATAATGCCTTTCATGGCCATATGAAGTCCCAAGGAGCTTTGCAAGCCTGAAATAGTTTGTGTGGTCACTACCGTAGATGGGAAATATGTGCACAGCAAGGTCTGCAAACCGTAATAACTATCTGATCGGTTTTACAGATGCTAGTTGAAGGATTTGTATTGATTATGGTAACTGAAGAAATTCTTTGCTTATCAAGTCGGACCACAGGATCTTTTACATATATTTTGGAGGACAGGTGTGACTGTTTCAACATTTTATCCAAAAGATGAGAGCCTTTAACAGTGTTGCACTCCCTCAGTACAGCCTGGATTCTGTGCTCAAGTCTATGGAGTGAAAACTGGATTAAGGTTAAGAGTAATAACTGATCGATGTCTTACCCCTCAGATCAGGAGTACAGACCTTAACTCTGCTGTTAAATGTCAGTACCCATCCCCAACTAACATATTCAAAAATACGGTCTAGTTTCCTCCATTTATGGATGAAACCATGTCCAGGTTACTATCAAGCCATATGACCAGGTTTGACTACCAGTTAGCTTATTCAGCGCAGTTGCTAGTTAGGGGAAGAGTCTACAAATGGGCTCACCATCTGGCTTGGGATCAGAAAAATACTAGCAACTCAACCTCTCCTTCCTGTGCTAAGATGTTCTACATAAACAATTTTTGGTTACCTGTCCTAATACATCCCCATGCCCAGAACCAAATTTTGTTTGACAACACTTATCAAACATTTTACAATGTTAAAGGTGCAACATAAATGGAAGTTGTTCTTGCTATTGACCATTTCGCTCCTGGAAAGTGTAGATGTGAGGATAGAATCAGACTCAGCTGTGGTGTCATTCAAGGTTTAGCGGTCTAGTTATTGTCTAAGCTTACAAGGATGGAACTCTGGAAGATATCAGAGGCTGGCTATACTCAGGAGCAACACTTGAATAGTAGCTAATGCTTTCAGGAGACAAGGGAAGAAAATGTATGCTTCAATCATTGGTAGCACCCTCACTTCAGGCTCAAGAAAGAGGTCGAGCACATAAACTAGGCTGACGCTTTATTGCAGGACTGAAGGAGTGCTGCACTGTAGCAAGTGTCTCTCTTCATGAGATTCATCTGTTCAGTCATGAAAATGTAAAATGTTCCATGCCAGTGTACCATGAAGGTCAGGTGGTTCTCCTATTATCCTTGTCAATACTTATCCTACAACCGGGGGCAGCACTGTGACGCAACGGTTAGCACTGCTGCCTCACGGTGCCTAGAACCCGGAGTCGATCCTGGCCCCGGGTCACTGTCCGTGAGGAGTTTGCACATTCTCCCAGTGTCTGCGTGGGTTTCACCCCGACAACCCAAAAGATGTGCAGGTTAGATTTCAATGCTAAATTGCCTCTTAATTGGAAAAAACAAATTGGGTGCTCTAAAATTTAAAAACTTATCCCACAATCATCAACAAAAAGACACCTTATCTGGTCAATTCATTCATTTAGTTTTTGCTGTTGTGTGCAACTTGGCTGCTATATCTGCCTACTTAATGTTAGTAACTACAGTCAAAAGTACTGAACTGGTGGTGAAGAAATTTAAGACATCAAAGGCATGATATAAATACAATTTAATTAACTTGTTTTGTTCAAAATAAAACAGATAACACGCTGTACAGAACCCCCTCATTTATGCTCATGAAGTTCAGGATCGTTAACAGAACCAGCAATTAATGACTATCAATGCAGATTAAAAAGATGATACTTTTGGAAGATTTTGGCACTGGGTTTGTATTAAATAGCATAATGTATTACTAAATACACCAGCTGGACAAGTATGATTTACAGCTTCACAACAGTTAGAATTGGATTAAGAATGTAAGAAATCGGAGAAGTAAACCACACAGTCCATCGAGTGAGTCTGCTCCAACAGTCACACTTAATAGATACATAGAAGATAGGAGCAGGAGGAGGCCTATTGGCCCTTCGAGCCTGCTCCGCCATTCATCACGATATGAT
The DNA here is from genome assembly GCF_047496885.1 of Scyliorhinus torazame. Classification (NCBI taxonomy): domain Eukaryota; kingdom Metazoa; phylum Chordata; class Chondrichthyes; order Carcharhiniformes; family Scyliorhinidae; genus Scyliorhinus; species Scyliorhinus torazame. The sequence continues at coordinate 10,080,481 of NC_092736.1, read as the reverse complement.
CATGGCTGATCCTGGGTTTCAACACCATTGTCCTGCCCACTCCCTATATCCCTTCATTCCCTGAGCGACCAAACATCTGTCCATCCCAGCCTTAAATGTGTTCGACAATGGAGCATCCATAAACCTCTCAGGAGGGGAATTCCAGAGATTTACCATCCTTTTAGTGAAGAATTTCTCCTCATCTCAGTCCTGTGAGGGTCCTTCCTGTTTATTTCCTTTGTTCCCATTTATTTTCTTTTACTTTTATTATTTTGGTCCTTGGATCCATAATCGGGATGGTGCCTTTAATTGAAAGACTCAAAGTTGAAACAGCCTGCTTGCCAGGACACTACGTTCCCAGGTTTTGTATTTCGAAGAGGAGAAGCCACACTCTTCGGCTCTGGGTGAATCTTAGGAACCGGTTGTGGAGGGAGTCAGTTCGATTGGTCAACTAGCAACTGGTGGATTGGCCAGGGACAGTGTTCAGCCTGGCAACGGTCAGTGATTGGTTCCTGCGTGATGCTTTCTGAGAGGACTGGGCAGAGGTGTTTAGACCAAGGAAGTGAAAGGAATGTTCTCTTTCTCTCTCTCTCCTGCTTGCTGAAGTGAAAGAACTGCCCTATTGTTCTGAAAGTAGTGAGTGCCCGGCACATTGTTTGCTGTAAACCTGGAATGATGATGAGTCTGCAGAGAAAGCAGACAACCTTGCCAGAGAAAACCATCTCAAGCCTAGAAGAGGTATCAAAACAAAAGCCTGAACCTCAGAAAGACAATGACTGGAAGTCATCCCTGTACATCAAAGATCCTTAACCTTTCATTTTTATTCATATTTTCTTTCTTTTTCACCACCCTTTCTCCTCTGTGTTGTTTGTCCATGTGTGTGTATAGAGAGTGGGGCGAGTTAGGAAGGGGGGTGGGGTTGGAAAAGGGGTAGTAGATAGTCAGTTAAATTTTCTGGCAGCTTAATTATAATACTGTACATATTAAAAGGTTACTTGTGTTTTAAAGCTACAAAAATGGTGGCTGTAGTTTATTGGGCTCAACCAAGGACCTCAGGTATTTTAATTAAAATCTAATTTCACCTGTGCTGCGACTCCGGGTCAAGTGGGGCTGGAAATGACTGTGCACTAGACCAGGGCCTCATGGCAGTCCTAAATAATTGACCCCTTATCCTGAGACCATACCCCCGTGTTTTAGATTCCCCAATCAATGGAAACAATCTCTCAAGAATCCACCCTATAAAGCCCTTTCAGAATTTTGTAGATTTCAATGAGATTGCCTCTTTATTGTTCCAAACACCAGAAAATATAAGCCCAATTTACTCAGCCTCTCATCAGGGCGGCACGGTGGCGCAGTGGTTAGCACTGCTACCTCTCAGCGCCGAGGACCCGGGTTCGATCCCGGCCCCGGGTCACTGTCCGTGTGGAATTTGCACATTCTCCCTGTATTTGCGTGGGTCTCACCCCCACAACCCAAAGACGTGCAGGGTAGGTGAATTGGCCACACTAAATTACCCCATAATTGGAAAAAAAAATAACTGGGTACTATAAATTAATTTGTTTTTAAAATTTAAAATTTGATCAGCCTTTCACTATAGGACTGTTTCCTCATCCCAGGGACCAATTTAGTGAACCTTTGCTGTCCCGTCTCCAGTGCAAGTATATCTCCTTTTTTCCAACTTTTCCAATTAAGGAGCAATTTAGCGTGGCCAATCCACCTACACTGCGCAGCTTTTGGGTTGTGGGGGTGTGACCCACGCAGAAACGGGGAGAATGCACACACTCCACATGGACATAAAGGACACAGGCACAGACCTCCAACGACATCTTCTAATCCTCAAATGTGGCTCAAGTGATTTTGAGCACAACATTACCACTTTCAACTTAAAGACCCTGCATTCACTTTCAACCATTTTGCACTCTTCCTGTCCCATTATCGTGCACGTACAACCGCCACCAACTCTCTCCTGCTTCCTCTCTGAAATGATTTCCTGTAGACTCTTTGTTAAAGGCGCAAAACAACCGCATGTTTCTGTTAGAGTCCATTTGCAAACTTTAATGACAGCCCACGTTCAGGATTGTTGTCCAACTCAGCCTTTTTCTGATATCCGGGGATGGTCGTGCAGTGTCCGTAAATGTCAAAATATGTGCTGAGAGAATCATGGCTGGATGCAAAATGATAGACAGGACATTAAGTGCTATTGGCAGGAAGCAGCTTTGGTCAGAGGGTCATCTATAAGAACTACAGTAATTCAAATGGAAAACTCGTCAGCACCTTCTCGGGGTAACGGGGGGTGGGAAATTAAATGCAGTCATGCAAGTGTCACCCACATTCTGACAACAAAATATTTCAGACATTCATTGCTGAGGCTCACAAAAAAAGTTTGGCTACTCGGGAGCTCGGAGAACCATGCCAGAGAAAAGGCTCAAGTTGAAGCTTAAAAATTAAACTGGTAGTGAAACGAGGAAGATGTAATTCAATTAGCAGAATACAGCATTTAGAAGCATAAGGTTTTCTCCAGCTAATGGAGGCAAGCAGACCTCGTATTCCTTGGTGGATACAGCTAACATGGAGATGCTGCATGAACAGGATAATGCAGGCCCCAGGTGGTTCCCAGTGTTAAATGGTAGATTAAAGACAGTACAACTATTTTTTTTACTTTAATCTTATTAGACTAACGACAGCTGTCAACTGTCACCATTTGCACACAAGCCACAAATGAGGAGCCCAAAGTACTTGTGAATTTAGAAAAGGTTCAGTGTTGAAGACCAAAGTGTCAATTCTCAAGCTTGTCGTTACAAATTAAACAGGATTCGTATGGATTTTAAAATTAAAATTAAAAGAAATAAAATGGTGCCCTGAATGCTAATGCTTTGAAGGTTCCTCCACAAAATACATCCTCCACAAAATTCTTTCTTCACTTGTCCTTTGTGCCAGTGTGGCTCAGTTGGTGGGACTTTTAGGTTATAAAGTTATGGGTTCGAGATGCATTCTTGGACTTGATCACATAATCTCGGCTGCTTCTTCAGTGAAATACTGAGCGTGCTGCATTATCGGAGACCGTGGGCGGAATTCTCCCCCCCCCCCCACGCCGGGTGGGAGAATCGCCCGGGCGCCGCACGAGTCCCGCCACGCCGTCCCGACGCCCGCCTGCGATTCTCCCAACCCCCCACAAACCGGCGCGGCGCGAATCACAGCTGGCCGCTGGGAGAATCGGCGCTTGCCGTTGGTAATGGCCGAGCGGCAATTCTCCGGCCCGGATGGGCTGAGCGGCCTGCCCAACACGACAGGTTCCCGTCGGCGCCATCCACACTTTGTCGCTGCTGGCGGGAACAGCGTGGGAACGCTGGGGGGGCGGCCTGTGGGGGGGGGGGGGGGGGGGGCGCGAGGGAGGTTCCTGCTCCGGGGGGGGGGGGGGTGGGGCTCAAAAGGGGTCTGGCCCGCGATCGGTGCCCACCGATCGGCGGGCTGGCCTCTCTGAAGGAGGACCTCCTTTCCTCCGCTGCCCCACAAGATCGATCCGCCATCTTCTTGCGGGGCGGCCGCGGGGAGGACGGCAACCGCGCATGCGCGGGTGACGGCATTTACGAGACGCCGGCGCGTCATTTACACGGCGCCGCTTTTATGCGGCGCCAAGGCCCGGCGCGCGTAAATGACGCGGCGGCGCTCCTAGCCCCCCGGGGGGCGGGAGAATAGGCAGCTGGGAACGGCCTCTGACACCGGAGTGAATCACTCTGGTTTTCACTCCGGGGTCGGAACTTAGTCTCCCGATGGGAGAATTGCGCCCCCTATCTTAAACAACTTAGGCACTCTCTACTTGTTTGGATGGATGATAAAGATCCCAGGACACTATCTGAAAGAGCAAGCATTTCTCTTGCTGTTCTGATTAACGTTCCTCTCTCAACCAGCACCACCAGAATAAACCAATTAGTTTCTTATTTCACCACTGTATGTGGGATCTTGCTGTTTGAAGTCTCTTCTGTGTTCATATACATAATTAGTCAATGTTACTCACTGTATATTTGTGATGCTTGATACAATGCTGGTCACTACTTTTTGCTAGTGTACAGTTAAGCAGACAACATTAGTTACCATCTGGTACCCCGCCCAGTTGGCTGTTCTTCGTATGTGACGTGGGCAATGAATCACCATCTTAATTCAGATTGTAAAATATCAATAATCGGAAAATCCTGACTTAAATAATAATTAACTGTTGCATCTACGTTGTTGATGTTTGTAAAAATTAATTAATTAATTCTTGGCCTCTAAAAAAACCAATTCTATACTTTAAAAAAATTATATATTAATTTCCGTTTTCAATACTTCTACCCGTGACTGAACAAACTGTATTAACTATGACATTTTCTCCTTTATAAAAACATTGTTGAGCTGCTGTGTACATCAAGATAAGGGGCTTCAGGGGTGGCACGTGGCGCAGTGGTTAGCACATGGACTACGGAGCTGAGGACTCGGGTTCAAACCCCAGTCCTTGGTCACTGTCCATGTGGAGTTTGCACATTCTCCCCGTGTCTGCGTGGGTTTCACCCCCACAATCCAAAGATGTGCAGGTTAGGTGGATTGGACATGCTAAATTGGCCCTTAATTGGAAAATGATTGGGTACTCTAAATTTATTAAAAAAAGATGAGGGGCTTCAATCTTGCGGAACAGAACACCTTTGGAACAGCAACATCCAACAAGCTGCCCTGAAAACCCTGCTTGTATTTTGACATATGACAAATTCCACAACAGCTGGGGTGCTCTTAAAAGAACATGGCAATGTTCTCAAAAGAAGACAAATCATCCCACCATACAATGTTAACAAATCCTTCAAAGATTTCTGGAATCCAGATCCACAACTTCACCAAAAATTACTCGGTTCTTCCTTGGAGCATACCCAGAGTACCAAATTTTGTTGAAATTCATCCATTAGTTTTTGAAATATTGGGCGTGATTGAACGGCCTCGCCACGCCAGACTTGCTGATGCAGGAAGAGGCTCCTTGCAAGATTTGCTATGCTCGAAATGCCTCACGCGATTTAATGGGATCTTGTGAGATGTCATGATCTGGACCTCGCCCTTGCTAGATTATATATTTAAATGAGCCCATCTGTGACGGATTCTCCTGAGGCCCGGGAACGAATGGCCATGTGCCTGGGAGACCTCCCCATGGTCCACACAAGCATGGACCAGGCATGACAGTACATGGGAGGGTCTCACAGGCCACCGGACACCCCGGGGTGGTCAGGCTCTGGGAAGTGTGGTACCCTAGCACTGCTGCTGCCACCCGGGCAGCATGGCACTGCCAGGGTGAGCAGTTGGCACAGTCAGGGTGCCCGGCAGTACCAAGGTGCCCAGATGCCAGGAATCTGGTCTGGTGTGCCCTGCCTTCAAGAGGTGGGGTGAGGCGATGACCCCCTAAGAGATAAGTTGGGGCAATGGAGGGGTCCGGACGCCATGGTGGGGATTCTGAGGGGGGTCGAGAGATCTGGGCGACAATGGTGTCCCGATCTCTTCCTGCAACGTGAGGTAAGTGCAGAATTGGGCGTTCCCAACCGAGGCTAGGAAGAAAAGAGTCCCATTTGATAGCGGAGTCATTCTCAATGCTGCAAGTGCCGAGAGAGACCCTGCTATAAACGCTCTAAACCGGACTCTGTTTTTTTTTGCACGTTATATCATGCCCATACTGTTTACACATAAACAGGGGCAAAAACATCAACTCTTCCCACATTCAGTAACAAAGGTATTATTCGGAATGGAAGTAGGCTTGGTTTGGAAGAGCGAAGGAAATGTAACTAAAATGCTGGCCGTTAGAGCTTGCCAGAACACCTGATAGAAAATGGCAGTCCAAAAAGTTACCCATGTTTGTTTAATAGAGTCAGAATAGAAGAGATGAGGCCATAAAGGTGGGTTACAGGTGGGTTTACTTAGCTGGAGACCTAATGCGTATACTGCTTGCAAAGTAGTGCAGTCCGGCAAGATATTGTGTTGTGAAAGTTGGAGCTAAATTACTTCAAAAGCATTTGGCGAACCCTGAAAGGTTACTTGGTTAGGGAGCTGGCTGGAGCTTAAAAAGGTTCTCTGCTATCAATTTATCTGTGTGTTTGCTGGGAGTGGTGGTTGGTTGCAGTTTGGATATGGTGGGGTTTGCAGCTCACAGTGACGTTCTGGGAACTTATAGAGCAGCACGGTAGCACAGTGGTTAGCACTGTGGCTTCACAGCGCCAGGGTCCCAGGTTCGATTTCCCGCTGGGTCACTGTCTGTGCGGAGTCTGCACGTCCTCCCCGTGTCTGCGCGAGTTTCCTCCGGGTGCTCCGGTTTCCTCCCGCAGCTCAAAGATGTGCAGGTTAGGTAGATTGGCCATGCTAAATTGCCCTTAGTGTCCAAAAAGGTTAGATGGGATTATTGGGTTACGGGGTTAGGGTGGAAGTGAGGGCTTAAATGGGTCGCTGCAGACTCGATGGGCCGAATGGCCTCCTTCTGCACTGTATGTTCTATTGGCAGGTTCCAGGAAGTTAGGGCTTCATACAGATCTCTGCAACCCAGAGATTGCAGTTTGAAGAAACCAAAGGGCTGTGCCAGCTTAATGAAGCTAGCAGTCTGTGAGAGTTGGAAGTGTGCTGGTAGTTAGAGGCAGGAATGCAGCTTAGTGAATCCCTTGGGACGCAGTCTCAAGAGAAAAGATTGAACCATCGGGAGGGGAGCCACCATTGGGGCAGTCCGAGTCAGAGTGGCTTTCAAGGGAATTCAGAGGCTTGATCTTTGAATGCGAGGAGCTGAAATCCCTTGTGAGGGACAGAGTTTAACAAGAATTTGTGATTCACAGTGGTCAGTGACCTCTAGGTGGGTTCCTGACAAATCTGTGGGACCTCTCTTGGCCCCACCTGACAATTAATGTGCAGTGCGATGTATTCGGCCACAGTTTGCTTGCTAATTCCTGTTTAACTCATGTTAATTCTGAATGTTACGAGTAAGATAGATATTGCAAATTGTTTTACTTTACTGATTTTGTATAGTAATGTTTATTTTATTTGTTTAAAACAGTGAAATCTTGTGGCTTTATTCTCCTAGTGGATAACTTGGATTTAAACTTGCCTACTTTAAGCAAAAGGTTACTGCTGGTCCCTAATCGGACCAACTCAGACTGAGAGTCAAAGGTAGGACTGTCTAGTCTGTATTCTACACATCTAACACTGTCCATATTAGAGTGACCAACAAGGAAAGTTCATGTAGCAGTCTTTAGACGTTATGTGATAAAGTAGCTAATTAAGGTAGAGTTCAGAAACAAGGATGCCAATTTATTAATACCATGGCCAGTTTCTCAAACCCTCAAAGATGGACCATTTTGAATGATCAACTCGAGTATTATATTTTTAGTAACAAATGCTGACCGCTTAAGCATGACGAACATGAGCTATATCTGGGGCCTTGGCTGGGCAGCTGGTTTGTGATGCAGAACAAGGCCAACAAGGGCGGGTTCAGTTCCTGCACCGGCTGAGGTTATTCTTGAAGGCCCGTCTTCTCAGCCTTGCCCCTCGCCTGAGATGCGGTGATCCTCAGGTTAAACCACCACTAGTCAGCTCTCCCCCTCAAAAGGGAAGGCAGCTATGGTCACCTGGGACTATGGCGACTTTATATATAACAAAAGGAACTAGAGAACTACCAGCTACGGCTTCTACATTTTAAGGTAATTATATAATCATTTACGACTGTCCCACTTGAAGCAAATAAACATTAATACAGTCCAGATGTATTCTTTTTTAGTTTCAATATTAAAAATACACTCAGCATTCAGGTTGACAGATTAACTGAAAGATTTATACAAGGCACAGCCATGTACATCATATTCCCAGAGTTGCTGTGAAATGTAATCACATCATTTTTAATTGAATTGAAAAGTTTTCATGCACAGCAATATCATGTCGAACTGTACAAGTGCATAGACAAAATACACACTGATAAAAATTAAAATACAACTACATACATATTATATATATATGGTGGAATACCTCGCTTTCTCTTTTTCTCTGCCACTGACAAGAAGCTGCTTTCTGCAAGTCAAAGCCCATTAATGAAATAAAGATCTTCCATTTGAATAATGGACTAAACAAGGGTCAAGTCTGGATACAATTGGAAATTGATCTTTAACACCGCCAAACATTAAGGGGTTCCCCCGCAGCTGCCTCCATCACTTAAAGCGTTTGCTTCCACATTCCCAGCGTGTCCCCAGTGGTTTTAAACTGGTGAACACAGGTTCTGTCCAGCGGGACAAATTCTGCTGTTACTGACCACCGTGTTTTCTGTCTCTCACCAAACGTACTAAAGATCGCTGGGAGGGAAAAGAAATTTAGTAAGCTCTATTCAGGGACTGTTCTGGCTTCACACCCTTAAAGTGAGTTCATTTGTAGTTGTCAATTTCTATATATTGACCCATGTCAATCACAGTTGGATAAGCACAGTAAGAAGTCTTACAACATCAGGTTAAAGTCCAACAGGCTTGTTTCATATCGTTAGCTTTCGGAGCACTGCTCCTGAGGACTTTAACCTGGTGTTGTAAGACTTCTTACTGTGTTCAGCCCAGTCCAATGCCGGCATCTCCACATCACAGTTGGATAAAGGGGAGAGGTCTGTTTAACAGGTTTGATACCATCCTGGCCCCAGTTGCAAGCTGGGATCAAATAAAGCCCATAGTTGGATGCTGCTCGACCCAATTACAGGCAAGACGTTGAGAGCCAAGTGAACGCAGGATTCTTAAAGGGCAACATCACCCTGCAGTTCTGATTTCCTATCAGAGATAGAATGGCAATAGGGAAGCTATAACATTAATTTCACACTGAAATGATGGTCAAACGTTTCTGTCTTGGGAGATCTTCTGCAAATGTGAATACACTTCCAGGGATCCCATGTATTTATGTACATATAATGTGGCACTCTTACGAAAAGCACGGAATAATAAATTCTTGAGGCTCTGTGCTCACATTGCACAGCACATCCAATCCAGAAATCGAAGACTTTCAGGTCTTCTGGAATACTCAGTTCAACCCCAATTTAAAATCTGCTCATTGAAATATATTCTGGGAAGGTGAAATCTCTATTAAAATACGATTTGTGGTGGGTGCTGTACTTAGCTCTGCTGCCTCAGGGCGCTGAGGACCCAGGTTTGATCCCGGCCCCGTGTCACTGTCCACGTGGAGTTTGCACATTCTCCCCGTGTCTGCATGGGTCTCACCCCAACAACCCAAAGATATGCAGGCTAGGTGGATTGGCCACTCTGAATTGCCCCTTAATTGGGAAAACATATTTGGTACTCTAAAGTTATTTTTTAAAAATGCAACTTGTGTAATCATGTTTTTATTTATTTTTTAAATTTAGAGTACCCAATTAATTTTTTCCAATTAAGGGGCAATTTAGCGTCACCAATCCACCTATCTGCACATCTTTGGGTTGTGGGGGCGAAACCCACGCAAACACGGGGAGAATGTGCAAACTCCACATGGACAGTGATCTGGGGCTGGGATCGATCCCAGGTCCTCAGCGCTGTGAGGTAGCAATGCTTCTTTATTTTATTTTTAAAAATAAATTTAGAATACCCATTAATTTTTTCCAATTAAGGGGCAATTTAGCATGACCAATCCACCTACCCTGCACATCTTTTTGGATTGTGGGGGCAAAACCCATGCAAACACGGGGAGAATGTGCAAACTCCACACGGACAGTGACCCAGAGCCGGGATCGAACCTGTGACATCAGTGCCGTGAGGCAGCAATGTGCCACCGTGCTGCCCTTGAGGTAGCAATGCTAACCACTACGCCACCCTGATGAGAGGCTGAGTAAATTGGGCTTATATTCTCTGGTGTTTAGAAGAATGTGCAAACTCCACACGGACAGTGACCCAGAGCCGGGATCGAACCTGGGACCTCGGCTCCGTGAGGCAGCAGTGCTAATCGTGCTCCACCGTGCTGCCCCCTTATTTTTCTTTTTTTGACGGCAAACACAATATAACTTAGTGGTTCTCAAATTATTTTGGTTGAAGGCTCCTTTTTCAAATGAATCAGTAATCACGGACCCTCCATCTAAATTATAATACGATATAATACTAAGAATATGAAAGTGTTACATGCAATCAGTGTTTCACTGATGCTTTTGTGAATATAGATTATGTACTTGCAGATCACAAGCACACTAATCTTTATGCCATTCTCAGTGTTTCTTCCCGGCACACTCTGCTCCGAGGTGAGACTGCCAGCCCTCGTTGTGCTGTACAAGCAGAGGCCACACTCCATCCCGGCTTACACAAAGTTCACCTCCGACTGCCCACACGCACATTCATATTATTTCACGGGCTCTGTAGAAAGCCTCTGCAGACCCCAGTTTGACAACCAATTATGGAAATAACATGGATTGAATTGGGCTGTGAGGTTGACTGAGGTTAAGGTGGGAAAGGATTAACGTTTGCAGATATATCCGCTTCAACATTCCATTCTTAAACAGGATTCTGGTCACAGAATGTCTGGCCATTGATCGCTTGGCAGTTTGCAGAACTTTGCTGCCATGCCTGCTTACTTAACTGAAGATCAGGAAGAGCCAGCATGGATTCATCGACCTCTCGATTATGGGCGCAGCACGCTTCCGCTATGCCACTCCTCTCTCCAGCATGGATTCATGAAGGCAAGGTCATACCTGACTAATCTTACTGAATTTTTTGAAAAGGTGACTAAGGTAGCCAACAGGGGAATGATTATGGATGTCATTTATATGGATTTCCATAAGGCATTTGATAAAGTCCCATACAAGAGACTGTTAACTAAGGTGGAAGCCACAGAAGTAGAGGGCAAATTATTGACACGGTTAGGAAATTGATTGAGTGGCAGGCGACCGAGTGGGGACAATGGGTACTTACTATAATTGGGAGGAGGTGACTAGTGGTGTACCACAGGGATCTATGTTAGGGTCTCAATTATTTGCACAATTCATTAATGACTTGGATGAAGGCATAGAATATCATATATCCAAATTTGCGGATGATACAAAGTTAGGTGGCATTGTACACAACCTAGATGATAGCATAAAATTGCAAGGAGATATTGACTCGGTGAATGGGCAAAATTGTGGCAAATAGAATTTAAAGTAAGGAAATGTGAGGTTATCCGTTTTCGACCAAGAAAAGAATAGAGCAAAGTGGATGTGCAAAGAGACTTGGAGTTCTGGTGCATAGGTCCTTAAAATGCCAGGAACAAGTGCAGAAAATAATCCAAAAGACTAATGGAATGCTAGCCTTGAGGATTGGAATTGGGTTATGCTGCAGTTTTACAGAACACTGGTTAGACCCCACAGTCACTGTGAGC